>NC_135506.1:130095438-130395438 GCF_052857255.1 Amblyomma americanum | reverse complement strand
TTGCGCCTCCAAGAATATTCATACACCGTCGTGTAGAAGTCCGGTCGTCACCGCCAGGACGCTGACTGCTTATCTCGATACCCTGTGGAGCCACCTTACCTAGAAGACCCTCAGACCCTGCCCTGCCTCTTAGCTATCTCTGATCGCACCGATATCGACCAGGAACAGCTCCCCGACTCATCTTTACGCCCTATCTTTGATGGCCTCCGCTCTGCAAACCGATCTCCGTCTCTGCAACTTTATGTTCTCCAGAATGGCATTTTGTATCATCGCAACCTGCGCTCCAATGCTCCGCCGCTGTGCTCGTCATACCCCAACATCTACGCTCTTCTGTCATTGAAGAATTGCACGATCTGCCGACAGCCGGCCACCTTGGAGTGTCCCGCATGTACGCTCGAGTGCAGCGCCGCTTCTTTTGGCCTGGTCTGTATCGTTCCGTCAAGCGTTACGTTGCCGCTTGCGACCTGTGTCACCGTATGAAAAGGCTCTCCACTTTGCCTGTCGATCTTCTACAACCCATCGACGTACCTCCGGAACATTTTCACCGAGTTGGCCTCGGCCTTATTGGCCCTTTTCCCACGTCCATCTCCGGCAACAAGTGCATCGCTTTCGCAACCGATTATACGACTCGGTACGCCATCACGCGTGCTTTGCCTTCCAATTGCGCTACCGATGTCACCGATTTTCTTCTCTAAGACATCATTCATCACAATGGCGTCTCTCGTCAAGTGCTTACCGAACGCGGTCGTTATTTTCTGTCCCGAGTGGTTAATGACTTTCTTCGTTCATGTGCCGCGCAGGACCAGCTGGCGACAGCTTACCATCCAGAAACCAATGGCCTTACGGAACGGTTCAACCGCACGCTCACCGACATGTTAGCAATGTACTGTGACATTCCTTGTGTGTGCTACGAGGTACATTCCTTGTGTGTGCTACGAGGTACATTCCTTGTGTGTGCTACGAGGTACATTCCTTGTGTGTGCTACGAGGTTCCGCGTTCGACGGCGCGGCGTAGACGGAGACCCAGATGACAGCGGCATCATCAATTACCCAGCCATGCTCTTTGAGTGACGACCAGAACGAAGGGACCCGCCGCCGTCGCCGCGGGGAAAGGGGCTTATCCTCCCCAATTGGCGTGGCGGTTCCAGGGGCGGCCCTCCCGGGCACATTCCAGGACAAGGGAACTGTCAGCGGGCCAGAGCGTGCCTTACCTTGAGGAGCGAGTGTCAGTTGATGGATGGAGAATGGAGGCCGGTGACCCGCGGGAACTGTCAGCGGGCCAGAGCGCGCCTTACCACAGCCGACGCTATGCGCTACCTCGAAGACAACCTTCTTTCCCTCGGACTCAACACGTGAAGGGGGCGAGACCATAAGTGGGGTGGTATGTTTGTGCGCCCAAGTGAAAGCCCTAGCCCCCCCTCCTTCCCCTCCGGCGTGGGCGTCCTCCCCCTAGGGAGTGTGGAGAAGAGGATATAAAAATCGAGAAGCAGTACGGAAGGAGGACGCTCAGGACGACATCGTTCGCCAAGAGGGCCTTCCGCGCCGAAGCCCGACGGCGTGCAGCTTCTGCCAGCAACCGCTCGAGCCCAACTCCGGAGCCACTCCATCGCCCCCATGAAGTCGTCGGCACGTAAGCTCGGACGCCCCAGCCTCTGATGTATAATCTTAATCATGTGTAATTATTGAATATACCTGTTTGTTTAAACTGAGCCATACGGTGTCTCTTTGCCTCTGCGTCCCGTGTGGACCTGCGCATTATGGGGGTCATCACACTGGTGTCAGAAGTGGGGTCTCAAAAGCAAATGTCCTCTGAATGCTGCGACATTCATGACTTCAAAATTGTAATCAAAAGGGAATCACGGGACTGATTGTGGGACTTTTACCCCCATTTGAGAGGCTTGAGGCACCGGAGGGCTTGAAAAAAAAAATGTCTTTATCTGAGGGAGCTCCCACTCCACAGCCGTCGCTCGGAGCAAGCATGCTGGCATTAGGAAGCGTCATTCCGACGTTTACGGGAGATAAGACAGGGGTTCCAATCTGCGATTTCTTTTTCATGCTAGAAGAGATTGGGAAAATGGGGGGATGGTCCGATGCTCAAATGCTGGGAATGGCGAGGTGTAAGATGGCAGGAGCTGCTCATGATTTTGCATGGCGAGACGAAAAAGTAAAATCCACAAAATCATTTGCGGAATTTAAGAAGCTCGCGTTTGAGCATTTTGACACTGAACCACGTCACGTGCGAGTACAGAGGTTCCGTGACGCCGGACAGATGGTAGGGGAGGACGTGCGAACGTTTGCGTCGCGGCTTCAGCGCTTAGCGCGCGATACGTTAAGCAGGGAGGAGGAAGGAGACCAGCTTAAGAAGAAATACGCGGAGGATATACTTAAAGAGGAAATGACCGCTTTGTTCGTGGCTGGTCTGCAAGACCCCGTGCGCCGGTTCGTGCTCTCGCGCAAGCCGAGCAATTTCGACCAAGCCGTGGAGGCCGCATTGGATGAGGAACAAAATGAGGCGTTAACGACAGCCGCAGCGAGAGTACGCGTCATACAGAGAGCGGTGCTCAACCCTGAGGTTGCTCTCTTGACAGAGCGGTTAGATCGCTTAGAACAGCTGCTATCTCAGCAGGTAGAACGCCAGGTTGAAGCGCGCGCTCAACAGCGCCCATTCGCTGGAAACCGGAGACCGCCACAAAGCTACAGGCGCGGTATGCGAGATTTTGAAGAAATCGTATGCTTCGCTTGCCAGGGTCGCGGACACATCGCCAGGTTCTGCCAAAACGTGCGCCGTGGGGAGCCACAAAGAGAAGCAGGCGAGACACGCCCTAAGCAAGCCTACAGCGGGGCTCAAGATACCGAGACAAAAAACTAGATAGTCCTTCCCAGCCTGAGGAGCGTGGGGAGGGAGCAGTGGATGATGAGGTGGTGGTAGTTTGTTTGGCCGACGAGGCATGCCCTGTTGTGCGTTGCAAGTTAAATGGTTGTTGCATGGAATTGTTGATAGATACGGGGTCAAAGGTGACATTGCTTAAGGAGAGCAGTTTTAACACGCTTCGAAGGAAGGGGGACCGCGAGGTGTTGGAAGCGTCTGGTGGTATGGCAACCAAATTTGTAGGCATAACGGGGGATCCTCTTGGCATAAGTGGACTCTACCGGTTACACTTCTCTCTCGGCGGAATTGCATTGGAGCACCCCTGCTACGTATGCCCGGACACGGTGTCTCTGCCAAACGGAGTGTCAGGTATATTAGGGCAGGATTTTTTGAGAAAAGGGAAGGTAGTAGTCTCATTCTCTGAGGAAGAGGTTAATGCGGGCGGATCAAAAGTTCCGTTTTTGAACAGGAGAGGGGCTGAGATTCGCATTACCGATATTGACACCCGTCAAACAGTGGGATCATTGGAGAAGGTATATTCGCGGGTTGCCGTCAGGCTGGTCGATGAGGCGGTCGGCCTTCCTTGGTCGGAGCACATTTTGTACGCGTTCGTGCCTTCAGATGTAGAGAGCGGCGCCGTGGGAGTGCTTGAGCCGGTCGACTCTCTCAGCAATGGCCTGAAGGCAGCCGCGTGCCTCGTGGCAGTTAATGACGCCCACAGAGTGCCCCTACGGGTGGTTAACTGTAGCCAGCAGCCACTGAGCCTTCCCAAGAACAAAACATTGGCTTTCTTCACCTCTGCGATAGAGAAACGTGAGCCCACCGATACGGTACTCGCAACTGTAGAGCATGCTAGTCCTTCGGCTGCTCCAAAGGTGTCGTTCGATCTTTCTCACGTAAAATCCAGGGAGAGGGAGGCTCTGGCTGGTTTGCTGAACGACTACTCGGAGGTATTCGCCGCGTCCAACCTGGATTTGGGCTGCTGTGGCGTTATAAAGCACAGGATAGAAACCGGCACTTCATCGCCCGTTTACCAGCGTGCGTACAGGATTCCTTACTCCCAACGGGAGGAGATAGAGCGGCAGGTGCAGGATCTGATTGATCGCGGCATTGTCGAACACTCAAAGTCACTCTGGGGAGCACCAGCACTATTGGTGGAAAAGCCAGATGGCTCGTATCGATTGGTAGTGGACTACCGCAAACTAAATGCCGTAACTCGCATCGATCCATACCCCATCCCCAATATACAGGAGACGCTTTCTCAGCTGGGCTCTGCCAGGTACTTCACGGTAGTGGACATGACGGCGGGATTCTGGCAGATAGCAATGGATCCGGCAGATGCCGAGAAAACGGCATTCAACACGCCCTCAGGGCACTATGAATGGAAAAGAATGCCGATGGGTCTGGCCAACAGCCCTGCTGTCTGGCAGAGAACCGCTGATGTTATCCTGGCAGGTCTTCTGGGGAGGCTGTGCTTCGTGTATATGGATGACATTATCATATACAGTGACAGTTTTGATAACCATTTGCGCGATATTGAGCAGGTTTTGGTGCGACTAAGAGCAGCGGGTCTCAAGCTGAAGCCCTCTAAGTGCCAATTCCTCAAAAACGAGGTGAAATACCTCGGGCACGTTGTTTCAGCTGACGGCGTGCGACCGGACCCTGAGAAATTAAGGTGTGTCTCGGATTTTCCATCCCCGACTAGCGTCCGCCAGGTCCGGCAGTTTCTCGGCCTGATCGGTTACTACCGAAGGCACATAGAGGAGTTCGCCAAGCTCGCTAAGCCGCTCACCGCCTTAACAGCCAAAAATGTCGCCTTTCGCTGGGACCAAAACGCGGAGAATGCTTTTGGGGCCCTGAAAAGGAAGCTAATGAGTGCACCGCTGTTGCGCCACCCGGATTTTAATTTGCCCTTCGTTATGGCCACAGATGCGTCAAAGTTCGCAGTTGGTGCCGTGCTATCTCAGGTTATCGAGGGCAAAGAACATCCCGTTGCTTTTGCTAGCCGACAGCTGAGCCCCACAGAGCAAAAGTACGGAGCTACGGAAAGGGAGTGCCTCGCCGTTGTCTGGGCAGTAAAGCACTTCAGATGCTACCTTTAGGGCCGCAAATTCAAGCTAGTCACAAACTGCCATCCTCTGAAATGGGTGATGAGTGTCAGGGACCCTAGCTCGCGACTCGCTAGATGGAATCTACACCTGCAGGAATACTGCTTTGAAGTTGAGCACAAGTCAGGAAAGACACATCTGAATGCTGATGCACTCAGCCGCACAGCTGCCGTGGCAGCTATAGATGAGTTTGTCCCCGTAGTCGACCCCGCCGAATTACGCACAGAGCAGTGCAAAGATCCTGACCTGAAGCGAATAATCGAAAGCTTAGAGGGCGCACCGTCTCACCCCGAACAGCTAGGTTATTTCATTGACAAAGACGGCACCCTGTGTCGGCGCACGAGGCCAACCAGGAAAGGGAGACCAGAGAAAACCGCTTGGGAGAGAGTCGTCATACCACGGTCGTGGACAGAAAGGATTCTTCGCGCGTTTCACGATGCGCCATGCGCCGGTCATTTTGGCGTAGCGAAGACACGCAGGCGTGTGGAGCGTTTGTACTTTTGGAGTGGCATGCGACAGGATGTTAGAGACTACTGTGCGAAGTGTCATTCCTGTCTCGAAAGAAAAACACCGAAGGGACGAAGACCAGCTCCAATTCAGCCGTTCTCTGAGGTTTCGGCTCCCTTCGAGCGGACAGGTATGGACATAATGGGCCCATTGCCCACGACCACTTCCGGAAACAGGTACATTTTAGTATTTGTCGATCACCTTTCAAAATACGCGGAAGCGGTAGCACTCCCAGATCAGAAGGCAGACACGGTTGCAAGAGCATTTGTCGAACAGATCGTGCTCCGACATGGACCCCCGAGGCAACTCTTGACAGATCGGGGAACGAACTTCGTGTCGCAGCTAATGAGGAGAGTTTGCGAGCTGCTTAAGATCGCTAAGAAGCAGACAACACCGTACCATCCGGCTTGCAACGGCGCGGTGGAGCGACTGAACCAAACCGTGGCCGGGTTCCTGTCGCATTTTGTTTCGCGCGACCAGCGGGACTGGGACTTGTGGCTCCCGTATGCAATGTTTGCCTACAATTCCGCAGCACACGAGAGCACGGGCGAATCGCCATTCTTTCTTCTCTACGGCCGAGACCCGGACCAGCCTAGTGAAGTGCCAGAGGGCCCCCGTCGTGTCCCATACGCTTCACTGGACGACTATAAGGTTGAGCTAGAATCGCGCTTGCAAGTGGCGAGGGACATCGCAAAGGAGGCCTTAAAGAAAGCGGCGAAGCGCAGGAAGGAGGTGCACGATCGCAGTGCTAGAGACGCGCCGTTTAATGTGGGGGACAGCGTGTACATTGAAAACTGCCAAAGGCAGATTGGGCTAGCTCGTAAGTTCCAGACGAAGTGGAGAGGACCGTGCGAGGTTGTCGAGAAGCTTTCTCCGGTAAACTTCAGAGTCCGAGACGTAAACCGGCGCTTGATAAGGATACACGCAAATCGCCTCAAGTCGACACCGGTTCAGTATTCGCAAAATGAGGAAATGGAAAGCGCGGATTTTGATGGGGACAGAAGTGAAGCGGAGCGCGCAGATAGTTCGCAAGAAACGCCCTCTCCTGCATTTGTTCGGCAGGCGCCAGAGGTGACGGCCGGAATGCCACCGGATTTACTTCATGCATTGCTAGAAGAAGAAGCGCGCGAGGTTGCCGCGCAGATAACGCCAGGAGAGGCTCCTGCCACGAGCCCTCGCGAGTCCCAAAGCAGACAAAGGGGCACAGACTTACTTAGTATGACTCATGAAGGCCGATATCCGCTGCGAAATCGGAAAGCTAAGTCGGACTAATGGCGTAAACAGAGCGGAGTTTTGAACTGGTTAGAATTGTGTAATGCCACAGATCATAACATTGCTATGTGCTTATGTGTTAAGTTATCGGAGTTGGTAGTTAAACCTTTCTGTCATTAAGTAACACCTTCACAGGAGAGCATGCGGAGCGCATGCAGAACCTGCCCTACTTCCTTTCGTTATCTATATTTTTGTCTGTGCCGTGATCGTGCTAGAAGTGGGAGCTCCTTTGTAACTGTGGTAAATTTATTTCGTCCAGTTTGGACTAGAAAGGAGAGGCTTGGGTGCTGAGTTTCATGTTTATCTGTAAAAGAAGATCAGTGCTGCCCCTGGAGACGCCAGTTATGACAGCGGAGGCATATGGTGTTGTGCAGTGGTGTTGAGTGCAGCGAAAAGTGTTTTGTCGGACGCACTGTGCGAGGCGATTCAGAAAGACAAGGGGAGCTGCGTGGACTCAAATGTTCGGAGAACATTCTTCTGGAGGGTGAGCGAGTGTGACATTCCTTGTGTGTGCTACGAGGTACATTCCTTGTGTGTGCTACGAGGTACATTCCTTGTGTGTGCTACGAGGTACATTCCTTGTGTGTGCTACGAGGTTCCGCGTTCGACGGCGCGGCGTAGACGGAGACCCAGATGACAGCGGCATCATCAATTACCCAGCCATGCTCTTTGAGTGACGACCAGAACGAAGGGACCCGCCGCCGTCGCCGCGGGGAAAGGGGCTTATCCTCCCCAATTGGCGTGGCGGTTCCAGGGGCGGCCCTCCCGGGCACATTCCAGGACAAGGGAACTGTCAGCGGGCCAGAGCGTGCCTTACCTTGAGGAGCGAGTGTCAGTTGATGGATGGAGAATGGAGGCCGGTGACCCGCGGGAACTGTCAGCGGGCCAGAGCGCGCCTTACCACAGCCGACGCTATGCGCTACCTCGAAGACAACCTTCTTTCTCTCGGACTCAACACGTGAAGGGGGCGAGACCATAAGTGGGGTGGTATGTTTGTGCGCCCAAGTGAAAGCCCTAGCCCCCCCTCCTTCCCCTCCGGCGTGGGCGTCCTCCCCCTAGGGAGTGTGGAGAATAGGATATAAAAATCGAGAAGCAGTACGGAAGGAGGACGCTCAGGACGACATCGTTCGCCAAGAGGGCCTTCAGCGCCGAAGCCCGACGGCGTGCAGCTTCTGCCAGCAACCGCTCGAGCCCAACTCCGGAGCCACTCCATCGCCCCCATGAAGTCGTCGGCACGTAAGCTCGGACGCCCCAGCCTCTGATGTATAATCTTAATCATGTGTAATTATTGAATATACCTGTTTGTTTAAACTGAGCCATACGGTGTCTCTTTGCCTCTCCGTCCCGTGTGGACCTGCGCATTATGGGGGTCATCACAGTACGTCTCGCCAGACCACCTAGATTGGGACGCTGCCTTGCCTTATGTGACGTTTGCGTAGAACTCTTCACGGCATGACACAACCGGCTATTCCCCTTTCTACATTTTGTTTGGTAAGCACCCCACCTTGCCTTTGGACAAATTCATACCGCCTTCTTCAGTCCCCACCACTACTTACGCTCAGGACGCCATCACCAAGGCCTCGCTGGAGCGCCAAATGGCCCGTAGTCGACTCCGTGCCTCACAAGCTTCCCAGAAGTCCGCCTACGACCGCCATCACCGTGCGGTCAAATATGAACCCGGATCACTCGTCCTTCTCTGGACGCCGTCACGCAGCGTCGGCCTCTATGAGAAGCTCCTTTCTCACTGCCGGGGTCCTGGCCGTGTGGTGCGCCGTGTTACCGACGTGAACTATGAAATTGCTCCCCTTGCGTCTGCGCCATCGCTCTCCAGCCCCACCACCGACGTCATCCACGTATGCCGCCTTAAATCATATGACGACGTTCATAAGTCGCCACTCTAACGCCAAAACGGTTTTTCATCAGCCGTGATCCTGACGCTGGTCGACGACGACGATGACATTGAGCGAGTGAACGAGTGGACGGAGACTAAGACGAAAACGAAGTCCTGGCTGAATTTTCAGTGCCGCTAGCAGCTGTTTCTTCACTTCTGTAAATAATTGTAAATATTCTTTCCCGCAACATTATACTCATCGCCAACCTACAGCGTGTTAAAATTACTCCACGCTGACTCCTGGGTGTACAGATTACCCGCCATGAACTTAACTAGACATTCAATTAGAACGATTTTTTACCTGTTTGCATGAATAGCACGAAGAAAACTGTTGCAAATGCGCAGCAGTTTACGGCGGCGCATAGGCGAGTTAAATTCCCTAGCGCATGAAGGCCGTGATGCGGGTAACACCCGTGTACTATGCGACTTTTTTCCTGAAATTCCCAATTTTTTCACATTCTTGGATTCAGGTTTGTAATGAGTTCAACGTTTTACAAATTGAAAGCGCTTAAGTTAGGCCGCAACATGAATCCATCGCTGACATTGCGGCGCCCAACTGAGCTGATGAAAAGAATCGTATGAGTCGCGAGAATATTCTAGCTTCTCGGCACGAAGCAGCTGAGGAACTAGGTTATGGAAATGCCCCCACAGCTTGGAGACTTGACTCAGGCAGGGAGGAAGTTTTACCCGTGACATCCTTTACTTATGTGATCACATAAAAAAAAGCATGACAAGCAACTACCGCCGATATACCACGTGCTGCACAGAACCAAGCGCAGTTGCTGCGCCTCTCGGGAACCGAGCCGGACATCGATTTTCATGCGCATAGCAAGAGCGAAGGTAGCCTTATCCCAAAGCAAGAGCTCCTTGGCGGAGCCGCCGCGCTTAAGCAGACGACGCAGCAGATTCCCCGCCTACAGCTTTTACTGCGCTTCCGCGCTAGTTCCCCAGACGCCCGCGAGAAGCGCTCCGCGTACCGCTGGCTACGCAGAGCGGTCTTCAAGGTAGATAAGGACGACCGCGTACATCGCAGCGGATCAGACCAACTGGGACGCTGTCCTTCTTTTCGTGACGTACGCGTAGAACACCGCCACGCAGTCAACCACCGGTTTTACCCCTTTCTTCCTGCTGTATGGGCGTGAGCCGTCGTCCACGATGGACACCATATTACCTTATACTCCTGACTCCGTGTGGACGCCCCTTTCCGAAGTCGCAAAGCATGCAGAGGAATGCCGCCAATTGGCGCGCTCTTTTACCTCGGAATCCCAAGGCCGCCAAAAGTATCGCACACGATAACGATAGCAGGCAACACGTTTTTCCGGTTGGATCCCTAGTTTAGCTCTGGTTTCCAGGCACGCCACCAGCATTATCGTCAAAATTCCGCACAAAATACCACGGCCTTTATCGCGTCGCCCAGCAAACACTGCCTGTAAATTGCATCGCGGAGCCACTCAACCTCTCTTCGGACTTAAGTGCACCGTCTGAAGACCTACTATAACCCGATCCTCTTTTCCTCGCCGTAGGTCTCTAGGGTGGCTCCTCTTCGTTCCCGGGGCAACTGTAGCGAACCGTGACGGCCGCGCCTGATGCCGCCTAGGCTCAACCTAGGCAGATCAGGCATACACGAAAGAGGGAAGAGAAAGACGAACACGTTGTTCGATCTCCAGTCGCCTCAGCTCTATTTACCTAATTTTTCTAATTTACCTAATTTTATTTGAATATTCGAGGCCGGCAGCATCTTCAAGGCGGTCTGTCCCTATGGGAAGAGGATGGTTGCTCCGGCGCCGGCAAGCCTAAAGGGACCACGCCATTCAAAGGAGGCTGGCTCGGAAGAGGCGGCCGTGGCTTCCAAGGCTGTGGAGCGACCAGAAAATGGACACGACCACCCGTCCAGCGAGACCTCATCGCTTAGTGGGGTTGAGTCAACGATCGTAGACGGTGACGAGTCAGTGGCCGATATGGCTGACGTGGACAACGAGGGCGTCAAGTTGGTCAGTCTTCGCTAGCAACGAACGGTAGGGATCCCGGTAGTGGTTGAGCGCACAGAAAAGGGGGTTGATTTAAGAGAGAAGAATCGCATCTTACTTTTCGCGGCCATTCAATCACTGCTGGGGTCAGCTCCGATTCGAAGTCGGTTCACCATGCACGGGGCTCTTCAGCTAGATGTCTCGACGGAAGAGCAGGTTCATATTTGAACAGCGCAATAAAACAACGGGACACAACGAAGAAAGGACACCACAAGCGCTGACTCGCAACTAGATTTTTAGTTCACGTCAAAGCATCTTAAATACTAAGAACGAAAACACAAACAAGAGGAAAAACCAAAAGAAAAAAACGACACAAAGCTGCTAATCACGCCCACAAAGGTGACAATCAGCACGAGCGCGAGACTACATATCTTGGCCGGATAAAAACATCATCTCTTTATCAGTTAGTGTGACAGAAGGATCACTAATGCAGCTATCAGGTTCCAAGCGGATGTGAAAAGCCTCTAAAATTTCCCGCGTTAGGCTGTCATTATGTTTTCTAGGATGACGGTGTTAGACAACAGAGGGGTGCAAGTACCTTCTCTCCAGTGGCGGGCAAGGTTACAAGAAGACCCATTATCTCGGGACCTGTGGTGCTCACTAAGACGAGCGTTGATGCAGCGTCCTGTCTGGTCAATATATCTCAACCCGCAAGTGCACGGAATCCTGTAGACAACCCCCCCATTACAGGGCACAAAAGGGCTCTTATGGTTGGTCTGACAACCCCCAGTCTTTTTCTTCGCGGTTGTTGCCTTAGCCGTCTCTTCCACCTGCCTGCAAACACCTCTAAGTTTTTTAGGCGCTGAAAAGACCACATCAACATCGTATCTCGCCGCAACATTCTTTAAACCATGCCCCACACCATGCGTGTAAGGCACCACCACAAAGTTCTTTTTTTTCCCGTTTTGGATTATCCCCGCTCTTGATCCATCTAAGAAGCTTATCGCATTCCCTGGAAATCACATGAGAAGGGTAACCGCTAGATTTTAATCGGCCAACTTGACGCAAAATACTTTCATTGATTCTTTTAAGACATGACTTGTTCATGGCAGATTTCAGGCTAGAAAAAACAATGCCATTTTTTACCAGTTTTGTGTGGCTTGATTGGTTATTTAGAAAAGACTTGGTAGAGCGAGGGAAGTACTCCCAACACACATGACTCTCTTCCAACAGCAGTCTTAAGTCCAGAAATTGAAGTACATCTTGTTTAGGAAGTTCAGTCGTGAAAGTTAGTCCCATCGCGCATTCTCTGAAAACCTTCAGTACATCTACCACGCTACGCGTCAAGTAACCCTTCTTAACAAAAACAATATAATCATCGACATACCGAAAAATCCTCAGAACCAACCCGTCACATCTCCTGTCTATGGATCTGTCTACCCTGGCAAGGAAGATATTGGCTAACACAGGTGCTACTTTAGATTTGTGTTAGCCAATATCTGTTTTACCAATACCTGTGTTAGCCAATATCTTCCTTGCCAGGGTAGACAGATCCATAGACAGGAGATGTGACGGGTTGGTTCTGAGGATTTTTCGCTATGTCGATGATTATATTGTTTTTGTTAAGAAGGGTTACTTGACGCGTAGCGTTGTAGATGTACTGAAGGTTTTCAGAGAATGCGCGATGGGACTAACTTTCACGACTGAACTTCCTAAAGAAGATGTACTTCAATTTCTGGACTTAATACTGCTGTTGGAAGAGAGTCATGTGTGTTGGGAATACTTCCCTCGCTCTACCAATCTTTTTTAAATTACCAATCAAGCCGCACAAAACTGGTAAAAAATGGCATTGTTTTTTCTAGCCTGAACTCTGCCATGAACAAGTCATGTTTTGAAAGAATCAATGAAAGTATTTTGCGTCAAGTTGGCCGATTAAAATCGAGCGGTTACCCTTCTCGTGTGATTTCCAGGGAATGCGATAAGCTTCTTAGATGGATCAAGAGCGGGGATAATCCAAAACGGGAAAAAAAAGAACTTTGTGGTGGTGCCTTACACGCATGGTGTGGGGCATGGTTTAAAGAATGTTGCGGCGAGATACGATGTTGATGTGGTCTTTTCAGCGCCTAAAAAACTTAGAGGTGTTTGCAGGCAGGTGGAAGAGACGGCTAAGGCAACAACCGCGAAGAAAAAGACTGGGGGTTGTCAGACCAACCATAAGAGCCCTTTTGTGCCCTGTAATGGGGGGGTTGTCTACAGGATTCCGTGCACTTGCGGGTTGAGATATATTGACCAGACAGGACGCTGCATCAACGCTCGTCTTAGTGAGCACCACAGGTCCCGAGATAATGGGTCTTCTTGTAACCTTGCCCGCCACTGGAGAGAAGGTACTTGCACCCCTCTGTTGTCTAACACCGTCATCCTAGAAAACATAATGACAGCCTAACGCGGGAAATTTTAGAGGCTTTTCACATCCGCTTGGAACCTGATAGCTGCATTAGTGATCCTTCTGTCACACTAACTGATAAAGAGATGACGTTTTTATCCGGCCAATATGTGTACTCTCGCGCTCGTGCAGAATGTCACCTTTGTGGGCATGATTCGCAGCTTTGTGTCGTTTTTTCTTTTGGTTTTTTCTCTTGTTTGTGTTTGGTGTTCTTAGTATTTAAGATGCTTTGACGTGAATTAAAAATCTAGTTGCGAGTCAGCGCTTGTGGTGTCCTTTCTTCGTTGTGTCCCGTTGTTTTATTGCGCTGTTCAAATATGAATCAATACCAACTCGCCCAGTTCGCAGCTTTAAAGGAAGAGCAGGTTGACAAGCTCCTGCAAATCTCTCAGATTTTTGGCATCAAAGTTAACTTGCGGCTGCCCCATTCGTAGATGAAGAACAGCGGTGTTATTAAGGGTGTATTAAAGTGGTATTCAAAACGCGACCTACTTGATTATCTGAAACCACAAGGTGTACTGCACTTGAAATGACTTGTGCGTCGCGTGGAGTCTCCAGGAGAAGAATGGGCTGCGAAACCTGCCAACTCTATCGTGTTGACATTCGCTCCCAACTCAAAGCGCCCCGAAAAAATTGATCTGGGATTCACAAAACACGCAGTTGCAGATTTCACTGAAACTCCTCCATTGTGTTTTAGATGCCAGCGGTTTGGGCACGTGGCCAAAGTTTGCACAAAGGATCGACGCTGTAAGCAGTGCCGAGGTGACCACGACTTTAAAACCTGCAAGGCAGATTTGGCTTGCGCCAATTTCGGTGGTGATCATCCAGCGAGTTTCGGAGGCTTCCCCTTCCGTGTGAGCGCTCTGCACCATCGGATATCCTTATTTGCTGGTCCAAAAACCCCAACGACTCAGACGCTTGTCCCAGGATTAGACGAGTTCCCAGTGTTGGAGTCTGATGTTGTTGCGTTGCCCAACAATGTAACTAAGAGACCTGAGCCCAGCAAGATGCCAAAGCCCAGTGTGCGCGAGTCAGCTGTTCGACCTCCAGCAAAAAGTGTCCATGTTCCTGAGCTGGTGGATCACAGCCCGACTCCACGGCAAGGGGGACCCTCATATGCACTAGGGACAAAAAAAAAACGGCTACTGCGGCCAAGAGTGTGTCCCCGTCGCCATCTTTTGTCGATGTTGTGAGTGCATTGCACAAAATAAGGAGCTCAAAAATCAAGGTATGTCTGACCTCCTTTATGTTTTGTTTGGGGCCCTGCGTTCACATGTTCCAGCGATGGCGCCTGGTAACCTGAAGAACTTCCTACAGCTGGTGCTTTCTTTTGAGTTCCTAATTACCACCTTCGCAGCAAACTTCCTGGCGATCTAAAATGGATGGGTTAAACCTCGTGGATCTCATATGCACCGAAAAGTGCCGTTTATATTGCAGTGGAACTGCGCTGGGGTTTTAAGTCGGTTAGCTGAACTAAAACTATTCTTGAAAGAGACTTGTGTTCCAGCATTGGCCCTGTCAGAAGCTGGCCTGCCAAGCGGGAGATGTTTGACTGGATATGTCGCCCATAAAAACTGCAGCATAAAGTAATTTCCTGCAGGAAGTTCTGCGCTTTACATAAGAAGGGAAATTCCACATGCTTCTCTAAGCGTTGCCGATCTTTGCACGGATGACATTGAGGTAGCGGCTGTGAGAATACAGCTCGGCTCTCGAACCCTTTCTACTGCATCCGTGTACGTGTCTCCGCTGAAGAAGGTAGCATTGGATTTGTTTCTACAGCAGCTCTGCGACCGCTGCCCAGGTCCTAGAATCATCTGCGGTGATTTCAACGTCCATCATGCCGTTTGGGGTGACAGGAACACGGATTCCCGCGGACGCAAACTCGTACAGGTTATTGACAGTTTGGACCTGTGTGTTGCCAATGACGGAAGCCCCACTTTCTTCCGGCCTCCAGACTCAGCGACAGCTATAGACCTGATACTGCATTCACCTGATGTCCGCGTGAGTTGGTCAACAGCGCCTGACCGCATGGGAAGTGATCACTATCCGACTTTTTTGTTTGCTGCCGACTTTCGTATGCATTGTCCTAAAATTAGCAATGTGGTCAACTGGGACAAGTACAGAGAGCACCTAGAACATGTTTCTGGTGATGTTGTTGACAAAATGATTTCTAGTAAGCTAGCAGCAACTACGGCGGTCAAGTTACCTGATCATTTTCCGGCCCCGGATTTAAACCTCAGGAACCTTTGCGCAGCGAGAAGAAGGGCGGAGCGCCAACTCGTGCGGAAGAAGGACGACAGGCAACTGAAGACGACCTTCAATAGGCTGAATTCTGCCATTAGACGGCACAGGAACAAGCTGTACAGGTCGCAATGGGCCTCATTCTGCGCTAGTTTGTGTTCTCACCGATGACGAGAATATGGCGAGTTATTGGCAGCCTTGCTGGAGAATCTCGCCTTTGGAAGCCTTTTGAAGCTCTTTCAATACGCAAGGAAAAACCTATTGCCTCCTTGGCAGATGAATTTGCAGACCCACTCGTACGCGCTGATTCTGGAATAGATATATATACACCACCTGCTTCCTCCAGGTCTATCATGGACGTCCCGTTCACGCTTCGTGAGCTTCAGACTGCGCTCAGTGGCCTGCGGCGTCGGTGTGCACCAGGTCCCGACGGCATCACCAATCAAATGCTGAATAATCTGCCCTTGCAACTCAGAAAGGAGCTCCTCAACTTCATCAATCGAGTTTGGGAGACTGGTGATGTTCCTCCGTCATGGAAGGTGGCATATGAAGTTCCAGAACTGAAGCCTGGCAAAGACATGACAGACCTTGCCTCGTATCGCCCTGTGTCATTGACCTCCTGTGTAGCTAAGTTGATGGAGAAGCTGGTACATTAACGCTTATCGTGGTGGCTTGAGGACAGCCAGGCACTGCCAACATGTATGACAGGATTCCGCCGAGGTCTTAGTGCCCAAGATAGCGTCTTAGACTTGGTGAGTCACATTGGACACCAGAGAGCTTTCGGCCTTTCCACCTTAGCCATTTTTCTTGACGTTGCGAAAGCTTTCAACAGCGTGCTTCAGGGCTCAATTCTAAACAGTTTGCAAGGCATGGGCATACAGGGCCATATGTTAAAATTCATTTACAAGTTTATAAGTTATCGCGCGGTTCGTGTACGGTTAGGGAGTACGTTAACCACCGAAAGGGTTCTATCACGAGGTATGCCTCAAGGAAGTGTTCTTTACCCCACGCTCTTTAACGTCGTAATTGCTGGCCTTCCCGATTCGTTGAAAAAAAGTTGCAGGCAAGTGCGTATGTCACTTTATGCTGACGACATCTGTATTTGGATTCCTGGCTACTAATACAAGTGATTAGCCCTGATAGCTCAACAGGCTCTACTTTCTGCGCAAGCTTACCTTCAAGGTGTTGGGTTGTCTCTGTCAGTGGAAAACTCTGGCTTTGTTCTGTTTCCAGGTGTAGGAAGACGTCAAGCACGGTTGAAGATAGACCTCGGTCACTCTTGCATCTGTCAATTCAACCACACGCGTTTACTGTGCGTCATTATTGACTCCCGTCTACAGTGGCGAAAATCCGTAGACGCGATTGTTTCATCCATATCTTCTCGTCTGAATGTGATCCGTAGAACTGCATGTGAGCAATGGGGAAACCATCCTTCTATGTCAAACTTCATGAAGCGCTGGGGGTCAGTTGCATAATGTATCAATTATCTTTAATTTTCCCTCGGCATCACAACTTGAACGTCTCGAAGTTGTCCACAGAAAGGGCCTAAGAAGAGCCATTGGAGTTCCCCAGGCGGCTGCGAATAAGGCAGTACTTCATGAGTCCCTATCGAAACCTCTTAGCCTTATCGCTTGTCAGAGACTACTAATGCATCTTGACCGCCTAGGAGAGACGGTAGCTGGGAGATTCCTTCTCCAGCGGCTCTGCAAGAGATAAGTGTCGAAGGCTTAATTGGGACTAAATACTCTTAGTTCTTTAGACATTATTGTCCGAAGGCAAATGAAACGGTTGAAACCCGCCTGGTGTTTACCGACCCTCAACTTAAGGGTCGCAATTCCCCATGTGAGCGCAAAGCGCAGCTCTCCTTTGGCAGCAACGCGTTCGCTTATACTTGAACACTTTGAAACAGAGTATGTCTGCCATCTTTAAATTTTCACGGATGGTTCTGTGGACAAGATCAAAAAAGCTAGCGCAGCGGCTTTTTACATTCCTTCTTTGGACTGTAAGTGGTCCGTACGCTTTACTGCTGTCGTATCCTCCACAACGGCTGAAAGTGTTGCTATTGAGGCGGCTTTACGGAAGTTAGGGTCTTGTCCAGCTCAACCTGTTGTCATCCTAACTGATTCAAAATCTGCCCTTCAGAGGTTAGAGCGCGGATTCCCTACTGACGCCTTGTCTCTAAGCTCTCTGCGCTTGGTGCAGAATCTGCACAGCAGAGGCTTTACTCTACATTTCCAATGGGTGTCCTCTCATATAGGAGTCAACGGTAATGAGGTGGCAGACAAACTCGCCCATAAAGCTCTCTCAAGGATTCCAACAAAAAAAATTACCTCAAGATGCAAAAATTATCTACAGGAAAACGGTGCTTGGTCACTTCAGTACCCTGTGGAGTGCAATCCCATAAGCCATGTGTGACCATGGGACTGAGAAGACCTCAGGCAACCCTTCTACATCGAATTCGCACGGCCTCTGTTCGCACTCCTGCATGGGTGCATAAGACGGACATAGCATCGTCTCCGCTCTGCTCTTTATGTGGTGTGTGCGGGAATATCGAACAATATATTATGTACTGCCCAGAGTACAACGCGGAAAGGCATCTGATGTTCGCTTCCTTCAGAAAGACAGGAACCCGTCACAGTACAGTTCAGGACATTGTCTACCCGAGTGGAAACCACACATGCAAAAGGGAGGCTGCACGCCTTCTTTTAACATTTCTACAGGACGCGGATCTTGTTTCCAAATGATGACAGCAGGAACGGACCATGACCTACTGTGATTGAATGTGTGCGTAGATGGTGTCTTCCGGAGTGGATACGGTATACTGTGAGTGAATGTGTGTATGGATTGTGGCACTACAATGGCCTATGTTCCACTGTGACTGAATATGTGCATAGATGGTGACTTCCGGAGTTGAATGTGATCTGGACTGTGTAGATTGATTGTGTGCATAGATGGTGACTGCGGGAGAGAATGTGTGCTATTATAAGAGACTGTGCGCATAGCGGGGTAGATGCAACAGGCTTTAGGACATCGTTAATACAGAAGGGACGTTACGGTGGAACAATTGCCGGCAGATAAAGGAAGGCTAACCCCACCTGTAGCATTCAAAACCTCAACTCAACTCAACCCCCCTAGACAGATCACTGAAGAAGCGCCGATGAAGACGAAGCGCCGCCGCGCTGCACGAGATTGCTTCGGTTGGACTGGCCGTCTTCTGCACTGCCCGCTGTTCTGCTCGCCGTTTGGTGTCGCCCGCCGTGAACTCCTTCTCCTGTTGTATATGTGCACCAATCCTTTCAGTATGAACATAAAGTACACTATACACCCAAAATGAACAGTAGACATGGCGGAAAACCACTAAAAAATCATACAATCAGTTTGAGACGACAAAAAACATGCATTCGCCAAAGCCAAAACAAAAGTAACTATTTTAGGTCAGCGTGTATTAATTGCTTTTTTTGTGTCTCTTCTAAGTGTGCTATAAGAGATATCAAACATAAAACTTAGGGATGAGTTGTTGAGAACGGCTGGAATCTGCTAATTTAGCTTTTTTTTCGTACTTTCTCGTAACTTTAGAGACCAGATTTCTGTGTTTGCTGAGGGGGTACTTACTAGGAGGACGGTTTGGAAACATGAAGAACGGTCTATTGATATGGATATGCAGTAACAAGCGGTATATATAGACCCGGTTGGCTTTGAGAGGATGATGCTTTTGGTGTAAGGGGGACGTTGGTAAGTTTTCCGGTCTGCCGTGGTAACCCTCAATAACTCGAAGTGACTCGGTTCATTCTTCATAACTACAATCGGACTGCCAGTATCTCTACCACCAAACAAACCTTAAGCCTACCATCACTTGCCTCTCGCCGCTAGAATTCACGCCTTTGCCTTTTTCACAAAATATATTTCCATAACACCCACCCGCGCAATAAACTAATCCCTAATCCATCCTATCGTTCTGCCCACGTTGACCACTCTCACAAAGTTGGTATTACTTCTCGCCGAACTAATTCCTCTTCCCACAGTTTTATTCCACGCACATCAAAGGACTGGAACCGCCTTCTCAGACTAGTCGCCGCCATTGAAGACCATCATTATAAAAATGCACTAGCTAACATTTTGTACTTAGAATCCTAACAAGCGGTATTTTTTTATTTTTGTTGCGGTCTTTGCTTTAGTTTAATGTGTTATCTCTATAATCACTCCCCTTTGTAATTCCAAACGACCCTGAGCCTATTAATAAATGAAATAAGATGGAATGAAATTACAAAATGCAACCGGAAATCGGCGAGATTCGATAGTAAATTTTCAAGAACCTTAAAAAACATTTTTTAGGAAGTTCTTATACCACGAAAACAATTATGCTGGACAGTAATGCGGCTGAACAGTGGTACTTGTCACCAAACTTGCTTCTAGCAGATTGCGCATAGCAGTTTTTCACGTGCAAGGCAAGGCCACCACTTTGCGGGCGAACGAGCCCATTAGGGCGAAGAAGCCCATAACACCGGTAATTCTTGAGAAGCAAATGATCTCCTCATATTTTAACCATGTTTCGGTAAAGAAAAGCGCATCAAACTGCAGTTTTAGTGACCCAAGAGACTCATCAAGAGAGTCATGTTTGTTCTTCATACTACGGATATTTTATGTATCGGATAAAATCTTTCTATGCAGATGATAAACTTGTCGTTAAAGCAGCGCGTATCACAATGAATGAAGTGCAGCGGGCAGTCCATGAACATGATTAGCTATCGAGAAACTGTCAAAGTCTATATTCATTAGGTCGTTTTACCCAGGTTAGATCGTGCCGAGATTTTGATTTTGTCAGGTTATTCATCTCTGCGCACGAAAACTTTGACACCCATTAGTTCACACCAAATTCCAACCGAGTTTCTTCTTACAAGCAATGGTCGCTCCGGGCGCTTGTTTGTAGCCATAGGTAAACTGTTCACTGACACAGATACGCCCGCTGTCTGTGTTTGTTAAACAAAGCTCCTTATGAAATAATTAGTGCTTTCTGGGCTTATAAAGACATGCCTAGCGCTTATCTCGGCGGACAAAAGCGGGCTATAAGGTTTGTTTTAGCTTTCTGACTGGTAGGGATTATTTGACACGTGTCAATATCAGTGCCAAGAATTATTTTCAACAGCGCTAGACAACAGCACCATTGGAAGAACACAGCGCTGAACTTACAACTGATTTATAATGTTTATTGCGGACATTGAGCACGCACTCGCCCTCTCTGCTTTCCTTCTACAGTTCAGTGTCAGTGACAGAATCTTGTTCATTGATGACCTCACCAATTCTCGCGATCCCTTCACAGGGTTCAACAGCTGACTTTACACCCTTAATTTCTAGTTGCTAAGGCGATCATACTGCTCAAGTTCTTTAACCCATTGAACATAGCGTTTGTTTTCAGATCTCAGATTTTCTTTGCAACTTACAAACTCTCTAAGCTCTTTTCTTAGTGCATCTATTTCCGAGCTGATAACTTCCGTCATGTCGCAAGTGTCGCTGAAAAACTTTAGGCTATCCTCGACGGAACGCAACACAGCTCTCACGTGTTAAATCGTACAATGCCTTCGTGATTTCTTCGTCTTTCGACATCGCATAAGAACGATAGAAAAGCCATTACGCAAAAATTCGAGTTCTGAAGCAGTGCACAACGAACTAAGGGCTAAGCAACGAAAGGTTGAGCCGCTCACCTGCAGAAAGCAGAAGTGATAAGCGGCTTACTTTCCGTTCGCGCACCATTGCCCAACTAATGAAGAGCCAGGAACATTGTTGTAACGACAGCAGAGCACAGTTGTCGCACGCAGATTGGACGCAGGTTATGCATCAGAATCGCAGAAAAACCGCTCTGGCCAGTAAGTAGCGGTTGGGCGTCGTAGTCCAAAGCAGCTCTGGCACGTGTTGCTAAGTGTAGTAGTTTGACACTGCATAAAGCAGAAGGGACAAGCGACTTGCTTTCCGTTCGCGCACCATGGTAAGGAGTGGTGGTGTGGTGGACTGCGTGGCACGCATCGATTAGCCCGTGAACTACTTCAGACAAGAAAACACGGCAGCGGTCACTGAGAAGTTCTCGAGGAGCGCCGTGACGCAGGATGAAGTGATGAAGAAGGAAGAAGCCGACGTCGCGAGCAGTAACCGGAGGCAGGGCAGCGGTCTCAGCATACCGAGTGAGGTGGCCCACGGCGACTATGATCCAGCGATTTCCGGCGGTCGTGAAGGGCAGTGGCCCATATAGGTCGATGCCCACACGATCGAAAGGGCGAGTCGGGCACGGTAATGGCTGTAACGGGGCAGTCGACGGGCGAGGTGTCGACTTCCGCTGCTGACAGGCAGTAGCGCTCTCCGTTTTTTTGCCTCCGGGGGATTTCAAGTGTGTGTTGGCAACGAGCATACCGTCGGCCTCGCACAACCGACGGTGAGCAAGTGCGTGCGGCGTGTGGCTGAGGCCATCTGCGAAGTCGGCGCACAGAAGGGATGGGTGCGTTTCCCGGCGCACCCCGATGAAAAGGCGGCAGCGAAGGCGACCTTCTTTCCCCGCGGCACCATCCCCGGCGTCGTCGGCTGCGTCGACGGCACGCTGATTGCCATCAAAGCACCGCGGGGAGACCCAGCAAACCGGGCAGCATTCTGGAGCCGCAAAGGATACTACGCGATGAACACCATGATCGTGAGTAGACTGGTTTTCCGACCGCATGTGTTCGAAAGCTGCGACCTCGACAATGGGAGTTCACGTCCAAGATTGTCTGCCTCAGTTTCTCGCAGATCTGCGACGCAAACATGAAGATCCTTGCGGTCGACCCTCGCTGCCCGGGGTCTTGTCACGATGCTTTTTCTTGGCGCTACTCACGGCTGCGTCGGAAGGTGGAGCACGGGCTGCTGGAGGATGGAGAGTTTCTTCTGGGTAAGCAAACTATTGATCATCTGGCCACTTCGACAGCACGTATTAAGCTACAGCAGTGGCTCATACCTAAATGAGGCGGGTTATAACATGGATGACATGCAACAGTATGATGTATCGTATTTATTTTTGTGTATTTACTGTTACTGCTGGTGCAGAGGCACAAGAAACATTGTTATAAAGTGAATCGTATTTCAAGCGTAAAACACCAAGGCAAAAGAGGTGTACACATCAGTATTGTTGTGTAGGATATCACAGTACATCATTAGCCTAGAAGGCTGTGCTTACAGTGGTACCCCGTAGTCATGGATCTTCTGCATGCCTATGAATTCTGGTTCAGCATACTGGTTTTGAGCTGCTTGGTGTGAATCATTTATTACATAGGCAACAACACACTCCACTGCAAATTTTGGTCGTGCAGGAGACAGTGGATATCCACAGGAGCCGTGGCTGCTTACACCAGTGTCAGGGCATCCTGGGGCAAACAGTGCAGAAGGGCAGTACAACGCAGCGCATGCCTCAATGCGATGTGTTGTGGAACGCTGCATTGGTGTTTTGAAAAGCCGCTTCCGGTGCCTTCAAAGGTACCGGACACTCCACTCGTCAAAACAGAAGTAGAGGTGCTCAAGAGAGAGCACTGATAATTATGTTTAGGGTGACAGTTTCTACTGTGAAACGTGCAGTGTGCGCAGTGAATACACACCTCCAGCATGCTCTGCTGAAACGCAGTGGCGGTTCCGGGCCTCAGTAAGGTCCGCCAAACGCCGTGATTGGTATAGCGTCTGGCGTAGCACCTCATCGGCCTCATCGTCTCGCCGTCGCTTGCAAGAAGGCTAGGCGTGGCACGCGATGAGGGCTGCAGTCGGGGCGCTGGTGTGGGCTTCAGTGGGGGCTGCGGCGAGGGCATCGGTGTAGCTGTCAGGAAAGAAAATGTGCTCATCACGCAATGCTTCATGTGGTGGAATAAGCAAAGCATTTAGTACAATAAATATACAGGACAGCAATCTCGGGCAGCATTGTTGTAGCATATTTCATGTACACATTTGCTAGACTACTAGGAGATATCGCAGCCTCGCTGCAAGAGAAATAAACATTCTGCACAGAGTGGCAAAGCCAGAGAGAGAGTTTTGTGGATAGTGCAGAATCACTGCACTTTATTTGGCTAATGCTGTAAATGCTGTCAGAACGGATAATGCTATTACCTTCAAGCAGCTGCCAGAAAGGGTAGTAAGGAGCTTGAATAATGGCAAGACAACTCACCTACTGTGGGGCTCAGTGTGTCTTGTCGACAACTTTCTGAGGCTCCCTGTTCGTCTCCTCTGCTGTAACAGGGTAAAAGGTGCAGCTGGTTGGTAGTGGCAAACCATGAAACGAAAAGAGCACTAGCAAAAGAGAAGCAATCAATAATGCGCAACCACTAGCTTATGTATTCCTGCACCTCCTCCGGGACTAAACTAAATCACAGATGAAGTAAACAGTGCTTTTAAGGCGCAAGGCACAGACATCATGTTTTTAAAGGGTTAACCTACATGGGGTTACGCACGTAGCCGCTCGTCCCTGCTGTACTTCCAACTGACACCCTGCTGGGCAGACTGGTGACGTGCCGATGGGGGGCGACTGGCGGCGTGCTCACGGGGGCACTGGCGGCGTGGTGCTGGGGACAGTTGGCGACGGGTTGCTGGGGACCGTTGATGACGGGCGGCTGGTTCTCCTGTTGCAAGAAGCCATAGCGCCGTAAATTCGTACACGAGTGCCTTAACATTCTCCCCAACAGAAAACGTTTGAATTGCCCATAACGTAATCACGGTTTACAAACAACTGGACGCCCCACTCCAGTTGTAGTCAGCATAGTACTGTGTGCGTGTTTTTATTGCCTCATCATGAACTAATCCCACACGCAACCTGTACACATTTCTTATTGTGTAAATAGTCTGTGTATATTACCTCTCTCCCTATCGTCTCTTTCTGTTCCCTCACCTCTTTCATTTCATTTCTCCATTCTGTCTGCTATTCTTTATTTCCGCTTCCCCAGCTCAGGTGCTTCAGTACCGATGGCAGATGCCGGGGCTAGCAAAAATCTTATCCTTCCTTTTTATTAATATTGTAATAAGCCACCGCCACAAATACTGCTACTACTACTGCAGTGCACACCAACCTCAGTTGCCTCACCATCGAAGAACGACGACCCGACGCCCGTGGCACTGGCCGTGCCTACAAGGGTGATAATACGGCCCCCTCAGCCACCAAGTAGGCCTCCTCCGGTGTGCCTACGATAGCATGCGGCAAGGCGTGTTCAAGTGGCATTTCATAGAATGACGTTGAAGGACTTACCTGCCCTCTTGGTTTAGGCGCGCCAATTCTGCCCTTTTCTTGCAGCAAAGCACATGCCAAAGGTGCCGCCAACCGTCGGTGGTCATGACGGCCGGCCCCTCGTTGTTAAGTATCGACGCGAGCTGGTTCCACAGCTCGCGCTTTCCAACAGCTGTGTATGAGCTTGTTAGGTCGGCGGAAGCCCGAACCAAAAGCGGATGACTCTCCATAAACTCTATTAAGATAAGCTCTTGCTCGCTCGACATTCTTCGAGCTGGCGCCATTGCGAGACTAGAATCACATACTTGGTATATGGCATCTTTAAACCAATAACACAGGCTTACCTCAAGTTGTCTTCATCGATTTTCGGTACCGACGTTTCATGTAGGTTCCTTTCTGGAGGCCCGTGGCCTTCACTGGCTTCGATAAGTGTTTTCCGTGCATTTAGGACAACCAAATAGAACCGTGATTTCAGACGACGCGTAAGAAAGCAGGAACTAGCCGTGGGATCAGCTGTTTTCTTGAGGGCTGCCATGTTCACTGTTTACATCTGTCAGCACGCCCTCATGACAACAAAAGTTACCCACGAAAGCAGTTATTTGCAAAAGTGAATGTTCTTCTTGTTTTGCCTCATGTCAGTGAAAGTGAAATGCGTTTGTTTGAAAGAATAAAACAATATTTATTTTATTCGCTGCGTGTTCTTATAAAAAAGTTAGCATACGGCCCCTTGCCGTGCAAGTAGGCTTCTTGTCGTTCAAATAAGCGCTTCCGGGGCCGCACCCTGATAGCTATTGGTTGATTCCGCGTTTCTTCAAGCGTTGACGTCTCGCCTTGTCATCATGCTGTCGTCATTTTGACGTCACGCTTTATAACTTTAGAACGAGTTCCGTAATCCGGGCTCAGTTCTTGTAGGCGAGCAAGTTGAAGGCATCGTCGGCGATCCCCTTAAGCACGTGACCCACATTCTCAGATTCGGGCAAGTTATTGTCAACTTTGTGGCAGAAGGCCGAAACGTCCTGAACGTACGAAACATAGAATTCTGTAGAAGTTTGAGTTAGGGATGCAAGGTCCATCTTAGCGGCGAGTGTTCGGCCGAGTGGCCTTTCAAACAGCTCGCGCAGTTTCTGCTTGCAGACGTCCCAGTTCGTCAAATCATCTTCGTGAGTTTTATGCCTGACTCGGGCGGTGTATTTTAAATAGAAGATGACATTTGCGAACATAAGGATCGGATCCCAGCGATTGTATGTACTCACGCGTTCGTGCATGTGTATCCAGTCGTCGACGTCAACGTTGTCGGTGCCAGAGAATGTCCCAAGGTCAGGAGGGGAAGAAAGAACGAGCGATGGCATGGCCGGTGCTGATGTTTGCTGGGGGGTGCCTTGGGTCATGGTTAGCGAAGGGAACTGCGGAGCTCCGTCGTCGGTAGGCGTAGGGGAAAGCCGCACCTCCGCCAAAATATATTACAACTACGAAGGCAGTTCTAACATCGCAGCTAATTTGACCCCGAATTTAATGCAGTCAGCACGCCTTGTGGTCTCCAACAGATTATAAGTGTTTTTCTTGAGCCATTCAAGCACCTTCAAAATATCTGAATGCGTCCTGTGTCATCCTTACCTTCATAAGAGTGCTCCTTCTGCAAGCGGGGGCTGAATGAAGCGTCAATCTTTTTATCGCCTCGCGGCAATAGGCCCGCATATCGGCTGTTCTTCAGATCTTTTTTCTTTTTTTTGGCTGAAAGCATAAGAACGGCCCTGAAAGTTCCCGCTTTTTGTCAAATAGCAGCAAAGGTGACTGCAATTCCAACGCTCTCTGAGCATCCTACGGTCTAGAGGCGAATGCGGCTCTTCTCATGGAGTCGCCTATACATGAAAGTGTACGGTGTCAATCGTGCTATCTTTATCTTGCCCGTAAACACTTCGCCATTCGCAATTCGCAGTGGTATGATTCTTTTTTCATTGTTGCACGATAGCGTGGCTGAATATGTTATACAGTACTTCATTCCTTTCTTCGCTCACGAGAGAAGCACAATGCCGAAAGTGCCGAAGATGAAAGATTTATTGCGTATTTATGTTTAAGAGAATATTCTCAGCGTACTATCGCTGCCATTACCAAACGTCGTCTTGCTACTGTAAACCGCATAATTCAGGCGTACAGGAAAGAAGGACGCATTGAAGACGCCCCTCGGCAACCCCGTAGCGGGTGACTACAGCAGACCGAGATATGCAGAATGTAGCAGCTGTAGCAGACCAGCCGACCACTTCAGTCCGGGAAGTAAAGGCTGAACTCAGACTTGACAACGTTTCCATAACAACGGTCAAGAGATGACTCTATGAGGCAGGGCTCAAAAGTAGAACGGCTGCGAGGAAGCCATTCCTGCGTGCGGAGAACAAGGCGAAGCGGCTGCAGTTCGCTCAAGAGCACGCTGACTGGTCTGTGTCTGACTGGAAGCGTGTGGTTTTCACAGACGAGCCAACGTTCACTACACGGCGGGATCAAAGAAAACGAGTTTGGCACCCTATCAACACGCGGTACGTATAGGCATGATCGTAAGCCTCCAAGAAAAATTCGCTTGCAAGCGGATTTTAGTCGCTACATTTCGAAGCACCAGCTAGCTCTGATGTTAGTTTGGAGTTCGTGGTAACATCTTGTTGTAGAGATCTAGCGGGAGGATGCAACTGTGTGCTTGGGTGCTACTATCGAAGGGCGCTAGTTGGACAATGATCTTCGTCCCTGATTCGTCGCAATATAACGCGACCTTGTGACGTCATCACAACTAGATTCCTGATTAGTGGATAGAGGCCACGTGACCTTGTGACGTCTTCACAATCAAACTTCCGACTGGTGCACAGGGATCATGTGGCCTTGTGACGTCATCATAACCTGCCAACCAAAACAGGCCGCATGTTGCTCACAGGGTCTGAGAAATCTCCCTTCGGTGGTGGGTGACACCACCAGAATCTTCTTCCGTAATATCTTTCAGCTCAAAACAGTAACAAAAGACCCCTTGGGCGTGTAGGAACACCCTAGCCAAGAGAGGAGTGCAGGCGTGCGAGGGATCTTTAATGCTTTGGCATTATACTCTTATCGGCAGGTTAAGCGTCCGCCAAGTTTTTTTGAACATTGCCCATCTTGCTGGCATCTGTTAATTTATAGGAGTCTCATATAACGCACACAGGTTTAAACGTCGGTGGATTACTGACATATATTATTTACATAAACGCTCTTAGGCCTTATAGATCAAGTTCTTCATTAAATGGACACATTAAATGCACAAGTTAAATGGACACTAAAAACGGCTCCGTCAGTTTCCGTTCTGAATAAAAGGACCTCCCCTTATCCCTTCCCTAACGGCGCGGTTCAGGTGTCCAACGATATATGAGACAGATACTGCGCCATTGCCTTTCCCCCCAAAAAAAAACCAATTAAATAAAAATAAAAGGACGATGCAGTGCTTTCTTCAAGGAACGCGTGACCACATACACACACACACTTTCCCGCAATGCCATGTTGACTTCATACATAAACCTAGAAACGACGCCGTCACCTATATTTTCAACTGCATGAACGTGAAGGCGTGCTACCAAGATCCATGCCTGGAAATCTACGTCGACAACACGCTGGCTACCAGCGAAACTATCCGCCGATGGCGACACCCGTGTTTCGTTGCTAGTTCATCTAAAACTTACAGTGGCGGTCTCGAGCGTGCCGCTAGATACCGGCACTGAACAAGTTGTCTTCGAACATAGTGTTTGAAACGTTGGCGCTTCCTTCGCACATCTGTCGGTTTACCTACGTTAAACCCATAGCAAGTTTTGCCGTCAGCATTCCTTTAACAAACCGCCAAACCTATGATGAAATAGAAACTGCGAGTAGTCACAATGAGGAGGATATGTTGCTGGGCAAGCTCATTTGACATACTTAGAGTGGTGGCGCTGGCAGACGACGGACGAAGAAAGCACGAGACACACAGTCAGCGCAACTGTATGTCTCATGCTATCTTCGTCCGTCGTCTGCCAGCGCTGCCACTTTGAGTACTTACAATGAGTTTATCTCAGTGCTTATTCCTATTGTGACCAGCGCGAAGAGAAGGCAACCCTTTCCCGCAGGTATATGCCAAGACTCATCCAGAGAGTAGTAGCTAGTCGGCGGAGTTCAGTGACTGCTTGGGAGAGGGGGAGGGGGCAGTCACAAAAGATGGCCTCGGACGTCTTGTGAGTATCGACGGTCGATTCACCGCCGCGAGCTACTGCTCTATTCTTGACGATGTGGCGTTGCCATTCCTTGTTGGTGATGCCTATCCACAACAGGATTTCATCCTCCAGCAAGACCGCTCTCCTGTGCACATGTCGAAGCTGCCTTCCTCTTTCCTCGAGGAGCGTGGAGTTGCCAGGCTCGAAAGGCCACTGCAATCCCCGCACTTGAATATTATCGGGAGCTTTTAGGGAAACATCAAAGTAGCGTAGTGTTCCCGCAGCCTACACGGCTTGTCCTCAGACAACCTTTGGTCTGCGGTGCAAGAGCGTTAGCAGAAACTCGGGGCGAACGCTGAGCTCTGCGACGCACTTTACGGATCTTTTCCAGATAGGTTAAGTGCGGCAATTGAAGTTGGCGGAGATGCCACCCGCTTCTAGGCGGTTGATAGCAGGGCCAAAGTCACCGCAAGAGTGTATGTGCTCTCGTTTCATCCCGGCTGTTAAACGCTGTCACGTCCATTCTTGTTTAACTGCCTAATCTAATTCAAAAAGCCCGTTTCTAACCGTCTCTTCCTTTTTTGTCTTTAGCGTTTCTCAATTTTTGTCCACGTGGCCAATGAAACATGTCTATTTTGTTCTCTATCAATGTTTCCCATTTTCTGCAGTTGTAGCAGGCGCACTGCTAGAGCATTCAAAGTCGCTTTCCATCATTCTCTACGACGCCATGCATTGATCAGTGACTTTGCGGCGCCCAACTGAGCTGATGAAAACAATCGTATGAGTCGTCAGAATATTTTAGCTGCTCGGCACGAAGCAGCTGAGCAGCTGAGTTGTGGAAGTGCCACCACAGCTTGGAGGCTTGGTTCAGGCAGGGAGCAAGTTTTATCGGTGGCATCCTTTACTTTTGTGATGTCATGAAAAAAAGAAACCACGAAAGCAACTGCCACCGATATACCACGTGCCGCACAGAACCAAGCGCAGTTGCTGCGCCTCTCGAGAACCGTGCCGGACTCTCGATTTTCGTGCGCATAGCAAGAGTGAAGCTAGCTTACCGCAAAGCAAGCTCGCCTTGGCGGAGCCGCCGCGCTTAAAGGGACACTGAGGAGATCTCTATCAATTTTTTTTTCTTAGCAAAATCTGATAGTTCGGCATTTCATGGCTTTGTTGCCGCTTGTCCGGGAGCGGAAGATGCATTTATTTTAAAGAAATTGGGATACGAAGTTGAAAAAGATTGTCCCGTCGCTCCGATTCAAGCTCGGGAACTCTTACGACGTCACGGATAACTCTTATGACGTCACAGGACGGAGTGTCGTGAAACGTGACGTAAACGCAGACTCCGTGATTTCTGGCTCTAGCGGTGCGGTCTAGCAGCTGCCGAAATGAAAGCTACCACCGCCACACGTTGAAGGCATCTATCGGGGGTCGCTACCGTCGCTTAGTTTACATTTGCATCGGTGTCTTGCAGCGTTGCGATGGATCCTGTTCCCGAACCCGACGACGTAGTTCTCGCAAAAACTCCGGCCTGCATTTCAGAGACCTCAGCCCCACACAGCGTGCGATGCTTTTGAGGGAGCCCGGTTAGGTTACGCGCCGGTGGGTCGTTTCCCCCTTCCGCCTTGAGCAGCCGTTGCAAACTAACCCTCGTATTCACAAACTGGCCTTACCTTTACCTTACTTTAACGCGAAGGGCGACTTTAAGAAAGGTCACTGAAAGTGAAAGGTAAGGGAAAGGCCAAGCTGTGTTTCAGTAATCCACCTTTCGGCAGCCTTACGGAAAGCGCCCTTACCCACAGAAGTAAGAGGTATGGTAACGAGGCTAAAGAAATATTAATGTTTGTCGCATCAGTGGATGTACTGATAACTTGTTTTTTATACTATAGAAAGCAGTTAAACTTATACTGGAGCTGTCATAATCATTCAGTAGACAAAATTAGCTAGCCTGGCTCAAATTTTTACGCATCTTTCCTCTTGGTCTAGCCACAGTGATAGGCAGCCGTCGCTACAAGAAGCTTTGTTGAGTCGACGTCGGTGTTTGTTTACTTTCGTGAGCCTCTATAGTGGTGTGTTGTGCTTGTGCGCGTTTGTTGTTTTGCGCTGGACGTCAAGAGTGTACCTTTTCTGAGGATTGTTGCGCAATACGGAGATGCTGGTAGAAGGGACAACAGCGATACAAGGAAATTTCACCCCATAGCTGCTTTGCTGCTGCTGCCTTGTGCGGCTCGGCCTTGGCTTTCGCAAGATCCACTGCAGAAGGCCTCGCGGAAATCGGGCATATCCTTATTTTATTTTGGGCCAGGCTCACAGTGAAGGGGGTGACGACAGTAGTATTTTTTATTATAGCGCTGGCCTGTTCCGAAGCGCCCTCAGCTGCGGCATCGATGCGAAATTAGCTAGGCTTAGCGACGAGCACGGCAGTCAGAAGCAGCGTAGTCCGTCGACCGGCGCGCCCGCAGGCGGTGTCGCTGCCGGAAGGTGGTCTCTTGCGTAGGCATGCTGTCATTGCTCGAATATTGCAGAGACTTTCTGATAGCATGGCTGTTTTGTTTTTTCTGGTGCGAACGTGAAGTACACCAAGCCAGCTGGCCGGCCGGCCTAGCTGAATCCCGTGCGCAGGCGTCAAAAAATGAGCTGAAGATTGTTCTTGACGTAAATAATAAAACATGGGATAGAAAAATGTGAAAAATATATCATTTCTGGGGAGTACTGGCCAATAGTGAGTTGCTGGTAAAAGTGACAACTGTGATGCGAGCAAATTTTTTGTGAGAACCACCTCGCAGCTTCTGTTGGCCCGCCGTTGCGGTCCGGCTCGCTTGGCGTCCGCCAGCTCCGGTGCCGAAGGCGTCGTGCAAATCGACCATATCTTTAGTTTATTGCGAGATGTAGCTGTTGACAGCGCAGTGATATGAATAGTGCGCCATTATTACAGCGCAGGCGACTTCTGAAGCGCTGTGCGCTGCTGCTTCGATGCGAAACAGGCTATGCCTAGCGGCGACAAGGGCAGCCGGGCGCAGTTCGTAGCGCGGCGTTCCCGCGGATGGTGCTGTAGCCGAAAGCTCGCTACTTGCACAGGCATGCATTGTCGCTGCTCGACGATAGCAGGCAGTCTTTCTGATAACATAGATGTTTTGCCTTTTCTGGTGCGAACTTCAAAGCGTGACACCGGCCGTGGGCGTCGCTTGAGCCGAGGTGCGCATCGATGATTGCCGATTGGTGCTTCCCTGCTTGCAGTGGAGCGGCAGTTCGCAAGCGGCGACCAGCGCGGCGCACCGACAAAGTTTTTGCACATGTCTCTCCTGCTTTAGTTTTTGCATATTCGGTTTAGGGAAACTCGATCAGTGCCGGATTACGGCGAATACAAGATACCACCGGTAAGGATACATCGACAGGGTAGCAGGCGACAACTTGTAAAGTTCCCGCACCGTGAAATCGAATGGTGGTGAGCAGTCGCAGCAGCAGCGTCACTGGGCAACCTCGTCCGTTAGGCCATCGGTGTAGCGGCAAGACAGGCAAGAGTTCTAGAACGGCAGGGTTCGAAGAGAGGTACCTCGCGAGAAACTCATCGTCGAACAGCTCCATCGGGTACTGGCGATCCCTCAGCACTCGCCGTGCCGGCTTCGCACGATGGGGCACCTGACCGATTTCTTCCATTAACTCCGTGAACTTGAATCTGAAAAGCGGTAGCCGATCGTACTCTGTTGCCATGTGGAATTGACGAAAGGAGCTGCTAAAGGTAGGCCAGGGGCTACCTTTGCGAACGCGCCTTTTCCGAGGCTGAAAGGGCGGCTAAAGGTGCAGTTTAAGGGCAAGGTTGGTTTCTGAAACCCGGAAAGGAGCCGTAAAGTTAAGGACCTCAAAAGGGAAGGTAAAGGTCGGTTTGTGAATACGGGGGTAAATATCGTAATTCCAGTGCGGGGAGTCGCGAGGGGCCAGGAGAAGGTCGGCGCGTTGCGCCCACAGGATACTGGCTGGGGCCTTGGGGCCAACGGATTGTGATTCCTTGAACGGCGCGGTTGCACGGTGTAGCAGGCGGCGTCGAGGTCTCCCACTGTTTCAAGGGCCAGGCTATTTATTCATTTTTTTTTGCCGCAAAAAACGGATGGATGCTCAAGGGCGCTCGCTTTTAAAGTTGGCGGCTTGGAACTAAAGCCGACGCACGACGGTTCAACGGCTTCCGCTGGATCCACTGGATCGGGCTCTCTCGCCCACTTGCATGTACCTTCATATGTGTACTGTGAATGGATCAAATTAGCCGAGAGCTCGAAAACAACAGCTCCGCCCAACTGCCGAAGCTACTGAATTACGTCACAACGCGCACCTCACCGCGGAGCCGGATCAGTCTGGCCGGGCCGGCGGCGGCTGGCGCACTCGGCGCGAAATAGAGACATGCTCGAAGCACTACGCCCGTGTGGTCAGTGCGCGCCGAAGCCGCTGAACGCGTCGGCGGTGGCGTTTTTGTCATCAGGAGCTGGTATTCTATCGATACAAGCCAACTTCGATTTCTCCTCAGTGTCCCTTTAATCAGACGACGCAGCAGAGGACCCACCTACAGCTGTCACTGCGCTTGCGCGCTAGTTCCCCAGGCGCCCGCGAGAGGCGCTCCGCTGAGCGCTGGCTAGAGCTGTGCTACGCGGCAACACCCTCTCAATACTTTCTAGAAGTCGTTGCATCGGCGCGCCGCCGCCGACTGCCCTCGCTGCGGCGGCGCCGCCGACGCAAACTGACCGGCGCGCCGCCGACGTTTTCACTCGGCGCGATGGCGGGCCCTCTAAATAGGAATATATTTGTCCCCGCAAATCTAGCTGCGTCTGAGGTTTGGTTTTGTCTTGTTTAATTCTTTTTCCTATCTGAGGCATATCATCATGTCAAGGAGTCAGCGTGTCAGTTGTGTTGGAATGAATCAACACAAAACAAACAAAAGCAAACCGGTTCTCCGCGCGTCTGCGCATGCGTATCGTCACCAAACAACACAACGTGCCATTCCGAAACTTCTTCAAAAGCGCAACATGGCGCAACGATATGAAACAACGGTTTCGGAACGTCGAAATCACGACTTGAGGGTCGCGTGCACTGTGGCTGTGGGTGGAATGAGCGATATGTAACAAAACGGCATCAACGCATCGTAACATATCTCATCTAGAAAAAGGTTCACCTGCTGCAAAAAATATTGTACTTCTTTTTTATTCCGGGAAAAGGCTTTTTAGAACAGTAACTTTAAACAAATGGTGATTAATAATCAGAGCAGGTGGTTTCCTGTCCAGGCGGAAATGTGTGTGTTATATCATTAACTGATTGGTTGACAGGTAAAGGGCTGAACCAAGCAAAAGTTGGTCATGGAAGAGGTCTGTTAATTTTAAGTAAAGAATATTGTATAGCCACAATCTCATTTAGAACAAGTGGAAGTACGATTGACATATCTAGTGTCACCTGCGTCGGCGCCGGCTTAACAATTCTAGACGAATTCACTGAGTCTACGCAATGAAAAATTACCTGTATAACCAAAGGATAGAAAAAAAGAAAACAATTGCGACTACGACGCAGAAATTAAGAAAGGTTCTGCATGTTCGTGAGCAAGAAATATATAAACACAATCAACATACGCTTGTGATATGATTCTAATTTCTTTTAAATATGGCGCCTAAAAAAACGATTTACCGAATGTATTGCATTTCTCTCACCTTTCAACCACTCTGTAGTCGGTGTTCTGAGCCCTTAGAACGAAGAACCTAAAATTTCAGCCAGTTTCTTCTTTAATAGCATCTTAAAATTGTGGTTTAGCTTTCCACGCCTCCGGCGCCGCCGCCGCCGTCGAAAAATGGCCTTGCACCGCCGCTGATGAATACCAGGCGCCGCGCCGCCGCGTCCGCCGCCGCCGCCATTCGAAGCCGATACGGCACACACCTCTAGCGCTGGCCACGCAGAGCGGTTTTCAAGGTAGAAGTGGGCGACCGTGTACATCGTGAAGATTTCTCCGATGCTCCTTCCTGTCTGTCTGTCTGTTGCTGCCAGGAAGAAAGAAAAGGAAAGTGCACAGGCCTGCTCACTGGCTCAAGCCGAGCCACAATCGCTACCACGTGCATATAGTAGGAGAGGTGAAAGACAGGTTAGTAAAGACGCGCTAAAGACAAGGCCGATCCCGGAGGCAGTGCGATACCGGGCCAACCGGTGGCGGGAGTGAAGCATCCTTCAAACTCTCCGCCACATTCCCAAAAATAAGTCCAATTGGACCCGTAACAGATATTCTGCAGGGTCCGGACATTCTCCTCGTTCCTCAGCATTCATTTTATTTTCGTCCATGAACAGAGTTATCTGAAAAACTCTAATTCTTCGCCAATCCCTCTATATGGGCATGTTCCATTGTGTGAGGGTAATAGTAACTGTGCTCCCCAATTCTTGGCCAACCTGATAGATAAGCGGGCGAGTTGGTGATACATAATGCAAAAAAACAGCGCGAACAAACGGGGACTAGACGAAGAATACACAGGAACAAGCGCTGACTCTCAACTAAAGTTTAATCACAGGAAGCACACTTATAAAAGGAAACAGAAAACGAAAAAAACACAAAATCAGAACGCATGTGTTACTATGTGATGTCCAGATATGCAACCTCACAGTCACGCAGGAGCAGGGATGGTTGGCTGACACATAATCTTGGTTTCTTTGTCATGTTATACGCCTCGATAATTTCCCTGGTCAACTGGTCGGGGTGTTTATACAAAATGTCAGTAAAATGCAAGGACGGAAAACATGATTGACACTCTCGGCAATGATCAACTAGATTAGTGGAGCGATTAGATTCTAATGAATTGAGATGTTCTCCGAGTCGTGTGTTAATACAACGTCCCGTTTGCCCAATGTATATCTGACCACAGGATAGGGGGATTTTATAAACTACCCCTTTGGAGCACGGCACAAAACTTTTAGCGTGCTTAACACCACAGGACGCTACAGATTTCTTGGGGTTGCGGGACTTATTTTCTACTGCTGAACAAATTTTACTGAGCTTATTCCTGTGTATTCTTCGTCTAGTCCCCGTTTGTTCGCGCTGTTTTTTTGCATTTTGGCCAACCTCCCTGTATGGGCATGTGCCACTTTGTGAGAGTAATGTCTCCGAGATTGCGATTGAAGCGCTCTGTCAGCCCGTTAGTTTGACGATGGTAGGCAGTGGGGGTCGGATGTACGATGCGACATTCCGTAAGCAGAGCCTCAACGACGTAAGAAAGGAAGACGCGGCCTCTGTCACTTATCAGCACGCGCAGCCTGCCGTGGCGAAGAACAAAATGATGCAGCAGGAACATAACTACGCGGGCAGTAGCAGCAGGAAGGGCGGCTGTCTCGGCATACCGGGGGAGGTGGTCGACGGCGACGCTGATCCAACGGTTCCCAGAGACCGTACAGGGAAGCGGGCCGTAAAGGTCAACGCCAACACAATCGAAAAGACGTGCCGGGCAAGGAAGTGGTTGCAATGGGCCGGTCACACGAGGAGCGGATGTCTTCCGCCGCTGACAGGCGATGCAAAATCGGACGTATTTTCGAACTTGGGCGTACATGCCGTGCCAATAGTTGCGCTGGGAAATTTCTTTGAATGTTTTCAGCACACCAGTGTGCGCACACTGAGGGTCGGTGTGGTAAGAGGCGCAAATTTGAGATCGTAAATGGCGGGGAATCGCGAGAGGCCACCGCCATCCACCAGGCATGTAGTTTCGGCGGTATAAAAGGCCGTCCCGGAAGGCGAAGTGCGGAGCTTGACGCCGTAAAGTTCTACAAGGCGCAGCGTTCGGTAATGAAGACACTGCGTCTATGAGGGACGCAAGTCAGGGATCTTTCCGCTGCTTCGCAGGCATAACAGCAATGGTAAGAGGCGAAAGTGCGGGATCGGTAGCCGAGGAGCAGGCTGCGTCGCTGGGAAGAAGAGACCGAGACAAAGCATCGGCGTCCATGTACTTACGGCCAGACCGGTAGATGACGCGGATGTCATACTCTTCAAGGCGAAGAGCCCATCGAGCGAGGCGATCAGATGGATCTTTCATAGACGATAACAAGCAGAGCGCGTGGTGGTCCGTGACGACGTAAAATAAGGCCTGAATTTCGTTTGCACCCATACAACAGCGAAACATTCCTGCTCACGAACGGAATAGTTAGATTCAGCTTTGGTGAGCACGCGATTCGCATACGCAACTACGTATTCTTCAAACCCCCCACCTTTTCGATGAGCCAAGACAGCTCCGAGCTCAACGCCACTCGAATCCGTATGAACCTCGATTAGCGCTGTTGGGTCATAGTGTCGGAGTATTGGCGGCGAAGTCGAAAAATGGCGCAGGGTAGTGAACGCTTCGTAGCACTTGGCCGAGCAGCCAGACATGTCATTGTTTCCGCCAAGTAGCTTCGTCAGCGGCGCAATGATCAACGCGAAATTGCGTATGAAGCGCCGGAAATAGGACCACAAACCTATGAAGTTTCGAAGTTGCTTAAGGGAAACTGGTGCAGGAAATTGCGCCACCGCACGGAGCTTGGCCGGGTAAGGTAGAACGCTTTCTTTGGAGACGATGTGCCCCAAGATGAACAACTTCCAAGCTCCGAAGTGGCACTTCTTGAAATTCAGCTGCAGGCTGGCGTCAGTCAGGCCAGTCAAAACCTACCGTAAGCGTGCGAGGTGCGCGGTGAAATCGCAGGAAAAGACAACAATATCGTTCAAGTAGCAGAGGCATCTCTGTCACTTGAACTTCCGCAAGATGTTATCCATCATCCTTTCGCTTGTGGCACGCGCGCTGCACAGATCGAACAGCATCACGTTGAACTCGTAGAGGCCATCGGGTGTAAGAAATGCTGTCTTTTCTCTGTCAGGTGCAGCCATCGGCACTTACCAGTAGCCGGAACGTAGGTCCAGAGAAGAACCGTACTAAGCGCCTTGGAGGCAATCACGAGCGTCGTCTATGAGAGGAAGGGGAAATTGTATTTGTGGGTAATTTTGTTGGGGCGGCGGTAGTCGACGCAAAATCGGGTTGAACCCTCTTTCTTCTTTACAAGTACCACCAAGGGCAGTGAGACGTACGGATGACACCACAGTGCAGCATGTCCTCAACTTGTTCGCTAATCACGCGGCGATCTGCCGCCGACACGCGATATGAGCTGTCGCAAAGGCTGGCGAGAACCGGTCTCTATACGATGAGCGACGGCGGAAGTCCAGCCTAGAGGAGTGTAGGCGACGTCGAAAGCGGAGCGAAACATGTGTGGAAGGGACGAGAGCTGCTTCCGGTGGGCGGAAGGAAGAGTGTCGTCGATGGCGGCTTGGAAAGCGGCGTCGGGCAATGGATCAGGTGCCGAATCGGAATGAAGAGCGTTGATGGAGGAACTGCAGGAGGTCACGGGGTCATCCAGGTCAAAGAGAAGATGGGCAGGTTGAATTGAACCAGGAGACTCGCCAAGCAGCATGGTAAGCGGGAAACTAGACGGATTGTTGAAAATCATCTTCGTGAGACTTGCGTGAACATCGAGAACAGCAGACGGCAGCGGACGTTTTTGCGGTGGACAAAGTAAGAATACGGCGTAAACATAAAGGTGACAGCTAGCGTGGCAGGACACAAGAGGGATACAACTGCTGAAGCCTCCGGAGCGAAATTGATGTCTTCAGTGACGGTGAGCTTCTGTGGACACACGAAATGGAGGTCGTCAGCCAGTTCCTCACACAATGCAAAAAATTCTACCTCAGCGCGGGCGCAGTCGATTACAGCGTTATTTTTTTGACAGGAAGTCCCATCCGAGAATCACGTCGTGGGAAGACGGCAGAACCAAGAATTCGACGCTGTACAAAATGTCTGCAATGACAACCCGCGCTGTGCATGCGGCCAAAGGTGCGATCCTCTCTTCTTTTCCAGTGCGAAGCGACTAACCAGAAAACATCTTTGGTACTAGGCGCGAACACATACAGAACACAAGGAAGGGAACGGGACAAAGCGCCACTTACAACTTCTTTATTCGGAGGCACATCCCAAACACTTTCTTAAACGCAAGGAACACAACCAAATCAGGATCGATAAGCACGTGCACTGGTTAAAAATTTCTTTTCCGCCTTGTATAAAGATACGGATGGATCACTGACTCAGATGTTTCCTTTCTCTCTGATAAAAAAAAGCTTCAATTAATTCCCGAGCTTTGGTATCTTTACTGGAAGCTAGAATCCTCGCCCCTGAAAAATATGCCTCACAGGAGCGTGACGGGCAGGACCTAATATGCTTGGGTATGTTTGGCCCTTCTTTATTTTGCTCTAGATTTCTCTCATGTTCCCTAATGCGGTCATTGACGCAGCGCCCGGTTTGCCCTACGTATGACTGACCGCATGAGAGGGGAATTTCATGCACCACAGCATTTCTTCGACATGGTCCCGGATGGCTTGTTCTCGCGATGACACACGGTAGGGGCTTTGACGGAGAGGTCGGAAGTGTTGGTCCGTTATAATGCAATGCTTGGCAATTGGCGTCTGTCGCACCTTCGGCGATGTCGAAAAACACTCACTGTAGCTTTGAAGCAGATTGCGGATCTGGTATTGTATGTTCCGGTGCAGGGCTGGGTTGAAGTCGAAAGTGGGCAAGTTCTCTTGGTCAGGCGAATCTTCTGCGGAGGGGTCGGAGAGGGCGAAGGACTCTAGTACGTCGGATATTTCGTCGAAAAAAGCAATCGTCGTTCCTCTGTTAATGTGTCGGTATTCTTCGCTGAAGCTAGTCAGCAGTACTTCGGCCTGGCCATCGCGCAAATGTGCGATGTTGATTCCTCGGTCTAGGAGCAACTGCATGTTGCCCTCGATGATGGCTTCAGCGTTAATGGCTTTCGTGGCGCCTACGGTGACGATAACGCTTGATCGGGGTGGGACGCTCACTTCTTCCTCCAGGACACTCAGGGCAACGTGATTTTCTCCAGTTTTCATCGAAGCGATGGCTTCGTCCGTCGAAAGCGTGTTCACCTTGGATCGCAGGTCGATGATCGCCTGATGCTCATTAAGAAAACCCATATCCAAGATCACTCCGCGGGAGAATTGCGGTAGAACAACGAAGGTCGCAGCATAGGTATGTCCTTTGACAGTCACTCGCGCTGTGCATCGTCCTGATGGCGTAATGAGGTGGCCCCCTGCGGTGCGAATTTGTGGGCCGTCCCAAGCCGTTGTGACTTTTCTCAGATGCGCAGCGAATGTTCCATTCATCAACGAGTAATCGGCTCCTGTGTCGACTAGAGCGGTAGCTTTCCGGCCGTCGATAGTCACTAATAAGTCGGAGGTCCTGGCTCTTGCATTGCATGTCGCTCTCGGTGTCGGGTCACGGCTTCGTCGCGAATGCGAGTCGCGGGTGTGGCGTGTGGTCGAAGCTTTTCTGTGTGGCGTCGTCGTTTTGAAGGCCGCTTGCGTCGTGGTCGGGGTTGTCATTTTGTGCGGCGTCGGTGCAGCGAGGGTAGGTTCTTCATGCGGCGTGGTCGGTGGCGGATCTTCGGCGTTTCGCTCGTGAGCAACATCACCTCCAGAGGTTGCTGCCTTCAGTTTCCCCTAAGGGGGCTGGGAGACCTTCCTCGTACCGCGGCTGCGTAGCTGCGGCGTGGCGACGCAAAGCGCTAGGTTGACGGCGATGGTGAGCGAGAAAAGCGGTTTGGCATGTACTCCTCTCGACGCAGGTACTCGTCGATTTCCTGCGGACGTTGTCCGAAGCATGGTCGTGGTGCGTCAATGGCAATTCCACAAAAATCGACACGTCGGTACGGGCAGTGACAAAGTATAGGGGTGGCCTCACCGCAATGGAAGCACAATGATCAGTTCTCAGAAGTCCTCCAGGCGTCGCATTCAGTGGGCCTTGAACGTCGTTCGTAGTCTGGGTAAGCGGGGTAAGTGAGGCGGCAGTCTGGAACAAGTGGATCATTTCTGAGAGGTCGTAGGGGGTGTCGTCGTTGATGCGGAGTGCGTACTGCAGCGACGTAGGTCATGGCCTGGGGTTCTGTGGCCGTCGGGGTGCCAAGTGCCTGTTGCACTACTTCCCGTACCACATCCATCAGAGTCGCTGCTTGTGGCTGTGGGGAGGATGGCAGTATTCGGCGTAGCTCCTCTCGGACGATTTCGCGGTTAGCTTCCCGCAAGCTGTCGCTGGTGGTGGCCGGCGTGTCCAAACGGATTGCACAGGCAGAGGAAGGGCGATTGTACTGCCGAGCTCGGACGTCGAGGGTCTTCAAAATCGTGAAGGCTTCTTGCATGAATTCCTCGACTGTTTTTGACGGCTGGCGGACGAGGCTTGCAGAGTTGTTCTTTTACGCCGCGCATTAAAAACTGAACTTTCTTTTCCTCGGTCATCTCGGGATCGGCGCGGCGAAATAGGCGCTTCATCTCCTCGACGTAACCGCGGACGGGCTCATTCGGAAGCTGGATCCTGGACTCGAGGAGCCGTTCGGCTCTTTCTTTCCTCACGACACTGGTGAATACCTTCAATAGTTCTCTCTTGAATAGCTCCCATGTAGTAAGGGACGACTCGTAGTTTTCGTACCACGTGCGTGCGGAGCAATCCAATGAGAAAAACACGTGTCCAATCTTTGCCGCATCATCCGACTTGTTGAATGACGCCACGCGCTCAAATTGGTCCAACCATTCTTCAGGGTCTTCGCCTAGGGATCCATTAAAAGTTGGCGGCACCCGCGGCTGCTGCAGTATGATCGGTGTCGACATCTTCGGCGAAATTGCGGTGCTCGTAGCAGCGTCTTTTCGCTGTCTAGTACGGTCCGGCAGTTTCCCAAACTCAGGCTCCTCTCCCTGGAGACGTCGGCTGGCTCGCTGAGCTGCTGGTTCGTACTCGGGTGCGAAGCGCTTAGGGCTGGCTTCACAACTTGAAGGGGGCGTACGGAACATGGAAGGCTACCCCGCACCTCCACCAGATGTCACGTAGTGGTGACGGCAGTCGAAGCAGCGATGAAGACGGATGAAAGGGTCTTCTAAAAGAAAACTGTTTATTGGGCTGACTTGCACCCAAAATGGACTGAATCACTCGGCGGCGGCAAAGCGACAAGCGTGCTCGGCGGTCGTCGAACAGAATGCCCGCCGCTGTCGGCAGTGCTCACTATAAAGCTGATAGCGAACTTTCGAGATAAAGCGTGCAAAGTTACTAGAACATTCCGGAACAACGTGGAATCAGCTCTGCCTGGCTACGATCAATCGAGATAACTCTAGTCGTGTCTTGCGTCGCAAACAAAGCGATAAAGTGGTGTGGCGGCAGATTTGAAAAAGGAACAAAGACTGCAAATATTCGCGGCAATATGGTTGTTGTGAGATACGAAACACGCCCTGAACGTGCTCTCGACAAGCATTTTCCCTCCACACTATGACACGCGTCACCCTTGCGCACCATGCACATTCCACACTATCTTGCTCTATACAACATGCATTGAAGGAAAGCCCTGGCGCTCAGCCGAGCTAGCCATGGGCGAGCCATCTCAGCGGGCGCTCATGGAAAAACGAAGAGGCCGTGCTGCTAGCAACAATGCCCCCCCTTCCCCCCCCCCCTTCCTCTGCGTGCTTTCAAAGAGGCGAGTTGTCAAAACTTAAAAAAAAAAAGCTAAGAAGCAGCTAACGCTGGAAACAATCTCCACGGGCACACGGAAAAAGATGCGTGCGAATGCGGCAGAAATGTATTGCTCCCGATTGCCCACAAAAGTTCGGCTTCATCAGTGCTATCTTCAGCACATTCCTTTTCGGACTTTCTCATGTCTGCTGGATGCCAGGCTCCTTATCCTCTCCCCTGGAGTGTCTCTGATCTAAGAAGGCAGCGACATTTCTCCTTCCTGGCGCTTTCGTCCTGGAACCTCTTTCTCCATCACTGCTTGCGGCAAGCGCCCACAATGAGGGCCATAACTTGGCGGCGGATGTAACAAACGCAAAAATTTGCCTTTTTTTATTGCCTTAGATTAATACTTTTTGCTGTAAAACATTGTCAATTCAGTGGGCGATTTGCCATCGCTTGAGCGTGGACGTTTTGCTCCGTTTTCGAAGCAAAATAAAAGCGACATCTAGCCGTGCGATATAACACGCGGCCGCACTCGGGCAATCGCCGATGTGGAAGAGAGGTAAAACTATGATGTGTAAAGGGGCAACGAGGACGGCTTCACGGCCAAACATTAGTGCTACGCTCTCAGTGTAGAGAAACCCTATTTTCCCAAAAGCAGTAGTGGGCCGTAGAGGATAATCGGTCACGCCCTAAATTCAAAGTCACACTCAACTTTATTGTCAGCATCCAACGTCTACCGAACAGGAGTGATGTTGAGGGGGGGGGGGGGGGGGGGGCAAGCAAAGAGCCTTAAAAAAGGCCTGACAAGGCCCGCATCCCATGCAGATGACAGCGACGCAGTGCTGACATAAAAAGGGTGTATGCAAATTAAAAGAGAAAAAGAAAAAAAAATACACAAGTCAACAAAAATTAAACTCACGGCGAGTACACTTTCACTTCATGAACGAAAAAAAAACGATATATGGAGCCAAAGGTTTACGCTACAAAACTTAACGACAAATTCGTGCTCGTTTTTTGCACACTGTAATAACAAAGAAAAACGTCAAGGCAATAGCAGTGCAAGGAGCAAAAACTAAATAAAAAAACAGACGAGGAAAAATGAAGCTATCAATTGAGTTTACTTATGCAAACTGTGAAGCTATAGGCTCGAGAAAAACTAATATTATACATGAAAAAGACAAAACATTGCACAAGGCACGTTAGGAATGTGCAAGGAAAGCAAAATTTAACACAGTCGGCAAGATGTACCGTAGCATCTGGCGACCGTAATTTGTTCGCATGTACGGTGAATGCCATTGCTCCGAGGTCCTCGTGTCACATACAGTGTGACGTAATTTCATACCCGCAAGTTCCTTGAGATAAGGGTCATTTTTCTTCATCGAGGTTTGATAGCATGAGGCAAGCAATGAATTGTAAAGATTAGGAAGTGGAAGTGTGCTGGGACAAGCATCAGCATGTGCGACAAGCAAAGTCTTATCTTTCTAGATGAATTCAGGCAGCATCCACCAGGTTGCTAACAAAGAGCACAGCCACCCTGAGAGAGCAGGGTTAGATCAAAGTGAAAAGAACATGCTAGAGAACAGCTAGGCCACCGAAAAGCCCTTCCGGTGATGGACAAAACAATGCGCATATGATTGTTCTCTTTCACAGGGTATCCCAACGAAAAACAAGCGATGTTTCTGAGTGGATCGAGCCTAAAAGCATGTTACACGGGAAGCGTAAAGCATGGTTATATCTGCGTTAATTGGTTTGATCATAGAAGGTTGTGGCCAAGTACTACACCAGGGTGGCCAAATCCTGCTCTGGTGAGAGAGTGCGTTGTCGGTTCTGGTCACCGAGATAAGGCCGCACTCCAGGCCTGGTTATGCAATTCCATCGACACGCGGATTTTTTTTTTTTAACCCAGTGGAGAATTGCGCGGCACCAGGATTGGAACCCCGGTCCTCTTGCACGCGAGGCGGATGTTCTACCTCTACGCCATCGCTGCACGCATCAGTTTACCAATTTCCCTCAAGAGGAAAGTGTACAACAGCATAATCTTACCGGTACTCACCTACGGGGCAGAAACGTGGAGGCTAACGAAAAGAGTTCAGCTTAAGTTAAGGACAACGCAGTGAGCCATGGAAAGAAAAATGATAGGTTTAACGTTAAGAGATCGGAAGCGGGCAGAGTGGGTGAGGGAACAAACACGGGTTAATGACATCCTAGTCGAAATCAAGAGAAAGAAATGGGCTTGGGCAGGGCATGTAATGCGAAGGCAAGATAACCGCTGGTCTTTAAGGGTAACGGAGTGGGTTCCAAGAGAAAGTAAGCGTAGCAGGGGGCGGCAGAAGGTTAGATGGGCGGATGAGATTAAGAAGTTTGCAGGCAAAGGGTGGATGCAGCTGGCAAAGGATAGGGTTAATTGGAGAGACATGGGAGAGGCCTTTGCCCTGCAGTGGGTGTAGTAGGGCTGATGATGATGATGATGATGATATCTGCGTACGGTTGCCCGTAGTTGCCTTGCAAATTGAGGTGTGTGTGACTTCCTATCCATGAATAGCACTACCCGTGCGACTCCTTATTTTTTTTTATACGGACAGAATTAACAACATCGAAAACCGATAAGCCCTAATCACACTTAACCGCCGTTACATTGCTGCCCGGAACGAATGTCAAGTCAAGTTTATTTTTAAGCTTTTGTCGTACAAAAACCGTAGGTGACGAAAAAAAAGCGGTTCGCTATGACCGCTTGACAAGCTTCGTCACCCGTAGAAGTCGGCAGCTTTAGCAGAAACAGTTACACACGAGAGTCATTATACATTGTTAGACATTGTTAGATAAAGAAGAAAAAAAGAGAAATGACAGGTAAAAACATTTCAACACAGAAACAAAATACAACCTAGTCAATGAACAGTTCCTTAAGTGCAGCAGAAGTCACTTTTGTTAAATTGCTTTAGAGAGAGGTGTCCAAACATTTCGGAAGAATATATTTTAACATTGCACAACCGTGGTTTTTTCTGCACATGGGCATTGGAAACATTCCATCGTCTCTAGTTGCATAGGGTGTGACATATGGTACAAGAGGAACAATGCGGCTCAAAAAAGGGTCATTTCGTGCCGTGATTTTTTTGTTTATAAAAGCAGGCAAACCTGTAATCAAATAGCTTATTAACCGGAATAATTTTATACCATTGTCTTATGGGGCGAGTCGGGGCGTCAAAGGAAGCATTTGTAATGATCCGAAGCATTTTTTTCTGTAGTGTAAAAAGTTTTTGTATATTTGACACAGTAGTATTCTCCCTTACCAAGTAACAATAACCTATATATGAGAAGAAAAAAGCGTAATAAAGGTAGAGCTTCGTTTTCACGGGCAAAATATGTTTATTACGAGCGATGATACGTATGAATTTAGACAGGGTGATGCATATCTTGCTAATATGGGTATTCCATGACACTGTGGGAGTAAAATCTATGCCAATGGAGGTGTATGCCTCGACGTATTGTAGTTCTGTGCCGCTGAAAAGGATTGGTGGAGGATTCGCGACTACCTTGCCCTTGGAATGAAATATTATTGCTTTTGTTTTCTCTTGGTTTACTGATAATATATTCAATGAAGACCACTCCCTCAAGTTATCCAGTGCTGTGTTCGCGGTGTCTGTCAGTTGTTTCATATCTGAGGAGGAGGAGAATAAACTGGTGTTGTCAGCATAAATAATATATTTTATCTCTTTGCTTATGTTGATTATGTCGTTTAAATATATATATATATATATATATATATATATATATATATATATATATATATATATATATATATATATATATATATATATATATATATATATATATATATATATATATATATATATATATATATATATATTAAAAAGTATAGGACCTAGAAGAATGCCCTGGGGCACACCGTTTGAAATTTGTAGAACTTCAGAATGGCAATTATTGATGGGAGCATATTGTGATCGCGAGCACATGTATGATTTGAAAAGGTTAAGGGCATGACTGCGTATACCGTGATGTTCAAGCTTTACAAACAGAGTATTATGATTAAGCGTATCAAAAGCCTTACTAAACTCTACAAATGTAAGCTTCTGGGATTCAATATTGCTTAATATATACTCCTTTTGATCATGTAATGCCTCTTCTGTTGATCTATTTTTGGTGAACCCGTACTGGCAGTCATTTATAATAGAGTGTTTTTGTAGAAAATTATGACCACGGAAAAGAATTACACTTTCAAGCCCCTTAGAGAACAAGGGCAAAACGAATATTGGCCTATAATTACAATATTTCTGTCTCCCATTTTTTAAAATTACGGCCACCCTGGCAAGTTTCATGGCAGAGGAAAACTGCCGGTAGAAAGTCCGATATTATATATATGCGTTAGACATGGCACAATTTATGTAAGACATATTTTATTGGACGGGTTTGGATATTGCAAGAGTCTAGGCTTGCCGTGGGGGGGGGGGGGGGGGGTGTCCTTAAGGGTATTTAGATTAATGTACACACCATTTCCATTAGTCGGTTCAAAAAACAAGGATTCAGAAATTTGTTATCCAAAAATCTCGAACAGACAGGGTTGTGAGAGCGAGTCCCAACTGAGGTAAAAAATTCGTTAAAAGCATTGGCCAAGCACGATCCACTTAGTTCCGTACCTTCCACTTTCAGGGTTGTAATTTTGTTTGGACGAGTAATTCTGTTTAAAGCAGATTAAGACGTTTCCATTTTTCTTTAGGATTACTGGAGAGTTCCCTATCAAATAGGTTATTGTAGTAAGTAGTCCTAGCTGACCTAATTTCATTGTTCAAACGATTGCGCAATGCTTTAAATTGTGCCAAAGGTGCAGTATCCTTAGTTCTAATTAATTTATCGAACATCCTGTGTTTCTTTTTCACGAGTCGTACAATTCGTGTGGACATCCAAGGTTTGCGAGCCTCTTCTGGCATCTTCAGTTCAGTGGCAGGAAAACATTTTTTATACACGGCTACAAAAAGCCCCAAGAAAGTATTATAAGCAGTATCGGAGTCAGCGCTAGCGAAATTAGGACCCCCATCCACTAGTTGTATGCGACTTCTAAACGTATCGAGGTTCTTGTGTGAAATAAACTGCCGGCTATAATTTGAGGTATTTGTTGGAAGAGGTTGTTTCTGAATGCGCAAGAAAATAGGGAAGTGGCCACCAATGCCTACCGCAAGACTTCCCGCACTAAAAGGTACACTAGAATTCTTAATAAAAACGTCGATAGTGGAAGAAGATTTGGGAGTTATGCGTGTAGGTCTATTAATGACATTTTGGAAGCCCGCGGCTTGCATTATGGTCATGAATTCTTGTTGTACACAATTATTAGTACTCATGTCTATATTAAAATCACCTCCTATACAGGATAGGTAATGATTAGAAAAAGAAATGTTATTTACCTATCAAAAATTCGAAAGAATTCGATTAAATTGCCTTGTGGTGGGCGATAGACAACGGTAAAGATTTGTCGCGCAGATTAGACTGTAAGCATCTCGATTTTTTTGTCGTTCACACAGCGGTTTGACAAGATCTGGCACGAGTAGTTTTCCTTTGCTAGAAGGGCAACGCCCCCACCACGTTTCGAGCTGCGATTAAGAAAGAATGTATCGTATCAGGGAATCCGAATAACATCGGTATCGAAACGATACCATGTTTCAGAGAGGACGTGGTTATGTCAAATGAACACGCAAGACTTGTCAAAAGATTAGTTAGTTCATCTGCCTTATTCAGAGCAGACTGCATGTTCAAATGTAGGAGTTGTAAGCATTTACCGCTGTCGTTTTTTCTTAGATAGTAGTTAAATTCACATGGTGTGAGGAGTGGCGTCTCTTCCATACAAGCGAAAGAATCGGGTAAAAGTGTGTGTGATGATCGATGGCATTCAATACGTCATTTTTGACAAATCATCCTGTAGATATAGCCGGATCACTTTGGATTCATCGGGCTGGCGTGCGTAGATAGCACCATTTCTCGTCCACACATGTTTCCAGGTTATCTCCTTTTTCTTCGCCCATGCGGCTCCAAGCAGTTTTTTGTTTTCTAGTGTTAGGTGCTCATTTACATATATTTAATCCGTGACTTCAAGTCCCACGTCCTCAACAGTCAGTCGTATTTTTTTCGCTTTTTGCAGCATGACATCACGTTTTGCTTTGGACTTCAATCTGACCACGATGTTAGATTTGCCAGAGCTGGGAGTGGGAACACGGTGCGCGGCTTCAACATTCAAGCTAGTTATAAGTTCCTTTACTGCATTCCCAAGTGTTAACAGGATCAAATCGATATTTTCATCCTCTTTTTCTGGGACACCTTTGATTTCAATGTTCACGTTTCAAGTTTGCACGAGTCGTATCTCAAGGTCCCGAGATTTTTTTTCCAAGGCAGCACAACGGGAACTGAGCTCCTGATTTTCGCTCATTTAGCACGATTTCAAGCTCCAGCTTTTTCTGTGATTCCTCAAAGTCATTTTGTGTATACTCAATGTTGCTGGTCAGCACCATTTGTTCCTTTTTTACCTCGCGGATTTAATTCCGCAGGCCGCTTTCGCTAGTTTCACGTGACGTCTTCAGTTCTTTTTGTAATTGTTTCTTAATCTTCAAGATCTCCATAACGGAATTCCTCTTTCAATTTCGCGATGTCCTTAGCCATTTTGCCACACACAAGTAGTGCACGTCAACCTGGCAGCAGCAGTGACAAACAAACAAAAAATAAGAAAAAATTGCGTGTACCAGTACACTCTAAGAAAAAAAGGACTAAAAGGGGTAGGGAGGTTAGTCCTTTGGGGGACCAAGTGATTTGCCACAACCATTCGTCCTTTTGGGGATCAACTGCAAGGGGATATACAGTTAGTCTCCGCAGGACTAACTGCTGGGAGACTAATGGTTGCACCTTGCAGATGGTCCTGAAGAGACTAACACTTGATCCTTGATAATGATCCCTGAGGGAGCAAATGTTGCCCTCTAAGGACTAACAGCTGATCCTCAGAAATGATCTCTGGGAGAGCAAATGTTACTCCCTCTGGATTATCTGTTTATCTTCAGAAATGATCCCTGAGGGAGCAAATGTTGCCCTCTAAGGACTAACAGCTGATCCTCAGAAATGATCCCTGGGAGAGCAAATGTTACTCCCTCTGGATTATCTGTTTATCTTCAGAAATGATCCCTGAGGGAGCAAATGTTGCCCTCTAAGGACTAACAGCTGATCCTCAGAAATGATCCCTGGGAGAGCAAATGTTACTCCCTCTGGATTATCTGTTTATCTTCAGAAATGGTCCCTGAGAGAGGAAATGTTCCCGCCTCAGGATTAACTGTTGATCCATTTGAATGATTTTCCAGGGACTAATCATTAATCCATTGAGACCAAATTTTCATCCACCTGTGGATGACATGTTATCCTTGCCAGACCCATGCAGGCATGCTAGCTGAGGTTGGCTGTGCTTCTCACCACTGCACGAACATGTGTAAGAATGTGAAACTGGACAATTTAATTTCAGCTTGAGAATTTTTATTAGTGACGTCTTCCACACACCGTGTAAAGGCACACCTCAAGGCTCGGTCATCTCGCCCGACCTCTTCAACGTGGCAATGATTGGACTAGCAAACAAACTAAAGAAGATCGAGGGAATTCAGCACGCGATGTACGCCGCTGACATCACGGTCTGGACCACCCGCGGATCCCTAGGCGAAAAACAAGAAAGGCTGCAAGAAGCTGCCACCTGCGTGGAAAATTACACAAAGGAAAGAGGACTGCGGTGCTCGACAGAGAAATCTGAGTTCCTCAGAATCGGCAGACATCCCACCCAAGCAACCCTGGAAGTCACCCTCGAGGGTCAACTCATACCCGAAAAGAACATGATAAGAATCTTCGGCATGTGGCTACAAGGCAGCCGCAAATGCAGTCACACCATTAGCCTGCTAAGCAAAGCGGCAGAGCAGGTGGGCCGCATGATCAACCGCGTCTCTCAAAAGAGATACGGCATGAGAGAGGAAGACACCCTCAAGCGCGAGCTCGAGCAGAGCCGTAGAGAGTCGAACGAGCTGAGAAGACAGCTCAATGAGCTCATTAGAGAGAAACATGTAGGAGGTGAGAACAGGGCGCTCACCACGTAGAACACCAACCCCTCCCCCTATGGAGACGCAACAAAGCAACAATGAGGGAAACCTCGACAGCAAAATAGAAAATTTCATGGCTCAAATAATGGAGCAAATGAACCAAATGAAAAACGAAATTCAACAAACTCAACAAAAGTTTGCCCTACAGGAGCAAAGCTTTAAGAATTACGTAAGAAATCAAAACACCCAAAGAGTCAATGACGCTAGAGACAGACTATTTAACGAACGAAGGTTCGGCACAGAAACCCAGAGTACAACCAACTTTAACCAATCATGGCAGAACACAAACAACAGCAATTAGAAATTTGGCAGTGGAACTGCAGGGGGTACAAACGCAAGCAAGGCCTCCTCCAGCAATTTATCCACACCCAAGCAACCCCACCAGACGTAATCATCCTGCAGGAAACTAACAACTCCCCCGCACTAAGGGGCTATACATGTCAGGAAAACGGCCGTACGGCAACGCTCATAAGCAACAAAGTAGTAGCCATAGTGCACGTCGAAATTAAAGATACCCAGATAGAACACGTAATTACGGAAATAATACCCAAAAAGAAAAGGAAAGCCAACAGCACCTTTATCGTAAACCTATACAGCCCGCCCAGCCAGACCAAAGGGGACTTTATCAGACTCTTTGCGGAGGCGAAAAAGAAGGCGGGACAAAACGCACTGGTAATTGCGGGCGATTTTAATGCTAAAAGCCCAAAATGGGGCTACCCCAAAGAGTACAAAAAAGGGCGCGGCATATGCACGGCGGCAGAAAGCGTGGGCTGTGAACTTCTAACCGACGAAAATCAACCGACCAGACAGGGAAACAGCGTGAGTCCAGACACGTGTCCCGACCTAAGCTTCATCAGGGGTGCCAAGAACGCAGAGTGGGAGAACCTGCTCGAGAACCTTGGCAGCGATCACTACATTCTAAGAATCAGCCTTACGGCGGAACAAGTCAGGAGGAAGATTGGCACGGCTCGGCTAACAGATTGGGACGCCTTTAGAGCGCACTGCAAGCAGCTCGAAGGAGGAACCATCGAATCGGCGGAGAACTGGAGCCAACAACTAAGACAAATCCAGGACCTCTACACCAAAGAGGTAGTTAGAACAGAACAGACACCCGAGGTGGACAAGCGGCTACTGAGGCTATGGGAGGCAAGACGCGGACTCACCAAGCGGTGGAAGAGACAAGAACTCAATAGAAAACTCAAAAAGAAAATTGCGGACATTACCAGGCAGGCAGAGGAGTACGCGAACCAGCTGGCAAGACAGGGATGGCAACAGTTTAGCAACTCGCTGAACGGCACCCTCAGCACGGCTAGGACGTGGCAGATCTTCAAGGCCCTCTTGGATCCGAGCAAAAACAAATCGGAAAGCAGCAAAGCGATACAGCGGCTAACCCATCAATACCAAGGAACAGACGAGCAACTACTAGAGGAAGTCAAGGTCAAATGCTACGGCAAAGACCAAGTCGAAAGTTACAAAGAAGAATACCGCGGAGAAGACAACCCCACGATGGACAGACCCATCACGAGAGAAGAAGTGATGGAAGCGGTCGCGTCGGCAACAAAAAACACAGCGGCAGGAGCAGACAAGATCCGAAACTCCTTAATTCGCAACCTCAACGACGAGGCAATAGACCAACTGGCCAAATATCTAAACACGCTATGGCAGGAAGGAAGAGTCCCGGCGGAATGAAAACACGCCGTCGTCGTGATGATCCCGAAACCAGGCAAGAAACTACAGATAGAGAACCTCAGGCCGATATCACTCACGTCGTGCCTGTAGAAGCTCTATGAGAAAATAATAACCAGAAGAATCCAAAATCATCTAGAAAAGGAGCAACTGTACCCGGACAGCATTTTTGGGTTCAGAGCCAACCTATCCACGCAAGACGTGCTACTCCAACTCAAGGAAGAAGTGCTCGAAACGATGCCGAAAGCGGGCGAAAACGTGGTCATGGCCATCGACATAAAGGGTGCCTTTGACAACGTGAGCCACGTGGCCATCATGGAGGGCCTGAACAACGCCAACTGCAGAAAGAGAACCCACGACTACGTCAGGGACTTTCTCAGCAACAGAACGGCAACGGTAGGGCTAGGCGAGCTAAGAAGAGACGTCTTCCACACCCCGTGTAAAGGCAAACCTCAAGGCTCGGTCATCTCGCCCGTCCTCTTCAACGTGGCAATGATTGGACTAGCAAACAAACTAAAGAAGATCGAGGGAATTCAGCACGCGATGTACGCCGACGACATCACGGTCTGGACCACCCGGGGATCCCTAGGCGAAAAACAAGAAAGGCTGCAAGTCGACAGAGAAATCGGAGCTCCTCAGAATCGGCAGACATCCCACCCAAGCAACCCTGGAAGTCACCCTCGAGGGTCAACTCATACCCGAAAAGAACATAAGAATCTTGGGCATGTGGCTACAAGGCAGCCGCAAATGCCGTCACACCATTAGCCTGCTAAGCAAAGCGGCAGAGCAGGTGGGCCGCATGATCAACCGCGTCTCTCAAAAGAGATACGGCATGAGAGAGGAAGACACCCTCAAGCTAGTAAACAGCCTCATAGTCAGCCGAGTTACGTACTCCCTGCCGTACCACGCAACCACCACGGCGGAAAGAGAACAAGCCGACACCATCCTGAGGAAGGCTTACAAGACGGCTCTCCACTTACCCAGAAACACGTCAACCGAGAAACTGCTACAATTAGGCATCAGCAACACTTTCGACGAACTCGCGGAAGCGCTGCTGGGAGCACAAAAAGTCAGACTAAGAGGCACTCCTGTGGGACGGGCGCTCCTGAAAAGGCTGGGTCGGAACACTCGCGGACTGACAGACAGATACGCGGAGATGCCAGACCACCTTAGAGAAACCTTTAACGTTAAGGCCATACCGAGAAATATGGACCCTAACCTTCACGCAAACCGACGCAAGGCTAGGGCGGAGTACGTAGAGAAAACGCTAGCCTCGGAAGAAAACACAGTATACACGGACGCTGCCGTCTACCCGTGCGGGTCAGAACATGCAGCCGCACTGGTAGTCGTAGACAGCAAAGGAAGAATGCTAACGAGCGCCGCAGCAAAAGTCGCGGGCGCAGCGGAGGCCGAGGAAATTGCCGTCGCGCTGGCGGCAGCAGAAGGCTACAGAACCGGTCGCCCACTCAACATACTATCAGATTCGAAAGAAACGTGCAAAAACTATACAAAGGGCAGAGTCAGCAAAACTGCCCTTAGGATACTCGGCGGGGTTTTCACTCACTCACTCACTTTCCCAAAACAGTTTGTGCCAAATGCACAAGTGGAGTTGGCCGTAGGCCACTGTCAACATTGATGAGCCTGCACAGCAAGTCAAATGACCGCTGTGCTTTTTTATCGAAAACTATATTAAATGCCCAGTACAAGGCCATCTGGGTTGCAACTGCCGCCAGCAGGCTTGTCTCCTTGATGCAAATCTTCTCAAGGCAAACAGAAAAATCTGTCGTTGTCAGAATGCCTCCTTTGTGCACTACAGTTGGTATATAGTGCACAGCTGCAGGATCCTGTAAAAAAACAAACGCACACGCAAGTTTTAGAAAAGAGTGTTTTGCAAATCATTCGAGAAATCTCAAGTTCAGACACCTCCAGCCTTGCATGTAAAGGAAGCATTTGCAAGCTTGTCCCTCCACAATGCTTAATACATATTAAAAGGTGGCTTACTAGAGCTAATTAGCTAAATAGGCCACCTAAGCAAAAATGTTGCATTCAAACCAAGTCAGCTGCTCTGCAGGTCATTTATAAGTCAATTGCTTGGATGCCTGAACAATGACTGGCTGCGATAGTGACGCCACTATGCCTCAGTGTGAGATGGAATCCTTCAATGGTGATAGAGTTTACTGTAGCAGCACACCTGATTCGAGTTCGATAGCAACTGAGAATTTCTAAGCCTCTGGACTACATAGCCTCTGAAAATGTCCATGTAACAAGAATATGAAGGCTAGTATCCAAAGCTATGTTATTATATCAAATACTGTGTATTTGTTTTCTTCAGTCTGACACAGTATATTTGTTTAACTTGTTTAAGAAACAAAAGTAATGTCAAATGCATTCTCAAGGAGAAAAAAGAACTGCATGCCCCCAGCATCCCAAAAAACATCGCTGCTCACACATGCTGTTTTAAAAACTTACAAATGGGCGGACGAAAGTCTCTACTCTTTCCTTCACCATGCTTGGCAACAGGCATACTGCTGCCGTGACTGTTGTCTCTGAAAGAGTACGAATGAATTTTAAATACAGTGACATGAAACATGGAGACATAAAAAGAGCACCAAAATTAAATGAAAAATAAATTCTGATCTTTATTGCTTGTTACAATATGCTTCAGTCCCAAGGTCCTGCTCCAGCCAACTTTTTACTGCATGCAGACTATATTAGTGCCTTCAAGAGGCATCAACGAAAGTGCGTTGTCATCCCAGAATGGCTGCACTGGAGATAACTAAAATAAAAGGTGCACCACACTAACTACCCAAGCAATGCGCTGCTACATTTCAGACTAGAAGGCATAACAAATTAAGCAATAGCCCTGTATATCAAACACATTCTTGAAGTGATAGCTGCCAATTTGGGGTTAACTAGACATAAGCCAAGAACAATAGTTCAGGCAGAATGTAAAGTAGTAGCGGAGCTTGCTGTCAGGCAAGATGGTTCATAGTTTCAAGTAGTAGTAAAGCGCCAGCGCAAGACAAACAGGCATCACACATTGCCCACTTTATCTGCTTTACGCAATTTGTTTTTCAGGTGAGGAAATATAAAAAAACAACACACATGCAGAATGAACAGCTGTAAACAGTATGCATTCATGCATACGATTTCAAGATCCACAATTTGGCTTTTAAGAGCTGTACAGATACTTCGCTAGTGCATTTCCTTTTTTTTATGCATAAGCTTCCAACAAATTTCTGGTGCTAAATCTTTACCACATGCATCCGTGGCCACAATGCTGTAATAAATGTGCTTCTGTACATGTTAACGACCACAAACGTAGGTGCGTCGTTGGCCTACATGGGCCTTCCCACAGGTCAACAGAATTTCATAAACAACCCTGCTGCAACATGGCACAAACTTTTTCGCCCTTTTTTTCTTCCATAGCACAAAATGTGCAACAAAATTTGGGCGAGCTTTTGAGCAGCAGCAAACACAACTTGTATACCATGTCTGTCAGCTATTTTCTTTTTCATGAGCAACCTTACGTGCATATGATATTTCGAGTTTAGCTGCATCGTTTTTTCCTCTTTGCATTGCTTCCACAATATGCACCATTTCTTTTTTTTAGAAAACTGCCTCAGCATGAAGTGATAACCGCACAGGGGAACCCAGCTAACAACAACCGTTTCAACTAGCTTGTTAAAACTTAAATGCGTGATTACGTGACCTCAAAAGAGCAGATTCGAGACAAGCTGTCAATAGCTTGCTTGACTATATTAGAGTGTGCCGAAGCACAAGAAAGCAGCTCCTGTGCTTGTAGTGAATATTCCCAGACCTGTAGAAACAAAATTCTCTTATAATAATATTATGGCCCAAAACTACAACAAAATGACCGCTTACCCCCTCCAACCGAGGAAGCTTTTGTGCTGGACAAGCAAAAGGACCCATATCCCAGAGGCCAGGCACCCCTGGGCTGGCGCCCAAGGACGTCAAGTTCTGGTGATGTGTACACACCTCCCCGCTCGATAGGGGTAGAATCCTCTCTCGAGTGAATCCCGCTTACAGTGCGCAGTTGATGAGGTGAGCGAGAGAGAGCTAGGGCCTGGTTCTGCCATATCTAAGAATTGTTTGCGTGGCTCATAAAAAAAAGGGCGGGGGGATTTATTATGCGAGCTGATCCCCCTAGTCCCCGTTCTCTTCGGGACTTTATTCTGCTGCAGAATGACACTTGCTCCTCAGCTCTCCAGCCTTCACTAAACAAAGACCCGTCTTTCCCTTTCTTGCTCAGCATAGCCACAGAAGGCAGTCCCTGCAGACCAAATTAGTGATGCTCGCCTAGTGTGGCCTTCACAATGAGTGGAAGCTCATGCAATAAGGGCAGGTAGGAAGCACTATGAGCAATGCTAAGCTGCGTATTGCAATGTAGTAGTCGACACAACAAACTTCAGCACAGGTTTTCTATGAGCAGTAAGCATTTAAATGACTTTGGTAGCATTTCCTAGCTCGGACATTCAAACCATAGTGCAACATTCATAGTACTCTAGGCTATATCACTCTTAATGACATATTCTTTCCAATGCACTTTGCAAGGAACAAAAGCGCGACTGGAAAGCTTACATTGCTCATTGCTACACATGCCTGGGCCTTACCGATGCACTCAAAATAGGGAAAGTATTTATCTGTGGCCGTCACAGAAATGGGTGATGCATGAACTGGGTTCCACTGTGGCCGAAAAAACTGTGGGAATATTCCACTTTCATGTAATATCCTCAGTCTGTCAGTCTACAAGAGTGGAGCCCCTACACAAGTGGATACGATAAGCTATATATATGCCGACAATATACAGTATAATATGTGTACCATATACTGCAGCTTCCGAAGTGCCATCCATGCGGGCATCGAAGTCTTCAAGGAAGCCTTCCAGGTGACGCTTCTTTCGAGCTGCATGCACAATTTTTTCTTTTGTGCGCTGAAGGGCCTCTTCAAGCCGTTCCAAGACTGGCACGCTTGTGATCAGCTCAAACTCCAGCTGGGCCTACAAATGGAGAATACGAGCATAAAATAACAGTAATGAAGAACTGTAACACATCGGTTGCTTTAGGACAGAATAAAACATGGAAGCACAGGTATAACACCCAGTTTGCCATGTTACGAAGTTCACGAAAAGAAATTTGCAGGCGGCTTACATAGCTCCCAAGCAAAGAAAGAATTCGGCAGAGACCACTGATGTGCATGAGTGCGAAAGCATTACCATACAATCGTAAAGCAAAGCATACATATTCAGCCATTCCCTGCTTTAGTCTCACAGATCGTATTGAGTTCTCATGCCACTCATGGCTGCGCACTGCAGCAGATAAAGGGACACCGAGGAGAAATTGAACTTGGCTTGTATCGATAGAATACCAGCTCCTGATTATAAAAACGCCGCTCTTACTGAAAACAAAGCACTTGTAAGGTAGAAAATAGCAACAACAAAATACAGGTATCGCCGCCACAGGTCAATCTCGCAAGCGCAAGCGTGGTGACGTCATAGGACAAGAGACGCCACCTTGGAGGAATTTTCGTTCGTACATGGAGCCGCGAATCTCTGAGGCTGACAAAGGCAGGTTGCGCGGTTAAATATTGAAGTAAGTTTTGTTTTAAAACCGATAGTGGACTTTTATCACCCAAGGAAGGCAGACAAATGACAACATGAATGTTGGAAGCAAAGAAAACCGATGCATGGTGGCGCCACAGGCGGCCAGGAGAGTTTCGATTTATGGCGCTTCGCGCGTCTATGAGCTTTGCGTGCCCCGTGGTTTTGTTTTTGACGCGCCTCGATTTACAAGCGCCGAACAGCAGAGGAACTCCAAGTGCCACTTCAAGTGCTAGTTAACCTTCGAAGGAGCCTGTGAACGCTTGTCAGATGATCGCCACGGTCGATGAAAAAATATGATGGCACGATGGTCGGTGATCGTACAAGGCAGCACTTGTGTCTTCGCACACACACCCGACGAAACGTTCCTAGCTGTGCCAGTCAACATCGAACTACTTAATGGAAATCGTTTGTTAGGGACGGGAGACAAGGTACAAGGCAGTTCAGAAAAATTGCTGATGGCTTAGCTTTGTTAGGCCAGGATATACGTAGCGAAAGTGCGGATATTTCTGCATTGTAAGAGTGCATTCACTAGATGCGCCTTTATTGATGGTAGTACCTTGAGCCATTGTGGTAGCGTCTCCGCCTCAAACGCCAAATGCCCTGGTTCGATTCCGATCTTCGGCACAGGATTTTTTTTTATTCAGTGCGTGGGTGGGGGGTTCAGTGGCTCCCATAGATGCCGCCACCGAATACATTGGTTAGCAGCTAAGCGCAGGCTCTGCTAAGGCGCGTTTATGCTCCGGCGTAACGCGCGCGCGTGCTGCAAGGCGACGTCACGTCGACCAAAGCGAGACCCTCTATACTCCAACTGCGCTTGACCTCCGACGCGTTCGGTGGCTTCGGCGCACTCTGACCGCACTGGCGGGGAGACTTGGAGCATGTTTCTATTTCGCGCCGAGTGCACCAGCCGCCGCCGGCCCGACCAGACTAGACTTGTTCAACTCCGCGGCGAGGTGCGCGTTGTGACGTAATTCAATAGCTTCGGTAGTTGGGCGGAGCTGTTCTTTTCGAGCTCTCAGGTAATTTAATCCATTCACAGTACACATATGAAGGTACATGCAAGTGGGCGAGAGAGACCGATCCAGTGGACCCGTTGGATCTAGCGGAAGCCGTTGAAGCGTCGTGCGCTGGCTTTAGTTTCAAGCCGCCAACTTTAAATGCAATAGCCCTTGAGCACCCATCCATTTTTTGTGGAAAAAAAATAAATAAATAACCTTGCCCTTGCAACCGCGGGAGACCTCGACGCCACCTGCTGCACCGTGCAATCGCGCCATTCAAGGAATTGCAATCCGTTGGCCCCAAAGCCCTGGCCAGCCTCCGATGGGCGCAAGGCGCCGACCTTGTCCTGGCCCCTCGAGACTCCCCGCACTGGGGTTACGATATTTATTATTTAGTTTGCAACGGTTGCTCACTGAGGAAGGGGGAAACGACCCTCCGGCGCCTAACCTAACCGTGCTCGCTCAAAAGCATCGCACACTCTGTAGGGGCTGAGGTCGCTGAAATGCAGGCCGGAGTTTTTGCGAGAACTACGTCGTTGGGTTCGGGAACGGGATTCATCGCAACGCTGACAAGACGCCAGTGCAAACGTAAACGAATTGACGGTAGCGACTCCCGATAGATACCTTCAACGTGCGGCGACAGTAGCTTTCATTTCGGCGGCTGCTAGACCGCACTGCTAGCAGCCAGAAATCACGGAGTCTCCGTTTACGTCACGTTTCACGTCTCTACGTCATGTGACGTCATAAGAGTTCTCCTTGACGTAATAAGAGTTCTCGAGTTTGAATCAGAGCAGCGGGATAAACTTTTTCAACTTCGAATCGAAATTTCTTTGAAATAAATGCATCTGTCGCTCCCGGACAAGTGGAAACAAAGCCATGAAATGCCGAACTATCAGATTTTGCTAAAAAAAAAATTTATAGGGCTCGTCTCAGTGTCCCTTTAAGAGATGCACCACTGCCCCCGGCAGGAAGGTGGCACCTCTCATTGGCCGTAGAGCTCCATTACAAATGCATCATACAAATATTGTCACTGTGCTTCATTTTCCGTGGGGACTTTAACGAGAGAAGCTACTAAAATAAATCTTTTTAACTAATCTACCTAGAACAATGAAACTGCACTTATACTGTTTTTTTCTACCTTTTTCAGAACAATAATTAGTTTCCTTGTAGAAGGATTACTTTTAGCTCAGTGTTACTAACAAGATTAAAACAAAGGTCCTTTTGTGCACGATTTCACATTGAAAATTTTCACTGGGTACGAAGAGCAACAGCTAATTTTGCGGCTTAATAATTGTAGAATGCTGGAAACTAGCTCAAATTTGGTCATGAAAGTTTTTCTAGTATGGGAAAAATAAATTGTGATGATGTTACCCTTTTGTTTTTCAGAATCATTACTTAGATTAGTGTAGTTTGAAGCCTCTCTAAACTTGTAGCAGAGATATTGAAATTCTGAATAGATATTTGCAAGCTACACATACACATTCTACAGAACACATCTGCGACGTTTCACAGTGATATGGAATGGAGACTTACAGAAGATCCTGGGTGCAAATTTTCGAAGCCCGCCCAGAATTTGTGGTACTTGCACTTTTCGTATCGCACTGAAACTTGGCAAATGTGTCCTTTACAATGTGTAGCTTTAGATGTCGCCTAAGAATTGCAGTATCTCCAATGCAAGTGTATAGAAACGATTCAACAGTAATGAGTTCCAAAAAACATAACAATAACATCACAATTTTTTTTCACACCAGGAACTTCCATGACCACATCAGGGCTATTTCCCTGCATTCTATAGTTAGTAAGCTATAAAATAAGCTACCGCTGGTAGTTCCCAGTGAACATTTTCTATGAGAAAGCATGCGCACAAAAGGGCCTTTTTAGAGCAAAAGCTCTACTACTCCAGGTACAACTCGGAAATTCCCCTGGCTCCAACTTTCCTAGTAGTGTTATATAGGCCCTCCGAGCTTTTATAACACTACCCGCAGAGTGGCACAGTGGCTGAGAATTAAGGCACGCAACCGGTAGATGGCTTTGCCGAGCACTGCCACCAGTAAGGAGAGAGCCCAAGTTGGCTGGTTACGGAGCGATTCAACAGGGAATAGTTGCCATCGCAAAGAACCTTTGGCCTTTGGTGGCGTCACCACCGTGTGTGACGTCATGGTGATCATGTGATTAGAAGCTGCAACAAAATGGTTGTGTCTGCCGCCTTCATCTACCATGGATGAGCGAGTTGGACCACCCGCGAATGCTTTTTCTAGTTATAACCAGGTTCAAGTAAGATGAAACCTACACAAATTGTTTTTTGAGGCCTGTTAGCAACACTGAGCAAAAGTGCGCACTACAAGAGAACTAATTAGTGTCCTGAAAAGAGCAGAAAAGCAGTATTAAGCACACAAAATTTCACTGCTCTGGGTGGACCATTTAAAATTGTTTTTTTTTCCTGTGGCATCTCCGCTTAAATGTGGAATGATCTTTGGACTCTCATTGTGTGGATTTTCTCTGCAATGCAGGTACTATTCAGTGCATCGAAAGTATAAGTACGGTCCCTGACGAATATCCTGACTGTCTTGCTTAGTTCGATATTTCCCTTCAGTGTCCACCATGTAACAGCTGTCACCAGCAAACACCGGTAGTACCAACTTGAAGCACATACCAAGAACCGTGCAATAAATAAACGACTAAACAGCAGAAGTCGAGCAACAAAAACAAAAAGACCAGAATGTGGATTCAGGGCATGCTACACTGAACCAACCCTAGGTGTATTCTGAAATTCAAACAGTGCGAGCCATTCAATCAGGTCTCCACTGAGGCAAAGAGAAATAAATTTGAGCTGAATTTTCTGCACATATAGACCACTTCCGCCTAATTGCTTTAGCGGGTTTAACGTCCCAAGACGATTCAGGCCATAAGGGACGCCGTAGTGAAAGGCTCCAGACAATTTAGACCATCTGAGGTCCTTAAACATGCACTGACGTCACACAGCATATCCACACTTTTGTATTTCGCCTCCACTAAGATGGAATGCAAAGTGCAGGCACCGCGACTGAAATCAAGAAAGGAAAGGATTAAAAGAAAGAAAGACAAAAGAGGAAAAGAAAAAGAAAATTTCTTTTTCCTTGCTTCGCTAACTGATGGTCTAGTTACTGAACTTACGATTGAGCTCATGGCTAATGCTGGAAATTTCTCTATTGCCACTTCCACTGATGGATCCTCGGATCCAATCCACTTCCTTCGGGTAGGAAATGTTCGGCGCATACAATCTTATTATGTAAGCCATGTCTGGCCGAGCTTTTTGTACTGCCGACTTTATTCCTTCGATGTGGCCAGCAATACTGTCTTCATCCTCCCCGTCTGGTGCAGTTGCCTGCAAGCAAAAGGAGCCTACTTCACACTGCACACCAGGTTGTCTTCAGCACAAGGACTACATTAAATCCAAATGCATACCACAGACGGCCTCGAAACACGCTGCAGGGCATTTCCGCCAACCGTGGCCACTTTCCCATCTTTCATCGTTTTTTTTGACGGTGGAGAATCTGCCCCATCATTCTGCTGGATACGGATTTTTCTCCGCTCATATTTTGCCTTGAAGCGGAGAGCTTCTCGCCAAGAGTCCTGTGTTTAAAAGATCCCACACAATGCAAGCATTACTGCTTGCACTGACAAAAGCAATCACAGTACAATTAAATACATGCTAACAGTGATGGTGTTGATCACAAGCTACCAGTAAACACCCATGGACATAACAACACCTCATGAGAAGCTATAGATATTGCTCCATATTTTATTGCAGCACATTTTTGATAGCATAAAAACACTAAAGGACCCACACTGATCTCTCGCCGACATTAGCTTTTTATGGTAGCGCGCACATTACCAAATTTGCAGCATAGAGTTCCTTTCCAGTAATTCAAGCTTTGTTTTCCAATTATCTTTTCACTGTGAGGCGAACTTTTTGTTGTTTTAATGTCCTGAAACGACACATCAGCTACGATGGGCACCACAGTGGAGTTTCTGGATTAATTTTGATCACTTGGAGTTCTCTAATAACTAGGCCAACCAATGGCCCTTCGATTCAAATGCCAAACAGACAAGCTGGGCCAGGATTATCAAGCTCTCTCGTACAACCCTTTAATACACCGTCCTATTCGACAGTCTTCATGACTACCTCCAGAAGACGGCTGTAGCACCGAAAAAGACAACACATAGCAAGCAAGACGGGACAGGCACAACTTCCAACTATTTATTCACCGCGAATGCGAATGAATATAAGGACAAATCAAGATGGGTAGCAAGAACCACACATGCGCGCGAGGGTTTTACAAAAAAACTGGATAAAAGATAGGTTAGGCACACACATATCTCACGCCCGTGTATCTAAAAAAGCAGTTTCATTCTTATAAATGGAGATAGATGGGGCACTAACACAATCGCTACAGTTTCTTTTAATATAGAAGGCCGGCAACAGATCACGGGCTGTCTGGTCCTTACTTGTTTAAAACCTTTGCTTCTTTCAGCCTTGCCACACACTTAATCTTCCTTTCTTCTCTGCAGGCTTTATAATGATGTGGCAGATGAGAACCAGTGCATTTTGTAAATCCCGATTATGTTCCACTAATTGGTCGTTATTACAGCGGCCGGTTTGTCCAATGTGCTTTCCGCATGTGAGAGGAATCTGATATACGACTCCCACGGCACATTTAACAAGCGGAGCTGCATGCTTCTTTTTACAATCAGTCTTGTTTACCTTGTTGGGATCAGTTTTAACGCACAAGCCAGCCAGTTTCTTTGGGGTAGAAAAAACCACAGGAACCTTATATTTTGTTGCCACATGCTTCAAATTGTGTGTCAAATTTGCTGTCTTTTTCGGCGCTACAACCATCTTCTGAAAACATGCACCAACTAGCCCCCCAACAAGTATTACTCATGACTGCCCCGCTACTGCAGCAAGAGGGAACGAGGACCTGCTCACTAGCGACGTACCACAGGAAATATCTGAAAAATTTTTTATCCCATTTTTTTTTGTGAGATAGTATTTTATGAAAGAGAATCAGCCAGCCATGCCAGCAGCATGCACTGTGGTGTGAATGACTCTATCAGTGGCGCCCAAAACAGAGTTATTGAAAATGGTACGGCTACCACTGATAAATAGAGAAGACATTATTATTATACTCAGAACACCTAGGCCGCCCTGTTAATTTAAGAAAGTCTGCTGTCCCTACAAGATTAGTTTGAAGGGCTTCAGCTGCCTACTTACATAGCCGGTGCCAGATTAGTCAGCCAGGTTTGGGTACCTGGACACCAGAGCTTGCGCAGCCTCATTGTACAGCTTGCCAGGGTACCTAGCACAGTTAAGACAAACGTGTAAGGCAGTACACAGTGAGGATGTTCTTTTGTAGGCTCACATAGACATTTTAGTTTCAGATGCAGTCAGTGTCTTAGGTGCAAGACGTGGGAGGACACATAAGCTCTGCCTTTAAGTTTACGACGTGACAGCAGTTCCCCTTGCTCACATAAGCAAGGACACTGCTTGCTCTCTCACAATCAATATGTGAAAGACTAAACCACACACATTTACAGCCCTCTTTAACCAAGTCCTTTGAACATTCCTACATGACATACCAATAGCATGTCTGACTCGCAACCCAAGGGTCACGGATTCGATTCTCAACTAACCGCAATTTTCCTTTCGGGGCAACTTATCCACTTCATATGCAGAACTGAGGATTGGGCGATTTGGCGATGATCCACCAAATACAAACCAGCGCTTACAAACACAGACAAAGGACGAGACGAAACAAACTGAAAAGCCTTCAGTTCATTTCGTCTCGTCCTCTGTCCGTGTTTGTAAGCGCTGGTTTTTATACGATGGATCAGTTTATATGTCTGGATGGCCTAATGATGTTCCAGGCACATTGCAACCTTCTAATCACCAGTTTTCTAATTTCATTTACTTTTCAAGTCCGTCGCTCTATGTGTGACATAGCCACCTTTTCAACAAATTCAAATTTCTTGCTCATGTCTACTAATGCCGACACAGGATTTTCTGCGCCACGAGCTCCTTCATGCTTTCTCGTTAAAATGGCTTATGGCCACGCAAGTTTGTAGCCCAAGTTATCTCCACATTGCCCTACATGGTCCAAAAGTCTTGCAAATAACTTACATGGTGTATAAGCAGAGGTCATGATAGAGCCATTGGACAACTCTGCTCCGTGCTCTGAAGTATTGTCCACTTTGGTGGCGCTCTATACTGAATTTGATGTCGTTTGGTACAGCTGGCAGGCTGTATGTGAGGCTGTATGTGGCAGTGACACGGGATTGCTCCGCTTGCTGGGGCTCGTCAAGAACATGCGCAATCCTAAAGTGCCAGGTTTAAATAAGAAAAGAAGAGAAGAGCATACTACACAGTGAGCACAGACTGTGGCCAACATTTCCATACATTTCTACTATGATTGCCATTGATTGCAGTGGAAGACAAATTGAACACTCCTCCTTGCTGCATGATGCTCCTCCAGCATTATTTGAAATATACAAAATAATGGTTAATACTGGTAAGAAAATGTACTCACCGAACCTGGCAATCCTCGGAGACTTTGATTTTTGCCCTGTCCCGAATTTCAAAGTCTTCAGGTATGTCAACAAAGACATTAAAATCTTCTTCGAACATCTGTGGAAACACGAGAATGATACTAAAATAGCTAACCATGTAAAGTTAAACTATTCAAAATGAGTGTGTCACATTATTTTCCGGAGAATGTTGGCATGCTTGCTGCATCGCATTACGAGACCTCAATCAACGGGCTACGCACTCAATTCAGGACCTGTCAATTTAGAAGAGCAATGACCATAAAATACTGCAACACCAGCAACACTTCCCTCTACCTCGGGTATTTCGAGTGCAGTCGTCAGCACGTCTGTCTAGAGCACAGGAATGCCTGCATATCGCACTAAATAAGTGGAATTTTCACGCTGGTATTTGGTCGTAGAGATAATATTTGCGCTGGTGCGAAGCAGCATTGACAGCGGTTGAGTGAAGATTTCACTTTGTTTGCTCCGCACTACACCGCTCCAGCGCTCTAGACAGGCCTGTACCTCGCGACTGAAATAAAGCATTAATATGTGAAAAATGCTCTAAACACCTGCCTTAGTGTTAAGCGGCGCGCTCCGGTGTGCATTTTTAATATTTGCCGACCTTTGTTGTGACACGAGATCCTTATGGAAAGGGAGATTTTTAGAGCATGACGCATAGGGAAGCACATGCATGCCGAGATATTGCTTTAAACTTCACATTACACGCAAACTGTCAACGCACTACGTAATTCACTGTGGACAAAAGCGCGAGGCATAAGTAAGGTACACACATTTACACGCGTGGATGTAATAAGCACCTGCCTACAAGCACCAGTCCCCAAAAGAACCCGAGAACGGCAACTGACTTGTCACGGAGCTACCACGTAGATAAGTTTACACAATTACTCACCGTGAAGATGAGGGTGGCAACGTCGATGCCGCGGAACAGCTCATGGTCTCCCACGCGCTCAACCAGCCCGCGCCGTGTAAGCGTCCCATCAAAGGGCAAAACAAAATTCCTTTCCCGGAACGTTACTAGGCACTTGCTCGTCATGGTGACGTACGTATATGTACTACTGCGAAATTAATGAACGTTGCTGAGTGAGACGCGAAGTAGAGTTCCTCGAGCACGTGCAGCAACTGGCAGTATGCGCCCTTCTCAATTTGGCTGAGCACTGTGGTGACTTGGCTTGGCTTGGCCAGCTTAGTTTGCACAACGTGACACTCCAATTGCTAAGGTTATTGCAAAATAAAATTACACCAAATATACTTAGTTATACTAAATGCGACTTAGGTGCTCTAGCACCTAGTGAATTTGATTATTATGATGAAAGGGCAAAACAACAACAAACATGCATAGCGGCTTTATCGCTAGGAGGCTGTTCGTGTCTATTCGTGTCCCTGGCCGTTGGTGGCAAGTGCGCCTAATGCGATGTGATTCCGATGTATATGCAGGAACTACGGCTTTCTGGCAATTGGCACACCGCGTTTGCGGGGTCTCTTTGCGGTCTTTTGGCTTGCGACTACAACGATGGACGCGAAGTACTGCCCGAGGTGCCCATTCTTTTCGTTCCAGCTGACGAAAGTTGTGACGCACATTGGATTAGTTCACAGTGCAGAGCCAAACTTAATGTTTTCTGCGGCATAGGAGGCTGCGCGAACACGTACTCGAATTTTTCATCCTACAGATCGCATCTATATCGCCGCCACCGAGATGTGCTTGAAGAAAACGGCAGCACTTTGAGACACGGATGCACCGAGAAAGCAAACAGAGAAAATTCAGAACTGGGGCGCGATTACGGATCAGTCTCAATCGAAATTGTCTCAAAAAGTATATCATTTGCCTCTCTCCTATTGGTCGGCGGCCATTTTGATTTTTTTCGTCACTGACTGACGTCGTAAATGGCGCAGAAGTGGTGACGTTGGCCATCTAATTATGCAGGCAGATTGAGACGATTTTTTGAGACTGGAAAAAGTAGTATCAACACGTTTGAGACAGAAAATGGCGGCTGTTTACATCGTCGTATACGCGGGTGACCGCGCGAGCAACGGTGTCGGAGGGTGCATGAAGACGACTTTGACGCGCGGGAGAGTTATTTCGAGGAGACAGCGCAGTGTCTGTGCGACGAACTCGCCGTTGAACTGGGAAGTGCGCGGGTGAGTGCGCTGTCAGTGGAGCGGCAGGTGCTGTGCGCGCTGCGCTTCTTCGCCTCCGGTGGGTTTCAAGGCGCCGTTGGAAATGAAGAAAACGTCGGCGCAGCCCAACCGACTGTGAACAAGCCTTTGCGGCGGGCAGCGGAGACCAATGTCAACGTTGGGTAACAGAAGGGGGGTGTTCGCTGTCCGAGGAGACCCGAGGAGAAGGCGGCGGCGAAGGAGGGCGTCCTTTGCCTAAACGTTCGCCGCGGCAGCATCTCCGGCGTCGTCGGGTGTGTCGATTGGGCACTCATCACTAACAAGGAGTCTGGAGGCAGTGCTGCGAACGAGCCGCAAGCGGTTCTACGCTGCGGACGTAATAGTGAGTATACCTCGGCCACTGTTTTTGACCGCATGAGTTCAAGTGCTATAAGTGCATGAGCTACAAGTGCGGGCCTCGGCAGCGAGAGTGAGTACGGGCTGTGCTTGTTTTTTCTCAGATCTGTGGCGCGAACATGTGCTTCCTGGCCGTGGACTCGCGCTGACCCGGATCCTTCCGCGACGTGTTTGTCTGGCGGCATTCCGAGGCGGAGGAAGGCCTGCTGGACGACGGTGATTTTTTTTCTGGGTAAGCAGTAAAATAGCCGTGTCACCCGTCGGGCGAACTCAGTCACATCTATTGAGCTCCAGCACTATGCATTTGGCCGGATCTGCTAAAGCTACAAGAATCAGTCTGGACAGTTACACAAATGCAGACACTTTACAGTATGATACAGTGTATTGCCACCATTTCCTTTTGTTAAATATAATTGCAGCAGAAACACAGGACACATATTACATTGTTGAAATGCATAGCCTTTCCTGTTGAAGAAACCAAAGCAAAATGCACCTGACAGCGCTTGTGTTTTGTAGGCAATCATAGCGCATCATTTATATGAATATGGTGGTAAAAGACTGACCTTACAGTGGTGCTCACTTATACATCTAAATCCTGCATGTATGTATGCTCTTCAATGTCATATTCAGCAAAGCCTGGATGTGGGCTACTTGGCGTGAGTTTTCTACTGTATAGCAGAGTGTCCTGTAATGCTGTTGAGATCACTGAGAAAGGACATGCTTAGCTGCATCATTTTTTGTTATGCAGGAGACTATGTCTACCCACTGGAGCCATGGCTGCCTGCACCAGTTGCATGACATTACAGACCTGACTCAGCAGAAGGCCTGTACAACACGCCACATGCTTTCACACAATTTGTGGCTGAGCGCTGTATTGGTGTGCCGAAGAGCTGCTTCCGTTGCTTTCAAGGACACCGGATGCACCAGTGCCAGTGGAAGTGGACAGTGCGCATCATCACCGCACGTGCTGCACTTCACAGCCTCTGTTTGGATGTGCCCATATCAGCAGAGGGTGCAGGCGACACTACCTCTGACCCAGATAACAGTGGGCCACCTCTAAATGGTGGCTGCCTCGTACAGACAGGATCCCTCCTCACCTGCCTCCTGAGAAGAGCATGCGGTGCTGTACTTTTGGCCTCTCTAGGACGACCCGTCTCCAGAGGAAGGCGTACCGAGGGATGGTGCAGCGGCAGTTGCGATGGAAAATCTAGCGTCCAGAAACGACTCACCATGCTGGCATAGTCATATCAGGCACTCTTCCCCTGTTGCCACTGTCATTTCCTTGTGTCATTGCACAACACACATCTGCAAGTGTGTGAGCAATTGTGTGATGTGGTTGTGCCCTTGGCCAACCTGTGTGCAGCGAGAAGCCAGCAGTGACAAACAAGTGCCCCCCACCGGCTGCCACTTCATTTTCAGTGTGTTTGCTAGTATATCTTCCAGTCCCTCAGCAGCGTGTTGCACAGTCTCTTCCTGAAGACGGAAAAGGTGTTGAAGCAGCTCGCCCAATTTCTGAAAAGCATCATTTTGAACTCTCTTTTGTCAATGCTTATGTCAGCCCACCTGCCCCTTCTCTGCTGTCTCCTTCCAGCTTGGTGGAGTGCCTGTGGTCATTACCTGTGTGACGAACATGCATGAACCAAACGTGTAGTGCTGGAATAAGGCATGAAATATTTGTGATGCTTTTTGGAATCAAAAAGCTGTTTTTTATTGCACCATACATTCAGTAAGCGCGTTTATTTTTTTAGGCACAGCATTTGACACGAGTGTTTCTATTACAGAAAAGGCAGTGTACATACAAGCATACTTTACCTTGATGTACAATTACCGTATGGCATTTCTGAGTGCAGTTAAGAAAAAATATCTGAAAAATTGAGTCCAAAGTGCATGTTTTCTTTCATACAGAGGCTACCTGTACAATAAATATGGCATAGTACAGTGTACATGATGCATTTTCCGGACTACAAAACATTTTGGCACATATAAGTAGTGTAAATACCAAAGCTAAGCTTTTAACGTAATGGTGTGTGACTAGGGGTTTCGCTCTGTGCTAAAAGCTGTACCTACTGCAAGGAAACCGCTGTACAACAATGCATAATAAAGATTGTAAGGTGCAGTGGCTACAATGACTGCTGAATGACTAGAACATCTTCACTGATAGACAAAGATGTGTAAACATCACAGACACATCATCAAGGAGATGGTGTGTGATTAGAGGTTAGTTTACAATCACAAATCATGCAAAACCGTTACTGGAAATGCTCTACAGCTCTAAGAATATACAGGCAGCTCCATTGTGGGAAATTTTGAGCACTCGGTTATTGCCCCATAACTGACACCTAGCTTGGTTTGCGTAACACAGGGCTATGAAGTCTTGTCCATGATGACACGAGACGGTGACAATGCCGAATGGCTGGACAAGCTATATGTGTGATAAGTGCAACTGCTGTCAAGCTACTTTTCGCCTAGGTATTTAATGTCCTAGTCATTTTCAACTGGCTGTTCCCTTTCAAACTGGAGTGGCCTGTATACAGGGTGTCTCAGATATGATGGACCATAATTTAAAAACAAAACAAGTGGTCTTCCGACCTGAAAGGAAGTGCATGTTAGAAGCTATGCAAAGTATTTAAAGCCCTTCAAACACTGCCCTCACCAAACCCAGTTATACCAACATCACTCCGCCTGCTGAGCAAAATGCAATATTACACATCACTGCCCTGTCCTACCTACCTCACTGCCCTGGATCATAGGCAATTCAGGCGCTGTGTACCAGCAAACATGAACAAACTTGCTCAACTTTCTGCCCAGTTGCAATTAGCCTCTATACAAGCAAACTACTTCTTTCCAGGTTGACCCTGGATCTACTACATGATCAGTAAATAACGTTAATGGAACAAGTTCGTTCTCTCCTCGGTGACAATAGCAAAGTTATCAAGTCAAGTGCTTCCTTTCTCTCTAAACAAAGTGGAGCATAAACATCACAATTTCTGCATCTTGCACAGGAAAAAAAAGAAACTACGGCAACAACTGAACATAAACCGAACGGAGCTACAAAAATACAAACGGAACATCAAGTGCTTAGCCCGATGTGGGCGGCAACACTTGGTTACGAGGCAGAAGAGTGCTGCCACAGAGGCAGGCCGTGTCGGCTCTCATTTCCCGCACCGAGATTGCAAGCTATCAGCAGCTGCACCTGTCTGTCGGCAGTTGCTTCTATGTGATGAAGAAAATAAACAGAACCACACGTCACTCGGTGATCGATAGGCGCCGACCGAGAACACAGACTAAAGTTGTCTTCGTCGATTTTCAAGCCCAGCGCTCCTTGTAAGTTGATCTGCGCAGGCCCGTAGCATTCACTGCCTTCAATCAGATTTTTCTGCACACTTCAGACATCCGCAAAGTGCCTTGATTTTAGACGACACGCAAAAAATCGGGAACTAGCCGTGGAATCAGCTGTTTTCTTGCACGCCGCCATGTTCACGCGATACCACTGCCAGCGCGCCCTCATGGCAAAAGAAGTTAACCTGCAGCAAATTTCATTGCAAAACTGAGAATGCTTCTAATTTTCCCTCGTGTTGTTGAGATTGCAACACAGTTTACTACCAAAATAAAACATTGCTTGTTTTCTTCATTGCGTTTTTGTTCATTTTCAGACTAACATGTTCACGCTATTCCGCTGACAGCACACCTTCGCGGCAAAAAAAGTGACTGAACAGCAAACTTAATTGCAAAAATGAAAACACTGGTTCTTTTGCTTGGTGCTGTTGGGTTTGAAATACACTTACTTAGCAAAATAAAACATTACTCGTTTTTATTCACTGCGTTTTTACTGCAAAACATTAGTCTACGGTCCCTTGTCGTGCGATTAGTGGTTTCGGGGCGGAGCCCACCGCCTCCTTGCTCCGCATTGGCCGATTCGGCGGTCGGCATTTCTCGGTGTCGTCATTTTGACGTCACTGTCTCAATATTGAGACAGTTTTTTGAGACTGATCCGTAATCGCGCCCCTGGACGACGACGAGCCTGTCCCACATGAAATGGACTGGGCTGACACAGCGGACTATGGTAGCGGTCACCGCCAGAAAGAACGACCTTCGGCGAATGTTTGTTCAGCTCAGAAGACAACAGTCCAACATGACAGATTTAGCAGCTTTTTGGACCAGGCAAAATCGACCCTGTGCAACTTCTTTTTCTTTTTCACTGAAGAGCACAGCTTGCCACACACAGCGGCTGAGAAGGTGTTTTCTGAATTGCAGCTGGTGTTTGAGCTGGTGCTGAAGGCCTATGGCAAGGAGGTTGAACGTGCAGCAAAAACAAACACAACAGCACTACAACAATTGCTAAGCTGCTCATTTATGTCTGACCTCTTTAGTGACTTAAAGAACAAGTACAGGCGTGAGCAATATGTGGAAGCGAATTTTCCTTTTGTTCCTCCTGAGGAACAGCTTTTGGATGGCACAGCAAAGTACCATTATGTACGTTTGCCCAAGCTGCTCAGTGCACTTTGTGAAATCCCCGACATTGCAGCCCACTTGAAAACACCAAAGCGTGAGAACACGACGCCGTCTGTGTATAAAGACTATACTGATGGTGCGGTGTACAGAGAGCATCTTCAAGATGTGATTCCAGAAAGCAGAACACACACAATACTTCTTTTGTTTTATACTGACGAAATTGAAGTTGTAAATCCTCTGGGAGCGAAACGAGGAAAGCACAAGTTACTCGCTGTATACTGCAGCTTGTTGAACCTTCATGTCAAGCATAGATCGAAACTTGAGAGCATATATTTGATTCTGCTTGTTCGCTATGTTTATGTGAAAAAGTACGGCCTCAGCAATGTACTACAGCCATTACTCGAAGACCTAAACAAGTTGTACGCAGAAGGCCACACCATTGGCTTAGAAGGACAGGAGACAAGGGCCACAGTCATCGTGTTCGGCTTCTGTGGAGACAACCTTTCCCTGAACCGCTTGGGCGGATTCACTTGTTGTTTCAGCCGTGGGCGAGTCTGCAGATTCTGCATGGTATCTGTGAAACATTTGCCAGAAAAAAACCTGTGAAATGATGTGCCAGCCACGCATATTACGCAGCCACCAGTCACATCTTGAAGCAATCGCAGTGAACCCTGCTAACAGGACTTTGTATGGCGTAAATGAGGTCTCGCCCCCTTTGCAGTTGCCATACTTCGACATTACCCGGCAATTACCACCAGACATTATGCATGACATTTTGGAAGGAGGAATAGATTGCATCCTTCGACATGTTTTGAAATCTCTCCTTTCCAGTGGCTTACTGTGCAAGCAAGACCTTGAGGAGCTGTCTTCATTCAAGTATGGAGCAAATGATCTAAAAAACAAGCCTCCACCGATCAACCCGGCATTCATCAATAGCAAATCTGTTTTAATGGGAACTGCTGCTACCAAGTGGTGCTTGATAAGATTTTTTCCCTTGATCTTTGGAGCGAGAGTTCCAAAAGAAAATGAGGATTGGGAATTGCTTTTGAAATTCCGGGAAATTGTTGACATTGTATTTGCATCGGAAATGACATCTGCACGGCTTGTCTACTTGGAAATGCTTGTGCAGACATTTTTGAACGAGCTCACTGACAGGTACGGGCCTGGTGCAGTTACCCCTAAGCTTCACTTCATGGTGCATTATGCTAGGTTTGTGTGCGAGGTGGGACCTCTTAGACATTTCTGGTCCATGAGGTTTGAAGCGAAGCATCAAAGCCTCAAGAAGTTGGCAGCCTGTGTCAAAAACTTCAGGAACCTTACATACACACTTGCAAAAAGGCACCAGTTGCGACAGAGCTACCAACTCCGCACCTTTCAACTGTACCAAGAACTGAAAACATCGTCAAGTAAGCCTGTTGACTGGAATGCGCTCCCTGCCTGTGCCAAAGAAGTGCTTCCAACCACAGTCGTCCATGACGTCAAAAGTGCAACACTTGATCGACGCAGGTACAAGTGTGGGTGTGTTTTGGTTTCGACAGGAGCGGAGTGGCCAGAGTTTTATAAGATTGAATCACTCTTAGTGGCAAATGGGGTCCTCCACATCGTCGCAACCCTGGAGGTGCAGCACTTTGACCGACACAGGTACTGCTACTGCGTCAAAACCACAAATGAGCAGAAAATCTATGAACCTAGTGAGAAGTTTGAACATTATCTTCTGGACTTGTATGAGAGTGGTATACTTGTACCAAAGTGGGAGACTCTGCTGTAAACAAATGCTGCCTTGTCTCAAAACAGCAGTATTGAACTGAGCTAATAGTATTCTTCAGAGTTTTATGTAGTGCATCTTTGGCATATTCAAATTACCACTTTTTATATCTGAGAATAAACGTTTTGGATGCTTATGACTCATGCCATCTCATAATTATACTGTAGCGTCTTAACAGGCCTGTGCTGTCTGGAAATATGTTTATAATGCAATAGCATTTTTCATGTCCCTTGGTGAAAAGCCATGCCCAGAATCCCCACCTAATGACTTTGTTCAAAAGGTGAGAGACTGACCGGAAAGAACCTGGGTCGCACAAGCCCTACGGCTAGGTGTGTTGGAAGTAGCCACCCACCATGACATCGATTAACCTCCACACCACAGCACTAGAGTTCGTATCAGCACTCCCGGTGATCTGTGAATGTGCTGAGCAAGTCGAGGGAACTGCTCACAACCTGGATTGCACAAGACTCATGGGTGGTTGTGTTGGCGACAGCTACCTGCCAGGTCATTGATTAACTGCAACACTGTTGTGCCAGGAGTGTTGTGAGGACTCCCGGCAATCTAGGAACCTACCCAGCAGCTAGTGAAGCAACGGCCCACTGTGACAGGGCGCAGTGAAATTAGTTATTGGTACTGAGAGGGTGCTCAGGGAGAGCAACTTGGGGCTCACAAGTCCCACAGGTGGCTATGTTTGAAATACAGTATGCATATCACGATTCAGTATCTCACTGCATCATTCTTTATAGCCGCAACTTGGCAAGACCACTTTGCAGCAACTCTCGGCATCAACAACTCAGTAACAACAACCTAGCCAAAAGAAACGCTATCGCAATACCATCTCAGAAGAATGTGCTTAGGGATCACCAACTTTTTAGCTACAACGCCATTTTTTGTCTTACATCCTGATGTCAACAGCACACAATGTAGACGGGGCACGAGAAGACGACATACCAAGCGCCATCTTCAACAACATTTATTTGAAAGACACACGGCTTCATATATGCTTACATAAAGGCACCATAATATCAGAAACTTATCAGTGCACACCACGTGGCACAGATAGTTCTGCACACTTGTGAAAATTATTGGTCATATAACAGCTCCAGTTCTTTTTTTGTTCGGCGGTCGAATTTCGATGGAGGCGAAATTCTAAAGGCCCGTGTACTGCACGATGTCAGTGCACATTAAAGAACCCCAGGTGGTCGAAATTTCCGGAGCCCTTCACTACGGCGTCTCATAGCCTGAGTCGTTTTAGGACGTTAAACCCCCATAAACTAACTAAACTGTTTTTTGTTTGCAAAAAGGACTGTCTGCTAACACGTTGGTCACACAGTCTGGAAATCTCGGCTGCCTTGGTAATTTCACGTATCACTGTGCTTTTCAAGCGCTTTGCATCGTCTAAATTTTGTGGCACAAGTTTCGGATGGGCAATCCCTGATGTGAATTCCTGAATTTCTGCATGCCTGATCGGCATTAGTTTTGTGTTCTTTCAGTCTGGTTCGTGAAATTGAGGCAACTGAGATTGCCAGTCTGTGTAACCAATGTGTTAGCACGCCGTCTCTTTTGCTAACAAAAACAGAACTTTAGCTGCTAACGTGCATTAATTTTCATGGGTGTGCAGAAGTGCCTGTGTCACATGGTGCCTTTATGCAAATGTATGCAAAGTCGTGCTTCTTTCAAATAAACGTTGAAAGTCGGCACTCACTGTGTCATCATCTCGTCTTGTGTCCCCGTCTATGTACTGTGCTGTAATTGACATCAGGATGGAAAACCCCAAGCCCAAGCTGCTGTTCTAGCTGCCTTGCAGCAGAGGGTGAGAAGGATAAAATAATTCATTTGAATATCACCTGAAATAAGTAATTGTGCAATAGATACGAATAAGGTACACATATATCCATTAAACTGTTGCACTAAAAAGAGTGCAACTCACTGTTTGCTCAGCACTCATTTAGGCTCCTTGAAAATTGCTGTTCTGAGAGCGCCTCGGACACCACAGTCTAGTATCTCCTATTGAGGCCGTTTGTGTCACTGAAGTGGACAGCTATGGTCTCAAAATACATATTTTAAGACTGTTCTTATTGTCAAGGTGTTCATTTTACAACGTAATAGTAGTGATCAGAAAACACAATGGTCACTCGTGAAAATCTGGCTACAATTCTGACACGTCACTGAAGAAAATTGCATCACAGCAGAGGAAACCAGGTTTTACACTTGGCAGAATGGAAGTCAGAAAGGCACTTATGCAATTCCTCACAGTTGTGCTGTTACTTTAAGCCATTGCACCATTTTCCAGCCAGTAGGGAATGATTTGTCTCACACAAAAAATAAAGAAATGGCTTGCATACTTGTCTGATGCCAGTAAAAACCATCTTGGAAGTTTAGTGCAACTACACTGCGTGAAAGGCATTCTAATGGCATATGCAGATGAGTTTTTCTCCTGTGTAATTCAATATTATAGGATACATTTTTTTTTAAATTAGGTAGCTTTTTAACATGTTTGCCATTAATTAAGCAGAATTCCTTTTCGTATATCATCCTACGTCTCTTTCCTGGCCTATTACAGCTGGTACTGGGGACATATGCAGCTACAATTTACGTTTTTATCAATAAGAGCATTTTGTCTGTGTTATACACAATTTATTTTCTAGTGTTTGTGTTTCTGTTATGGCAGGTGAATGTGCAAGGCCTACTGATGAAGAATTATCGTGCAATCACGCGTACAAAAGGTAAAGCAACTCAAGCTATGATCAAGGGACGCCGTAGTGTAGGGCTCCGGATAATTTCGACTACCTACAATTCGTTACTGTGCACTGACATTGCACATGCAGTACACGGGCTTCTATAGCATTTCGCCGCGGCCGAGCCCGAACCAGTATCTTACCTTAGGCCAGCAGCCGATCGAGCACCGTATACATAAGAGTGTATAGTATATATAGTGACTGAGTCACCATGGCGATTTAGAAATGGAATTTTTACTATAGCGCTTCTAATTACAATTTGTACTGACACGCTATAGCGGATTAAAGTGTCTCACTCATTCAAATGCGCTTCCCATTTGCGATGTGCTACAATAAAAAAAATGCCTTTATCCGTGTATCCCTCACTGATGCAAAAGTTTACAGGCCACTGCACCGTAACCTGAGGCCCGAGGATAAAGTATGTGTGTGTGTGTGTGTGTGTGTGTGTGTGTGTGTGTGTGTGTGTGTGTGTGTGTGTGTGTGTGTGTGTGTGTGTGTGTGTGTGTGTGTGTGTGTGTGTGTGTGTGTGTGTGTGCGCGTGCGCGCGCGCGTGTGTGTGCGTGCGTGTGTGTGTGTGTCTGTCTCTGCGCGCGCACGTGTGTGTGTGTGTGTGTGTGTGTGTGTGTGTGTGTGTGTGTGTGTGTGTGTGTGTGTGTGTGTGTGTGTGTGTGTGTGTGTGTGTGTGTGTGTGTGTGTGTGTGTGTGTGTGTGTGTGTGTGTGTGTGTGTGTGTGTGTGTGTGTGTGTGTGTGTGTGTGTGTGTGTGTACACGCGCATTTCGGCGTAACGGCTATCCGTTGCTTGCATGAACTTGACTACACCAAATAGCGATCACCGAGCTGTCGCTGGACCCATGCCGCTCATGGACGCTTCGCCCTCGGAACAAGCGCGGCACGTGGGGCATGGACCACCAGCCCACCTACATGAAGAATGGCGTTTTCGCCACATTTCTTCATGCGCCTGAAATTCCCATAGCGCGCGACTGCTTCGCTTCGCGGTCCAGTGCATCCATGGATGCATGCATGCTGCATGCATGCAGCGCGCATCGGTCGGGGGAGTAAGCGAGCAGTTTGTCCTCCCGTTAGTCCTTTTCGGGCCAGGACTAAACAAATGGTCCTCCAAATTTGCACACGGCATGCAGCTCGCCGCAGTTGGTCCTTTCGCAGACTAACGGGCCGTTTTGAGGACTAAAGTTGACGTTACTCCCCCCTTGAGCCGGTTTTTTTCTTAGAGTGTACTAACCTGCACAAGAAAGCAGGGGAGCTCGTTAGATGTGTCTTTCAGGCTGTCGCTGCTGCTGCCAAGTGACCAGGCCGGCTGGCGAATGCTCCTTATGTAGTCTTTGGCTTCCCACTTTATCCAATGCTGATGGTCGCGAGCGCTGCTTACGAATAACGCCTCCTGGCGCCGGTTGCCTCCGATGATGTCGTGTAGGCGGATGTCGGACGGTCCGTGCAGCTTAGCAGGGGTTACCGGAACCGATGCTGACGATCACGAGCGCCGCTGACGAATTACGCCTCCTGGCGCCAGTTGCCTCCGATGACGTCGTGTAGGCGGATGTCGGACGGTCCGTGCAGCTTAGCAGGGTTTACCCGAAACGGATGCCGACGATCACGAGCGCCGCTGACGAATTACGCCTCCTGGCGCCGGTTGCCTCAGATGATGACGTGTAGGCGGATGTCGGACGGTCCGTGATGCTTAGCAGGGGTTTCCGGAACCGATGCTGACGATCATGAGCGCCGCTGACGAATTACGCCTCCTGGCGCCGGTTGCCTCCGATGATGTCGTGTAGGCGGATGTCGGACGGTCCGTGCAGCTTAGCAGGGGTTACCGGAACCGATGCTGACGATCACGAGCGCCGTTGATCAATTTGTAGGCGTATATTGGGCGGTTTGTGCAGCTTGGCAAGGGCGATCCTGCACAAGAAAGCAGGGGAGCTCGTTAGATGTGTCTTTCAGGCTGTCGCTGTTGCTGCCAATTGCTGTTGGTGCTATTGCGCACTGTAGCAACAGCTTCTTCCAACTGGCAAGAGCAGTATGTCGACCTCTGGTTTCGAGTCAGGCCTTCGGGCAAAGCATGCATGCATTGAAAGAATAATATTATTATGTACAATGTTTATTCATGTGAAAGTATAGACTCACTTGCCAGCCCGATTTTGGCAACGTAAGCTTGAACAGCAGCTTGGGCTTGATGGTTTTACATCCTTATGTGAACAGCGCACAGACACGTAGACGACACACGAGAAGAGAAGAACACACAACGAGCGCTGGCTTTAAACAACATTCAAATGGAAAGGACGGCACTTCTTATACTCGCACGGACAGCACAGCTGTCACAGACACGTCATTCTGCCCTATGATACGCACGTCGCACTGTACACTCAGAGCAAGATTACTGCATGCCCAACAGCTGAACAACATGTACGCTTTGTTTGCGTATTGCTCCCTTCGTTTGGCTATCTCGATGGCCTCGATTCAATATTGCACTCAATACCTTTAAAATGTGGGAAAGAGTGTTGTAAGGCGGCCTCGGCTAGCGCCGGACGCTTTCGGCGCGCCCGCCGCCTAAGGAGACAGTGTGGAACTCTCTGGAAGTCCCGTGTGCATTCCAGCGCACGGCCCAGGTCCTCCTCTCTCGTGACCTTGACCTAGTGGCGCGCGGCTGGGCGATTCTATAAGCCGCGAGCAGCGTCCCGAAGGTGGGCGGAGAGGAGAACAACGGTGTCAGTGCCGCGGCGCCTACTTCCTCTCCCAGTACCCTCGCTCAGCTCTCGAACATTCGGAGGACGCTATAAGAGTGCGCGCTGCATGTTTTCATTCGGTTTTTGCGTTGGGCTTCGAACGTTGAAGTGCCATGCCCCAGCTTCGATAAGCCGTGAGAAGAGAGCTTGCAGCGCATGTGTTTGTAGTGTCAAGTATGCTGCTTCAGTTTTGTGTGCGCGCCTGTCCTGTGTTTAAACGTGTGATAAAGTTGAACTTCCCTGTACCTGCCTCGTCTTCTGTGTGGCCATCGTCTGCACTTCGTGCTACATGTCACCCGTCTAATCACCTGCGCCTCGGAGAAGAGAGGTGTAGGGTAAGAACCTTTGAGAACCTTACTAGTGTGTTGGGCAGACGGGCAGGTGAACAACGAGAGACTGAAGGTGCACAAAATTAGCGTTGATGAAGCCTGCAGGCATTTCGGCATTCATGTAAGGGATAGCCCTTCCAAAGTGTGGAGCTCTCACCCTTCACATATCCCCCACTGCCACTTCGGAGGAGGCTGAAGAAGCCGCTATTGCCCTAGCCATCACGCGCACGGAAGCCCGGAATAAACTATCGGAGTCTAAAACTGCCATACTAAATTTCGCCCACGGTAGAGTTCACGTCCCTGCATTTCGCATACTGAACTCCCTCGCCGCCCAACCGCCCCGCCACATGGAGCTCATATGGGTGCCTGCCCACTCCGGGAATCCCGGAAACGAGGCTGCCAACGCCTTAGCCCGAGGTTCTCTCAACCGGGCACCGGCGGTCTCCGATCTGGGGTTCTCACGGGAGCGCATGCATTCATTCAGTGAACTGACGCAGGCCTGCAAAGCCGAGCATTGGCTGTACCCCGCACCCCATCCCTCCCTCGACAATTATCACCAGACACTTTAGAGGCGGCTCCAAACACGCACCTTACACTCCCCTTATATGCGCTAGCAAATCACCAGGTTTACATAAACCCCTCCTGTACCGTCTGCCACCACCCCAAAGCCACCCTCGATCATATCCCATTCCTCGGCCCGGCGGATCCTCCCCCACGGGGCCTGGAGCACCTTACCACTTGGGAGACTTGGGAGACCCTACTGCGCTTCGAGGACCCGGCCAAGCAAGCCATCGCCACAGGCCGGGCCGCCAGCTTCGTGAGCCTCCGGGACATGAACGTTTGAGTGCAGTGGGGCCGTGCGGGGGCCCAAGGACCTGCGCGTCCTAAACTCCCCTGTGTCTATTAAAGTTTCCACCACCACCCTTCCAAAACATGTGCCGCGGAATTCAAACGATGTGAAGTGGAGAATAAACACAGTGAACAGTTCCTCCGCGTTTTTATCGAGGCCTCCGTGATAGCCAAACGAAGGAACCAATGCGTAAACAAGCCGTCCGTGTTGTTAACATGAAAAGAACTTCAGCTGTTAGGCGTGCAGTAACCTTTCTCATAGTGCGAAGGACGACGTGTGTATCATGGTGTAAAATGACGTGTGCGTGACACATGTGCTGTCCGTGCAAATATAAGAATCTGTGTCCTTTTCAAATAAACGTTGTTGAAAGTCAGGGCTTGTTCTGTGTGCTTCCCTTCTCGTGTCTCATCTACGTTCTGCGCTCTTAACATCAGGAAGGTAAGCTTGTGAGTAGAAGTGGGCAGTCAGGCGGAAAACATTGCTTATAGATATTGCGAAGCACTATCAAGTGTAAAAAAATAAAAACTAATTGATGTGCTATTTTCTCAGAAAGAACCCAACATCCCAACTATAACGTTTTTAAAATTCAAAATACATTAATCATATTCAGAAAACCTGCGGCTATTCATATGGAACACAGATCTTAAATTCAACAAAAGAATTGTGCAGAAAAACCCTCAAAATCGCAGAAGATGTGAGCACGTGTACAAGTTCTTCATCATGAGCCTGCGCCCACTGCAGGACAAAGAAATCCCCCGTACCTCTCCAACTGACCCTGTCCTGCGCCAACTGCGGCCTCCTTATCCCCGCAAACTCCTTTATATCAGCCGCCTACCTAACTTTCTGCCGCCTCCTGCTACGCTTACCTTCTCTTCGTTTTTCGTGCGGTACCCTTAACGACCATAGGTGTAAAAGCCTTAGCTTTTACATGCCCTCGCCAAAACCATTTCTTCCTCTTGATTCTGACAAATATGTGATTAACCCACGCGTGTTCTCTTACGAACTCTGCCCTCTTCCTGCCCCTAAAGTTACACCAATAATTTTCCTTTGCATAGCTCCCGGCAATGTCCTGAATTTAATATGAACCTTTTTCGTTAGCCTCCAAGTTTCTGCATCATAGTTGAACAAAGGTATTAAACAGCTGTTGCCTACTTTCCTTTTGGGGGATTTGGTAAACTCCCGTTCATGATCTGAGAGAATTGGCCAAATGCGGTCCTCCCTATTCTTATTCTTCTACTTGTTTGCACATGATCTGGATCTGCGGTGACTGCCTGCGCCAAGTATACGTATTCCCTAACCGCTTTCAAGCGTCGGTAGCAATTGGAAACTGCTGTTCCCTTGCAAAACTGCTAAGCACTACTTTGGTTTTTCTGCATATTAATTTCTGACCCACCGCTCTGCTCTGCCTATCTAAGTCATTGACCATGCTTTGCAGTTCATCCCCTGAGTGTCTAAGAAAGGCATTGTAATCAGCCAATCGCAAATTACTTAGGTATTCTCCATTAACTCTTACGCTGAGCTCTTTTTAATTCAAGCTTCCATTAACTCTTGCGAATTAGCGGTGAAACACATTGGCAAGACTGTGTCTCCCTGCCTGACACCCTTCCTGATTGGAACCTTAATGTCATCTTTATGAAGAACTGTGGTGGCTGTGAAACCGTTATTGATATGTTCCAGTATTTTTACGTAAGGCTCATTTACGCCCTGACTCATAAATGCCTTCATGACTGCTGAGAACTCGATGGAGTCAAATGCTTCCTCATAGTCTATGAAGGGTTTATATAGGGGTTAGTTAGATTCTGCACATTCCTCTATCACTTAATTAATAGCGTGAATATCCCAACTTTTTCTCCCTAGTTTTAGTAGCAGCTGTTTCACCGTCCTAATGCATTTTACATCACTTTTAAAACAACAGGGAATACAAAAGTTGCGGGCTATTTTCTATAGTTCATGAAAATAATTGGAAAGACAAATATTTCCACCCAGCGGAGAAGCCATGGTTGAAAAATCTCACTTCTAGGCGTTTCGGAAGAGTAGTTTTTACTTACTATGCCAAATCAACACTATTCGCAAAGTTGGGGGATTTCATTCTTTGCCATTGTAATGAGATATTCTTCACTTTTGTAGTTAGAGCTGCACGCAAGGCGTTCTCGTTTTGTAGCATAAGCTACACTGGCCGAGGTTGAGCAGGTTCGCGTGGCTCCTGGAGAGCCGTGCTACGCATGCTCGAGGAACAGTGACGTCACACGGCGCACAGCTGGCGCGCAGGAGCCGCCGCCGCCGCGCGTGCCTCGCCGGTCTGCGCATCCTCTGGAAACCGCACCACGTGACCAACCACGTTACTGGTCACGTGATCAACCGCTTGGCCAACCAAGTGACCAGCCACGGCGCCGCACCGCCGGCAGCTGCTCCGCACCACGTGGCCAACCTTCGTGGTCAACCCACCGCACACTCACTGAATAAAAAATTTGATGATGGCCTAGCCCTGTTAGGCCAGCATATACGTAGCGTAAGCGCGGCGACATCCGGTTCGGAAGAGTTAATATATGAAACGTGCGTTTACTACATGCGCCTTTATTCACGGTTATACCTTCCGCCAGCGTGGCGTAGTGGCAGCGTCTCCGCCTCAAACGCCAAAGGCCCTGGTTCGACACCCAGCCTTGACACAGGGGCTTTTAGCGTACGCTACACTGAACGAAGTTGAGCAGTTCTGCGTGGCTCTTGGAGAGCCGTGCTGCGCACGCGCGAGGAGCAGTGACGTCACACGGCGCACAGCTGGCTCGCCGGAGCTGCGGCGCGCCTCACCGGTCTGCGCATATTCTGGACACCGCACCACGGAACCAGCCACGGCGCCGCGCCGCCGGCAGCTGCTCCGCACGTGGTGATCACCACGTGACCGACCACGTGGCCAACCACGTGGGCAACCACCCGCACACTCACTGAATGGAAAAAAAAACCCGTGTCGAGACTGGGAATTTAATCCGGGCCCTTAGAGTTTGAGGCGGAGACGCTACCACTCCGCCACGACGGCTCTTTTTTTTCTTTATTGCATGCAAATAGTGCCGAAAAGAAAAGCTTAAGCACGCGTACGCCGTGGGCAGCGATGGCGTAGAGGTAGAGCGTCCGTCTCGCGTGCCAGAGGACCGGGGCTCAAATCCCGGTGCCGCGCAATTCTCCACCGGGTTTAAAAAAAAACCCTCGTGTCGATGGAATTGAATAACCAAGCATGGGGTGCGGCCTGATCTCGGTGACCAGAACCGACAACACACTCCCTCACCAGAACAGGACTTGGCAACCCTGGTGTAGCACTTGGCCACAATCTTCTATGAACCGACCAATTAACCCTCGGCCCTCAGTTCACAGCGGCTGCGGAGCAACTGACCACGGCGGCGGTCAGACCTGTGACGCAGCGGAGGGTGCTAAGAATTTCTGGCTCCGGAGAGGCCGCCATTGGAATCTGAAACTGGCAACGCGTTAGCTTAACGCTAGAACTTTCGATTATCTAGTGAGGTTAGCCTGCAGCACTGTTCGAGGAACTAGCGGGAATTAAATGGGATGTGATAGGGCTTAGTGAAGTTAGGAGGACAGGTGAGGCGTATACAGTACTAAAGGACGGACACATCCTGTGCTATCGGGGATTAGCGGATAGACAAGAACTAGGTGTGGGATTCCCTATTAATCAGGTTATAGCTGGCAACGTAGAAGAGCTCTATAGTATTAACGAGAGGGTACCAGCTATACTAATTAGGCTGAATAGGAGGTACAAGCTTAAAGTGGAGCCGTCCTACCCCCCCACATCCAGCCATGATGACCAGACCGTTGAAAGTTTCTATGAGGACGTAGAATCGGCAATGAATAAAGTAAAATCACAGTGCACTGTACTGTAGAGGGACGCGGCCTGGAATGTATTAAACAAAGTCTCGGGCCGCAACCGCTCAGACTTTCACCCGGATAAGATTACTGTGGACGGCCACGAACTCACAGGCAAGGCGCCTGCTGATCATTTGAACAGACACTTTGTCACCATAGCTGCCACAATACAGCCCGTGCCGCAAGAGCAAGAATCAGAACAAGATACAGTCTGCAGCCCCCAGATAGCTTTTTTACGGAACCAACAGACCAAACATAAGTGCACAGAACATTTAGCAATCTAAATAATAGTGCTGCATTGGACTGCGATAATCTACAAATTAAGCCAATAAAGCATGCCTTAGATTTAATTCTTCCCGTGCTAGCGCACATTTATAACGGAATTTTTGAAACTGGCGTACTTTCGAGATGAAATCAAGCGTTCCAGAGTTTCTGTCATCTACAAAGGTGGTGATAAAAATACTGTCACTAATTACAGACCAATAAGCATAATTCCAATATTTTTGAAAGGATTTTAAAAAATTATGTTTTCTCGTCTCATGAAATATTTTTCATAAAGAAATGTTTTCAGCGAAGACCTACATGGTTTCAGAAGCGGTAGGTCAACCGAAACTGCTCTCCTAACAATGAAAGAATTTATACTCGATAATATTGATCAGAACTACTTTAAGTCTTTTTGTGGATTTCACGAAAGCTTTCGATTGTCTAAATAATAATATTATCATATCTAAACTGTCCCTTTATGGAGTTCGTGGCATACCCCTAGAATTCATTAAATCGTATTTAAGCAAGAGAACACAAATGGTATGCTTGGGAAACCACGAATCAAACTTTCTACCCATTAATAACGGAGTTCCACAAGGAAGCATATTAGGCCCTCTTTTATTTAATGTTTTTATCAATGATATTGTCCTCATTGACAAATCAGTAAAGTTTATCATATACGCCGATGATTGCTCAATATTGATGTGTGGCCAGATGCAGGTATGTTAATAAAACAATGTGAAAACTTTCTTTTAAAATTATCCTTATGGACACAATCCAACGGATCTAAACTTAGTCCATCTAAAACCAAAATTATTGTTTTCAGAGCAAAAAATAAAACATTTCAAGTTCATCATCCAATAACTTATGAAGCCCAGAATATTGAAATCGTAGAATGACAAATATACTTGGAGTCATGTTTAATAGTAACTTGAACTGGGGACTTACATGTTGAGAACATATGCAAAAAGATTTCCACAACAGCTAGGGCGATCTCACGCTGCCGAACGTTCCTACCGACGCAAATAAAAATCCAGCTCTATCACGCATTATTTGCGTCCCACATCAATTATTGCAGTCTTGTCTGGGCCACCACTACAGCTACAAGCAAGCGCAAAATTCTTAGAATTCAGAAAAGAATCATCCGCTACATCGGAAATCACCCATACCTCTCACACACTGGCCACTTGTTTAAAACCTACAAAATAATTCCCGTGACATCTTTGTACGACTTCAGGGTTTTACGTACGTTTTATTCTTCAAATAGCCTATTTCTTGAATTTCTCATTTCAACCGCATCACTACAGCCTCACGAACATATCGTTTCTACCAGAAGCTCTAATGACTATTACAGTCCGCACTTTCGTACTAATTATAAACATCAGTCACTAAAACATAATCTTCCTTCAGTTCTAAACACATACATATTTCATACCAAGCCTACGATACATCAGTTGAGGCAGCAATTCCTTAATATATTATGAGATCAACACTTAAAAACTGCCTTGCATGTTAGTACTTAAGATATTGATTTTGTTGTGTTTGGTGTTACTGTTCCTTTTTAATCGTGTATAAACTATTTTTCCTTCTTTGTCGTTTATATGTATGCAATATGTTTTCCTATATTGATTTTTCGACGAGAGATTGAAATTCTGCGCCCCATAATGAAATTTCAAGTAGTACATTGAGTGAACTTCACGCTGCCCTACCTTCTTGTGGTCTCTTGGGCCCAGTCAAGCTGCCTCGAGCAGCTTTTTGCCCAAGAGCTCCTTCCATGTACATGGTAAAATAAAGGCATTGAATTGAATTGATGGGCGACTTCTACGCGAAGGTCGGCAAGAAGCAGGCTGACGACCACGCGGTATGTGACTATGGGATAGGCTCTAGAGATAGCAGGGGAAAGTTATTAGTCGAATTCGCAGATAGAAATAATTTACGGATCATGAATACCTTCTTCCGCAAACGAGAAAACAGAAAGTGGACCTGGAAGAGCCCCAATGTTGAGACTAAAAATAAAATCGGCTTCATACTATGCGCTAAACCTGGCATCGTTCAGGATGTGGCCGTCCTCGGAAAGGGGCGTTATAGCGACCCCAGAATGGTAAGGTCTCGAATTAGCTGAGACTTGAAGAGGGAACGGAAGAAGCTAGTGAAGAAGAAGTCCATTAACGAGTTATCCGTAAGAGGGAAAGTACAGGAGTTTAGGATAGCGCTGCAAAACAGATATTCGGCCTCAACTGAGGAAGACGATCGTAATGTTCATACAATAAACGATAATCTCACAGCCATCACTACGGAGTGCGCAGTAGAATTAGGCGGTAGGACAGTTCAACAGGATACCAAAAAGCTATCTCAGGTGACGAAAGATCTGATTAAGAAACGCCAAAGCATGAGAGCGTCTAACCCAACCGACAGAATAGAACTAACAGAGTTACCGAAGCTAATAAATAAGCGCAAAGTAGCCGACATAAGGAAGTTTGATATGGAGAGAATCGAGCATGCTCTAAAGAACGGAGGTAGCCTAAAAGCGGTGAAAAGGAAACTAGGCATAGTTAAAAGCCAGATGTATGCGTTAAGATACAAGCAGGGCAATGTCATTAGCAATACGGATAAGATAGTTAATGTAGCCGAAGAGTTCTACACAGACCTGCACAGTAGCCAATGTAATCAGAGCGTTAATGAGAAAGACGGCAGTGCACAGCAATGCGTCATTCCGCCAGTAATGAAAGATGAAGTAAAGAAAGCCTTAGGAGCAATGGAAAGGGGAAAAGCAGCTGGGGAGGATCAGGTAACAGCAGACTTGTTGAAAGATGGAGGGGACATCGTGCTAGAAAAACCAGCCACCTTGTATATGCAATGCCTTATGACCTCGACTGTACCAGAAGCTTGGAATAATGCAACCATTATCTTAATTCATAAGAAGGGAGACGCCAAGAACTTGAAAAATTACAGACCGATCAGCTTACTATCCGTTGCCTACAAAGTATTTACTAAGGTAATCGCTAATAGAGTCAGGGCAACCTTAGACTTTAATTGACCAAATGATCAGGCAGGCTTTCGTAAAGGATATTCCACAACAGATCATATTCACACTATCAATCAGGTGATAGAGAAATGCGCAGAATAGAATTAACCTCTATATTTAGCGTTCATTGATTACGAGAAAGCATTCAACTCAGTAGAAATGTCAGCAGTCATACAGGCATTGCATAACCAGGGGGTAGAAAAGCCTTATGTCAAAATACCGGACGATATATATAGCAACAGCACAGCTACTACAGTCCTCCATAAAGACAGCAATAAAATTCCAATAGGGATGGGGCGTCAGGCAAGGAGAAACAATTTCACCAATGCTATTCACCGCCTGTTTACAGGAGGTATTCCGAGCGATGAATAGGGAACAGTTGGGAATAAGAGCAAATGGAAAATACCTAAATAATCTGCTATACGCTGATGACATTGCCTTGCTGAGTCACTCAGGAGGTGAACTGCAAATCATGATCAATGAGTTAGACAGGCAGAGCAGACCGCTGGGTCTAAAAATTAACATGCAGAAAACCAAACGTAACGTTCAACAGTCTAGCAAGAAAACAGTACTTCACAATTGGCAGTGAGAGCCTGGAATTTGTAAAGGAATGCGTCTGCTTGGGGCAGGTAGTGACAGCTGATCCGGATCATGAGAAGGAGATAACTAGAAGCATAAGAATGGGGTGGAGCGCGTATGGCAGGTTCGCTCAGATCATGAGTGGCAGTTTACCAATTTCCCTCAAGAGAAAAGTGTACAACAGCTTTATCTTACCGGTACTCACCTACAGGGCAGAAACGTGGAGGCTAACGAAAAGATTTCAGTTTAAGTTAAGGACAACGCAGCAAGCCATGAACAGAAAAATGATTGGTGTAACGTTAAGAGACCGGAAACGGGCAGATTGGGTGAGGGAACAAACGCGAGTTAAGGACATTCTAGTCGAAATGAAGAGGAAGAAATGGGCTTGGGGAGGGCATGTAATGCGAAGGCAAGATATCCGCTCATCCTTAAGGGTAACAGAGTGGATTCCAAGGGAAAGTAAGCGCAGCAGGGGGCGGCAGAATGTTAGGTTGGCGGATGAGATTAGGAAGTTTGCAGGCAAAGGGTGGATGCAGCTGGCAAAGGACAGGGTTAATTGGAGAGACATGAGAGAGGCCTTTGCCCTGCAGTCGGTGCATAGGGCTGATGATGATGATGATGATGATGACACTTACGCCACAAAACATCAGGCCACCTTACCGCGGCATGAACCCTCCTTCCAAAACATCAAAAGTCTGGGAGGCACGCACATACATCCAGATAGGGTAACCAGGTAGGCGTCTCTTGCAGGGCAGCATACACTCCCCTCACCAGAGCGCATTGTTTACGAAACGAAGATTTCGACAACCTTGGTGATTTGGCGTGGCGGTCCATCATGCGGCTCTTCCAGAGACTAAATAGTCCCAGTGGCATAAATAGATCATATGGCACTACTGTTTTTCTCCGCGGGCAGAAAACGAATAATTGGGTGTGATGTCAAAGTCCTTCTTAATTGTTCGTTGTAAGATGCCCCAGAAGAAGATAGCATCAATGCACAGAACAAAACAATGTTAAATTGTCTCTGCTGTATTGCACACGCACAATCCAACTTCCGTGGCGCAAGCGTCTCCTTAGCATGAAGCCATGCCTTCACAGGCAGCGTTGACATGTGGAGCTTAAAAAAGAATGTTTTTGCGGCAGAAGAAATGCACATTCGCCTAACACGTTTTAAACCACTGGTGTCAAAGAACTCCAGAAAAGGTTGCCGATACAACGGTATACGGAACAAATACTCTGTAACTGTTTGAGTCATCTGCCTTCTGAAGAGGCTATACAGGTAGTCTAAAGAAAAGCGCACAGTGAGGAAATTGAAGGCGTCAGCAACTTCCTTAAGGAATCCCCATACAGGCCCCTCACGAGTGTGTCCCGTCGGTGCAGATAGGAAAGGCAAATGAGCACTGAGACGCCTAATAAGCATGGCTACTAAAAAAGGGTTGTTTGAAGATTTGAAAAAGAAGAAACGCGAGACAAGCTGATGCACTAATAAGTAAACAAGGACGATTCCACCAGACTCTAGAGAAAAAATTGTTATCGCAACGCATGCGTTCCCATTTTCAACGCCATACGTATGTAGCAGATATTCTGTGCATCAACTCCACTTTCTTCCTCGCACAGTGGAGAACCTGCAGCACATAGGCAAGTTTTGCAAATAAAAAAAATGTTGCAGACTTGAGCCCGAGCAAACACTGATAATTCCCCCCCCCCCCAAGCCTGGGTTTGTCGCCTCATGGAGACTACCAGGGAATCTTAGTAGGCGCCACTGTGGCGAATTTGGTGAAGAGGAACCCCTAGGTAGTGAAGGGGCCCGCAGTTTCAGCTTATGCCACCATAATGATTTGGCGTTGTACCCCAATAGCCCAAAAAACCCGTTGCATTTATCTAGATTAAGAGCCGCACCTGATACCTCACAAAACTGTTCAGTCAAATGCAGTGCCTCAAGCATACTCTTTTTGTCAGAACAATAGAGGGCGACTTCATCTGCATAGGATAAAATTTTGATTTCACACTGCCCCAAAGACAAACCACGGATAGATGTGCAGTTAATAATACTGAGGCAAAGGGGTTCAAGATATAGGGCAAACAACAAAGGCGATAAGGGACAGCCTTGGCGAGGAGATAATTTCAATTTAATATGATCGGTTAGCTCTTGGTTAACTATTTGCCTTGTATAGGACTCCTTATAGCACAGTATTATGCCTCTAAGCAAAACATCTCCAATGTTTGCACGCTCTTAGACCGCAAACAAGAAATCGTGACGAACTTTATCAAAGGCCTTGGCAAGGTCAGTCTAAATTAGAGCTACTTGTCCGATCTCATCTGATACTGTCTCCACTACTGAACGTGCAATATGAATATGGGTTTGGATGCCGCGGCCTCTGATACAGCAGGCCTGATGCGAGCCTATTAGGTTAGCGACAACTAGCTGCAGACGATTGCAAAGAACCTTTGCAAAAATGTTGTAATCTACATTACAGAGGGAAATTGGACGATATCCCTCAACTGTTTTCAACCGATATGAATCTGTGCTTTTTGGAATTTATATAGCATCCCCCGAATAGAATATGGATGGCAGAAAACGAACATCGTAAGAAGCCTGGAAAACCTCCATCAAGACAGCCGCTAGGCAAGTGGAAAATGTTTTATAGAACTCGCTAGTAATGCCATCTGGCCCAGAAGATTTTTGAACCGCCAGACGAGAAATGGTAGATTTAACTTCGTCTAAAGTGATAGGCCCCTCCTCTACAGCACGCTGCTCATCGTCAAGTCGGGGCAAGGCTTCGAATAAGTGACTGTAATCTGATGTCACGTTTGTGCGCGCACAACCACAAAACAGCTTCCGATAATAGTCAAAGAAAGGATCAATAATACCAAGACCATCGCTGTATGTGAAACCAGCACATTGAATTTTCAATATTTATTTACCTAGGGCAGTCGGCCTTTCATCACTCAGGGCCCGGCGAGAAAGTTTCTCATTCAGAAATCTACGGGTCCTAGATCTTATCAAGGCACCTTTGTATCTTTCGGTTTCAAGCTGCTGAAGCTCTGATTTTACCGCAGTGATATCTTCTACACAGGCACCTGGGCTAATCCGCTCAACTCATGTAGCTCAACTAAAGTAAGGCCGAGCTCTCGAAGGTGATGTCTGTTCAAAAACGCGATTCTTGCTGAGGCTTCAATAGCAATGTTTTTTGTTTCTTGTATAAATAAGTCCCGTTTTTGCAAAACTCAGAGATCCACGCGTGACATGTGTCCTTCAAGCAAGTAGATACAGGCCGTTTGAAAATTTCATCTGAGAGCAGGCAGCTATTCAGCTTCCACAGCTCCCATCGATGGTGGAGTATGCGCCGACTGTACCTCCCTATATGAAGCGGCACCATGCAGTGATCACTGAATAATGTGGGCCACACCCAGGTAGCAAAAATGCTGGTTAACGTGCCTGCTGAAACGTAGATACTGTCAAGCCGAGCACTAGAGGAGCACTGAAAAGAGTGAAATGGATGTTACGTCCCTTATCTTGACCAAAATCCACCAGGTTGCATTCGCATGCCAAATCAGTGAGTAAAGCAGCACTAGGGTCACATCGCTTAGTTAACAGTGCTCGGTCTTCAGCCCTACAAACACATTTGAAATCACCAAACAGCATAATTTTACGATCCGTGGGCAAATGGTCTACTAATGACAAGAAAAATAGCCTTCTATCACTGTTTTACAGGAGCATAAACACAAACAATTCGCCACTGTAGACCCGAAATTGCGAGGTCACAGCAGATAAGTCGCCCGTCATCATCTGTGCTATACGAGTCGGCAGTAATCCCCAATGTGTTGGCCAGAAATAGCATGCACCCACCTGATATACCTCTCGAGTGACTAACGATAAAATTGAATTCTGACAAATAAGGCTCGACAGCCGCTTCAGTCTCCTCATCAGAGGACAGCTTGGTTTCCTGGATGGCTGCCACACTCACACGCCATTTGTTTAAAAGATACCGTAACTGATGTTTCCTTCGACGATTACACAAACACCTAAAGTTAAGGGTAGCGGCCTGAAATGCTGTGACGCCCGCCATTTTTTGGTGATTATCTTATTGAAGGCCATCCCCTGTACTAGAGCGGCCGGCCTGCGGACAGACATCGCCCTGCATTTACAGGTGACCCTTCCCAATGCCACCACACCAGGTTCCTTCAGCGCATCGCCATCGACACACACATCATCTGCAGGACGCTTCAAAGGTGCGCTGTTGTTTATCGCCTCTTCTGAGAGAGCCAAGGCTTCGGCCCATGAAGCCGAGTGGTCCACGTCACTCGCAACCACGCTGACAGCCGACGGGGCACCGAACACACTAGAAGCTGACACTTCAGGCGACCCACTGCTGCACTCCGGCGACGAAGGGGCATCGCCGGCACAGAAGGCATGTGGCACATTCACTGGCTGAAGCGCCTCCACTGATTCTACAGAAGGGGCGTTCTGCTCTCGTTATCGTTGGGTGACAGGTGGCTCCTGAGCAGCAAGCACATGACTCAAAGTAGAAGAAACGGGGAGACCCGGGTCCGGTGGCTTTGGGTCTGGAGCCGGGATTCCTGTTTGTCCGTACTTGCAGGCGGGCCCTTGCCGTTGTTCGGTGCAGAAGCCTTTGGTCCATCTTCTGTTTGGAGCTCATGACTCAGTTCATCCGACGCTTCCACAACATCCGAACTATCCATAATAGGCTCTGACACCATTTCATCCTCATGTGCCCAGTTGCCTTGGCGTAACCTGTCAGCATAATTATTAACACAATTGTCTACTGTGCGCCCAAAGCGTCGGCACTGGGTGCATCGAGGCGTACGACACTGACGCTGTACATGGCCCACACGGTTACAACGAAGACACAGCGGAGGCCTGCCTGGGATCACAACTGAAGCTTGTACCCTGAAAACGTCGAGCGTGTGAGGTATTGTACTTGCTAACACTCCGTCCTTGAGCGTGAGGGAGATTTCACGGTTCGCTGTTTCCATGTGCTCCATTCCAGGGCACCGCCACTTCTCACGCTCGATAGTTTGTACAGTTCCAAAAGGCTCCAAAGCTTCCACAATCCTCCGGTGCTCCATATAGCGCTGGAGCCAAAGAAGCTTAAGCTTCATGTTTTTGGTGTCCAGGTCGAGCACGATACATTTTAGACCTTTGACATAGAACTTTGCTTTGTCAATAAGCTTCTGTTTTGAAGAACTGCTCTCGCAGGTAACTATCTAAACGTGGCTCATTTGGTACTGGCCAATACACAGAATCTCTCGGAGGCCCACAATCTGCGCAAGCGCGTCTCGGAAGTCGGCAGCACGGTACGGGCGACCCTTGAGGTCAGCATGCAGAAAGACGGTGCTCAGGACAACATTGCCGGTAGGTAGTCGAGGGAGGTCAACTTTGTACAAGTCCGTGGCAACTTCAGATGTCGGGAGACCTCGACCAACGGCCGATGCGCTGTTTCCAGCTAGAACCATTTCAACGCACAGCCGTTCAGAACGGCTTCCTCCACTCCGCCACGATGGTTCAAGGTTTAACCGTGAAAAAAGGTGCATGTAGTGAATGCGCGCCTTTCATACATTAACTCTTCCGAACCAGGTGTCGCCGCACTCACGCTACGTATATCCTGGCCTAACAGGACTAGGCCATCATCAGTTTTTTTTTTGTCATGTATTCAGTTGAGTATAAATATGTTTCGTTTATAAGCTAACGCCAAACCACAAATACGATGAGATGCCTTAAAACAGATTCTCTAAGCTTTTGTTGACAATTTTCTCACATAAGGACTGCAAGCAAATCATAAACCTCATATCTGCTTACGCAACAAACGTAATCACTTCGCAACCTTCTCAATGCGCAGCTTTCAAGATAGTGTGTCATCAAGAAGCAGGCAGAGATATTTCACTCGGCGTGTGAGATCTCCTTCGGGGCATACACAGAAAAAGCAGTAGCTGGAAGGCAGGAGCACTAGATGCGTCTGGCTAATAATTTACACGAGCTGTGAATTAGCAGAGCAAATTTCATTTAGTTTTGCTATCACAAATTCAGTTATTTTTGAAGCAACTGTACAAGTATTCGATGTGTTTTTGTAGAATTTTAGCGGCTTCGTTATGCCTTTTCTTGGCCAAAGCAAGGACTATATCATCAGCATATAGGTATATTGTATAGTTGAGTTGAGTTGAGGTGTTGAATGCTACAGGTGGGGTTAGCCTTGCTTTCTCTGCCGGCAATTGCTCCACCGCAGCGTCCCTTCGATATTAATAATGCCGCATCTACCCCGCTAAGCGCACAGTCTCTTATAATAGCACACATTCTCTCCCGTAGTCACCATCAATGCACACAATCAATCCACACAGTTCACATCACAGTCCGCTCCAGAAGTCACCATCTATGCACATATTCAGTCACATTAGAACATAGGCAATTGTAGTGCCACACTCCATACACACATTCACTCACAGTATAAAGTAGTCCACTCCGGAAGACACCATCTACGCACACATTCAATCACAGTAGGCCATGGCCCGTTCCTGCTGTCACCATTTAAAAACAAGATCCGTGTTCTGCAGAAATGTTAAAAGAAGGCGTGCAGCCTCCCTTCTGCATGTCTGGTTTCCACTCGGGTAGACAATGTCCTGCACTGTGCTGTGACGGGTTCCTGTCTTCATGAAGGAAGCGAACATCACATGCCTTTCCGCGTTGTACTCTGGGCAGTACATAATATAATGTTCGATATCCCCGCACACACCACATAAAGAGCAGAGCGGAGACGATTTTATGCCGGTCTTATGCATCCATGCAGGAGTGCGAGCAGAGGCCGTGCGAATTCGATGTAGAAGGGTCGCCTGAGATCTTCTCGGACCCTTGGTCACACATGGCTTGTGGGACGCACTCCACAGGGTACTGAAGTGATCGAGCACCATTTTCCTGCAGAGACTTTTCTCATCTTGAGGTTCTTTTTTTGATGGAATCCTTGAGAGAGCTTCATGGGCAAGACTGTCTGCCACCTCATTACCGTTGACTCCTATGTGAGAGGGCACCCACTGGAAATGTAGAGTAAAGCCTCTGCTGTGCAGATTCTGCGCCAAGCGCAGAGAGCTTAGAGACAAGGCGTCAGTAGGGAATCCGCGCTCTAACCTCTAACCTCTGACGGCTTGCTGCCCAAGTCAATAACGCAAATGATAAATAGTAAAGAACCTGAAACACAGCCTAGTGGTGCGCCATAATTTACCGTTAGCAGCACGCTGAAGCTCTCACAAACTCGGATACACTGTGCTCGATGAGAAAAATTTCTTGAATAAACACCAATGCGCACCCCTCAAACCAAGAGAATCTAATTTAGCTAATAGTAGGTCGTTGTCAATTGAGTCCAAGCCATCCTTTAGGTCAACAAATATAGTACGTGCAACACTACTACTGTCAACTCTCTCACAAATTAGACCACTAAATTTCTCTAACGGCTCGGTTGTGCTGCAGCTGGTACGACTAGCAGTCGCTTCAAATCACAGGGTTACAATTTCTGCCCTCCCGGATGCGCAACAGCTTAATCAAAGTCTCCCGTCGAGTCTTAGAAACGGAGGACCGGGCGGGTTTTGTTGTTTCCGGCGGATGCGCCTGCAACTGCTGACGAGTTGCGCAAAGGGAGATCGCATAACGCCGAAATATTGTTCCGAGGTGGCAAGCCAAGGAAAGCATGACATGATGACCGAATGAAGATATGATTTAATGGCTCAGGGCCCAGCGCGAACACCTGTTCCGCGCCACTGCCCTCGTCTACGTCTTCATAAGATGATCCAGGTCCTCCGAGCGATCGTCCCGATCGATTGCTAAAATTACGAATGATGAGGAGACGATGAGCATGGCCAGAAAGGATAGAAGATGAAGGAGATGATCTGCTGGACGGTTGCCCCCGGAGCTTCGGGTTCAGTGATCGGTCGCCCACAACCGAAGGTCAAGGGTTGAGGGATCGCCGCACAGCCTGGACGGGGGTGCCGTCTTTGTTCGGGTCGTAGTCGGGTCATTGTACGTCAGGTCCTCGTCGTCGTGTCTTGTGGTCGGGCTGGGGACGGGGCGGGGGAAAGCGGCTGCTCGGTTCTGGTCAGTTCGAGCTGGGGAGTGGGCCGGGCGGCGGAGCCCAGGTCCCCTCGGCCGACGACGAAGGCGAGGAGAAGGCGGCGATGCTCCAGGGACTAGGATGACGATGAGTACCCAGCACCTCACACCAAATGTTACGAGGTGGCAAGCCAAGGAAAGCATGACATGACCGAATGAAGATATGATTTAATGGCTCAGGGCCCAGCGCGAGCATCTGTTCCTCGCCACTGTCCTCTTCTTCGTCTTCATAACATGACCTCGGTCCTCCGAGCGATCGTCCCGATCGATTGCTTGAATTACGGTGAGGTGACGATGAGCATGGCCAGAAAGGGTAGAAGAAGATGAAAGGGTTGCCACCAAGTTGAAGAAGGTGATCTGGTGGACGGTTGCCCCCGGAGCTTCGGGTTCAGCGGTCGGTCTCCCACAGCCGAAGGTCAAGGGTTGACGGATCGCCACACAGCCTGGGCGGGGGTGCCGTCTTTGTTCGGGTCGTAGTCGGGTCATCGTACGTCAGGTCCTGGTCGTCGTGTTTTGTTACGGTACGCAGTCGCCAAGCGAAGACGACGTTGTTGTGTCGCTGAGTAGTCGACGAAGACGAAGACGCTGCCGCTACGCTGCCGCTAGTGCTTTTCAATCCCCCCGCGTTGGTATGTGCCGTATACCTGGGGTGGAGAAGAAGAAGAAGTAGTGTCTGTGCTTACTAAGGAGAAGAAGTGCTTGTGTGACCCGTTTCGTGGTGTGTCTTCTGTGTATGGCGTACCGTGTCTGCTGCTGAACTAACCTCGTAATATTTAGTGGACGTTGTGCTGGGTACTACACCACGCCCTGGACCTCCGCAGTGGTCGTCACGTTGAATCCATCGCTATGCCGTCCAACGCGCCTCCGGCCATAGCGTCAGCCCCCGCGCCGAACGTTGTCGTGGCACAGCCTCGCGACCCGGGCACCTTTTGTGGCACCGATGACATCGATGTTGAAGACTGGATAGCCATGTATGAGCGTGTGAGTAAGCACAACCGATGGGACGCGACTCTCATGCTTGCAAACGTCATCTTCTACTTGGTGGGCACGGCACGCGTCTGGTTTCAGACGCATGAGGAAAAACTTACCTCTTGGGACACCTGCAAGCAGAAGCTCCGCGACTTATTTGGCAAGCCAATTGGACACAAACTTGCGCTAAAAAAGACCTCGCTTCTCGAGCTCAGTCATAGACAGAGTCTTACATCTCTTACATCCAGGACGTCCTCGCTCTTTGCCGTAAGGTAGACTGCGCCATGTCAGAGACCGATAAGGTGGGCCACATCCTCAAGGGGATCGCCGACGACGCTTTTAACTTGTTACTCTGCAAAGGCTGCGCAACAGTCGACTGTGTCCTTCAGATATGCCGTTTGTTTGAGCAAGCCAAACACCGCCGCATTGCTCCCCGTTTCGACCGGTTTCCGAACACGGCGGCGACATCCTCCTGCGAAGACCTGCGAACACTGCAACAGCCGTCCCATCCTGCCAACTTAACCAGAATTGTGCGGGGGGAACTGGAGGCTATGACTCCCATCGCCTTCACCCCTCAGCCGCCTGACGCTACGATTGTTCTGATCCTGGCCGTTGCTCGCCAGGAGTTCGCTAACGTGGGTCTCAATTCTGGCCTGCCCTCTGCGTCACCCTGTACACCACCCAGCGCTCCATTGATTGCCGCTGCTTCACCGACTCCGGCGGCCATCCCACCGCGTTATCGCTACCGGAATCATGCGGACTGGAGAACCTCAGACTACCGGCCTATCTGCTTCACCTGCTCGCGTGTCGGCCACATTTCCCGCCACTAACTGCCGCAGCCGTTGGTTTTCCCCACCTCACTCTACTATTTATGATCGTCGTATGGACTACGGACCTCGTTCTGATTACGATCGTCGCGCTGACTACGGACCGCGCCAGATGTCTCCCCGTCCCGAGTTTTCACACGTCAACCACACTCCGACCCCACGCAGGTACAGCCGCTCGCCTTCACCTCAGATCCGCCGCTCCCGTTCGCCGCAACTTCACCGCCCGTCCACTCCGCCCTTACCTGGCTCTCATTCGGAAAACTAACCAATGCACCTCCCGGAGGTGACGCTGCATTGACGACCCGGCCCGAAAATCCTCTCCTGATCCCCGCTCATCGCCTCAACCTTCTCGATATCTGCGTGGACGGTGTACCAGTTAAGGTTCTGATTGACAGTAGCGCTCAAATTTCTGTCTTGAGCTCTTCCTTTCGCCGTCGTTTGAAGAAGGTTGTGACACCCGCCGTTTCCTCAGCCGTTCGAGTCGCCGACGGCGGTGCTGCTGCCGTCGTTGGAATGTGCACTGTGCGTGTTTGCATAGCCGGGCGTACTACAGCCGTCCTGTTCACTGTGCTCGACCACTGCCCCCACGATGTGATCCTCGGCATCGCCTTTTTAACAACCCACGCGGCGGTAATTGATTGCTCCACTGGCCTTCTTCGTTTGGACCTGCCGCTCTGTTCTGAAAGCGCCGATTCCAAGCTGTACCGCTTACGTGCCGCTGAATTTACTCGCCTGCCGCGCGATTCTGCAGTCTATGTTCTAATGTCCCCGGTTCCTCCCGTTGCTGATGGTGCCTACGTCACTTGCCCAATCAAGGACGTTGTCCTTCAGCGAAATGTCATCCTTTCACATACCGACCTGACCGTCATCGGTAACCGCACCTACCTTCCGATTCTCAACTTCAGCCTCTATACTCAAGTTTTGCCCTGTGGAGTCGCACTCGCTGAACTATTTCCTTTGGCCAAATGCACAGTTTCTGCCCTCGCAGCTGAGCCTCAGACTCGTCTCCATGATCCCCGCTCGCAACTTCACGTCCGGATCTTATTTCTGCAATGATCGCGGCGGATTTGCCACCTGACCACGCCAGCGCGCTCACCACCCTGTTAGTTTCCTACAGTGACGTCTTCGATTTTGGGAATCGTCCTCTCGGCCAAACTACCGTCGTGACTCATCACATAAATACGGGCGATGCCAGCCCCATACACAGAAGGCCTTCTCGTGTCTCCCTTCCTGAGCGCCATATCATTCAGACGGAGGTGGACAAGATGCTGGCGAACAACATTATCAAGCCTTCTAGCAGTCCGCGGGAATCCCCTGTTGTGTTGGTTAAAAAGAAAGATGGCAGTTGGCGTTTCTGTGTAGACTATCGCCATCTTAATCAAATAACAAAGAAAGACGTCTATCCTCTTCCGAGAATTGATGACGCCCTCGACTGCCTTCACGGCGCCAACTATTTTTCTTCTATTGATCTCCGCTCCGGCTACTGGCAAATTGCTCTTGACGAACAGGATCGTGAGAAGACAGCCTTTGTCACCGTCGATGGCCTGTACCAATTCAAGGTCATGCTTTTTGGCCTCTGCAACGCTCCTGCCACCTTTGAGCGTATGATGGATTCGCTCCTGCGTGCATTCAAATGGACGACGTGCTTGTGCTACCTGGATGACGTTGTCGTTTTCTACCCCACTTTCGAAAGCCACCTACACCGTCTTTCTACTATCCTTTCCGTCTTCCACCGCGCCGGCCTCCATCTCAACTCCAAGAATTGCAGTTTCGGCCAGCGCCAAATCAGGGTCCTCGGCCACTTGGTCGATGCTTCTGGTGTCAAGCCCGACCCTGACAAAGTTCGTGCCGTCCGCGAGTTCCCCACCCTCCATTCCTCAAGCGATGTGCGCAGTTTCCTCGAGCTCTGCTCGTATTTCTGCCGTTTTATCCCGAACTTCGCCGAGACGGCCCGTCCCCTTACTTCCCTCATGAAGAAAGATGTGCCTTTCTCCTGGGGCCTTGACCAAGCTAGCGCCTTCACCGCACTTGTTGCGGCCCTCACTGCTCCAGCTGTGCTGGCCCATTTCCACCCTTCTGCGCCTACGGAACTTCGCACCGACGCCAGTGGCCATGGTATTGGGGCCATCCTTTCGCAGCGCCAGCACGATCACTATCGTGTCATTGCTTACGCCAGCCGCCTGCTACCTCCCTCGGAACGTAACTATTCCATCACTGAGCGGGAGTGCCTTGCACTTGTTTGGGCGTTAACAAAATTCTGCCCTTATTTGTTTGGGCGGCCCTTCTGCGTCGTTACGGACCACTATGCCTTGTGTTGGCTCTCCTCTCTTAAAGACCCCACAGGCCGACTGGCTCGCTGGGCCTTGCGCTTGCAGGAATACACATTTACTGTTGTTTACAAGTCTGGCCAGTTGCACCAAGACGCTGACTGTTTGTCCCGCCCGCCATCCTGTCCCACAACCATGATACCGACGATTGTGTTTTGTCCATCTCTGGCTTTCTACACATAGACGACGAGCAGCGCCGTGATCCATCTCTGCGCCGTATAATCGACCGCCCCCGAAGGGGCACTTCCGATCCTGACCTGAGCCTGTTCGTGCTGGAGCACGATGTTCTCTACCGTCGAAATATGCACCCTGATGGCGCCGAACTCTTGCTCGTCGTCCCGACGCATCTCCGCCCCACGGTCCTTGCCCAGCTTCATGACGCACCTACTGCAGGGCACCTCGGCGTGTCCCGCACGTGCGACAGCGTGCGCCGGCGGTTCTTCTGGCCTGGCCTTTACCGCTCTGTCCGCGGTTACGTTGCTGCCTGCGATCAATTTCAGTGCCGGAAAACGCCCCCGCTACCGCCTAGTGGCCCGCTTCAGCCCATCGACATTCCGACTGAGCCATTTTTCCGGGTTGGTCTCGATCTGCTCGGGCATTTTCTCACATCAAGTTCCGGGAACAAGTGGATTGCCGTTGCGACCAATTACACTACCCAGTACGCTATCACGCGCGCTATCCCCAACCAGCTGTGCCTCCGATGTCGCCGACTTTCTCCTCCATGACGTCGTATTGCTTCATGGCGCTCCACGTCATCTGCTTACAGACCGAGGCCCCTGCTTTGTTTCTAAAGTAGTCCACGACCTTCTCCGCTCCTGCTCCACCCATCACAAGTTCACGACGGCCTACCATCCCCTAACTAATGGCCTTTCTTAGCGACTTAACCGCACCCTGACGGACATGCTGTCCATGTATGTCTTCGACCACTATCGTGACTGGGACGTCAGTTTACCCTTCGTGACGTTCGCCTACAATTCCTCACGCCATGATACCACCGGATACTCCGCCTTCTACCTGCTTTTTGGCCGCGACCCGTTGCTACCTTTTAAGAGCTTACTGCCTTCTGACCCTTCTACTAGCAGTTATGCTTGTGACGCCATTGCCCGTGCTGACGCCACCCGCCAAATCGCTAGGGATCGTCTCCACGCTTCTCAGACCGCTCGAAAACGTCGTTACGACCTTCATCATCGTGACGTCCATTACCATCCCGGCTCCCTGGTACTCCTCTGGCTCCCTGCACGCCGTGTGTTACTGTGTGAAAAGCTCCTGCCTCGTTACGTCGGTCCTTACCGCGTCTTGAGGCAACTGAGCGATGTGACCTATGAACTCACGCCGCTGCACCCCCACTCTCCTTCCGTGGCCCCCTCCACACAGCTTGTGCACGTCGTCCGTCTTAAACCCTGCCACAGTCACCCACCCCCCTAGGCCTCACAGGGTCTGTGCCTTCTCCCGTGGGGCGGAGGGGGGGGGGGGGTAGTGTTACGGTACGCAGTCGCCAAACGAAGTCGACGTTGTTGTGTCGCTGAGTAGTCGACGAAGACGAAGACGCTGCCGCTAGCGCTTGTGTGCTTACTAAGGAGAAGAAGAAGTGCTTGTGTGACCCGTTTCGTGGTGTGTCTTCTGTGTACGGCGTACCGTGTCTGCTGCTGAACTAACCTCGTAATAATATACAAAGTATTCCCATTACAGGTACACTGCGGTCATCAAGTTGCGGCGTAAAGCACTGGACTAGAAAAACAACTATGGTCTGAACACATGTTGCCGATAGGAAACGTCTGCACGAAGACAAGCGCAGGATGCATGCTGTCTTCTTCGTGCGCTAGTTGCTCTCTTTAAGTGTGCCATCCGTTCACTTTCCACTGCGCGCGAGCAACTGCTGGCGCATATCCAAGGTCGATGCAAGAGAACGGCATTTATTGCGTGCCTAAGCCTATTGCCGACGACATCAACATTAAGGGCGCATAGCGATGGCATAGATTTAATATAAAATGTGCAAGTGAAGACAATCATACTGAGGTGATGCTGCTCTATATATTTAAAAAATCTGTTATGAAGAAAGTGTGTTTTAGTGAAGCACTTACAGCAAAAAAATATCAAATTTGTATCAAATGTCAGTTTTATCAAAAACAATGCACATTATACTAAGACTCGCAATGCGATTTTAGCAGCCTCTGCTACCTTTTCGGTGCTATAAACAAATCATCCAGTCTATCAACAAATCATCCCATGTGTATGGGAAGCCAGCTTAGACGGTTAAGGGTAGTCGCGTCGGGCTGTTTTTCGCAAACGAAAAACATGTATTAGTGAAGAACTAATCAATCTGCACTCAAAGCACCAAAAAACATTGGTATTATTTATTTATTTGCCAGAAACGCCTAGAACTAAGAGAGGCAGGGGGGGGGGGGATGCTTCAAAGAAAGCAGCAACCGATAACAAGTAATTGAAAATATGCAGCAGGCAAAGTTGAGTTCACATTTCGGGGTAAGAGAAGATTCAAGAACTGTGAAAACACTTTGGCACACAAAACAAGCCCAGGCACTCTTCAGCATAGCACAGGGAAAACAGAACATAAGCGAAGCAAAAAGGTACCGGCAAAATGTAACGGAATTTGATAACACACACAGGAATCAAGCACTATATAACGCATTTTGCTCGTTTAAAAATGTTAGTAGGTCTGCTTGAAAAAACAATGATCCGTTATATGGCTGACTATGCCGGATGGCAGCGCGTTCAATGCATTTACTGCTAATGCTAGCGCTAACTTCTGATATTTTAGTGTGCGAGCGAAGATTGGGCGAACTTTATGCGCATGATCCAGGCGAGCTGAGCAATGGGGTGTAGGAAAGATATGATTTCGGGAGAATGGCTGGGCGCCATGGTATAATGTATGAAAGAAAGGCAATCGAGCAAACTTTCTACGCGTAACAAGAAGTTGAATATTCTAGGTGCGCTAAGGTGCTGGTATGCTTTGATGACACGAGTAAGATATAATTCTATATAATGTCGTTCTTTATAAAAAAAAACTTTTCCTGCCAATATTCACGACGTTCTCAAGTAACACTTGTTGCTGGGCTAGTTGGTGCATAGTTCTATGTATAAACGTTAACGCAAAATAACAGACAATCACAAGCAATTCACGGCATTCCCTGCAGTCAGGCCGCCGCTCATTCAGCTAGGCGTGCTGCTGCTTAAAAGGTGGCACGACTGCGGCGCACGCGCGGGCTATGCGATTAAGGAAGCACAAGCGATAAGGACTGCGTCTGCTTGCCCCTATCATCAAGCGCCGCGAGGGAAGAATACCGCTAGCCTAACTCGCACAGCCACCTACTGCGTCGCTGCCCTGTCGCCTTTTCAGGGGTAACACACCGAGCTAAAAGATCAATTAGTTCCTATCCAGAATGTGTGAGAGCACTGCAATAGCGGCGCGCAAGCAGACGACTCACGTGGTTTTTTTTTTGTATTTCGCGGGCATTTGCAGTCAGCGAAAAAAACAAAGCTGATGCGTAATAGATGGAGAGTTAAAAACTGTTCAAACGGAAGTTTTGCGCACCGTTCTACAACTTCCTCTTTGACCTGTTTCGACTATCTCCGTTGCTTGCGAAATTGGTTCATTAATGTCGGCCAATTACGCATTTAAGCGAAATATAAAATATAGTGTGACATGCTCCGTACAATGGCCAGCAGCATGCATGCATATGGTCGAGTAATCTTGAGTTCCTCGGCATATTTTTAAACCCTGGTAAAGATATATATATATATATATATATATATATATATATATATATATATATATATATATATATATATATATATATATATATATATATATATATATATATATATATATATATATATATATATATATATATATATATATATATATATATATATATATATATATATATATATATATATATATAAAACCAGCGGATAAAGGTGGCGCCATCGTAGTTATGAATGAAAAGGATTACCTTGATGAGGCCCAAAGGCAGTTAAGTGATTCCTCATTTTACAAGGCTCTCCCTACTGATCCTACACCAGAGTATAATAAGAAAGTTTCAGAATCTATTTTAGGTTTGGCAAAAAAGAAGAAAATTGAGGACAAGATCGCCAAAGCTCTAATTCCGTTACATTCAAGTTCAGGACGTTTTTATCTTCTTCCAAAGATTCATAAAGAAAACAATCCGGGAAGACCAATTGTCTCTGGAATTGGAACCGTTACTGAAAACATCTCGAGTTATGTCGACAGCCTCATCAGGGATATCCCTTCCTTATATCCTTCCTATGTTAAGGACACCACCCATTTTTTGAGTGAAATTCTCGACTTCGTCATTCCAGATGATTCCCTACTAGTGACCCTGGATGTCGCTTCACTGTACACCAATATACCGCATGCTGATGGCATCAACGCAGTCGTCTATGCTTATGAGCGCTTTGAATCTAAACAACCGGTTGACGGCAGCACACTTGCAGAGATGTTAAAACTGATACCTGAGTTAAATAACTTCGAGTTTAATGGCCAGCACTGCGTACAAATAAGTGGAACGTCAATGAGAACCAAAATTGGACCAAATTACGCTAATATATTCATGGCTGTGCTTGAGACGAAATTCCTCAACAACTTTCCCTTTAAACCAATATTTTACAGAAGATTCATCGATGACATATTTATGGTCTGTACACATGGTGAAAAAAAACTCACTAAGTTTATTTCGGATTTCAACAGCACTCATCCTAACATCTCGTTTTCCTCGTCGCATTCAGCCTCGACAATGAATTTTCTTGACGTCCAGGTGACCATCACGAATAACAAACTTGAGACAACAGTCTACAGAAAACCCACCGACCGTCACCAGTACCTACACTACCAGAGCAGTCACACTCGCCATTGTAAAACATCCATCGCTTACAGTCAGTCCCTACGTTTCCGTAGGATTTGCTATAAAGAAGGCGACTTTGAATCAAACTGCGAGCAACTCCGTGTGGACCTAGCACGACAGAGGCACCCATTGTCAGTCATCGACGATTTTGTCAAGAAAGCTTCAAAGCATGACCAGCGCGAACTCATAAATGGCAAAAAGCAGCCACGCCCGGACTATCAAGTCAACCTGGTCCTTACCCATTCGGCTTCAATGCCCAATGTTAGCACAATTCTTAAAAAAACACCACAACATCCTTCAACAGAGTGAAAAGATGAAAGAAGTTATCCTTGATCCCCCACGTGTTGTGTATAGGCGCGCAAGGAACATCCGGGATATGATAACATCGTCTACAATCGTCAACCCTAGCTTCAGAGGATCCGCGCCATGCAATAAACCTAGGTGCAAACTCTGTCCGATGATGACAACAACAACCAGTGCTAAAAGTACAGCGTCATCCTTCTCATTTAAGATAAAAGGTAACTTTTCGTGCGACAGCGCTAATGTTGTCTACCTCCTGGAATGTGGCACCTGTTAAGCTCAGTATGTAGGGCAGACAGTTACACCATTCAGAATTCGCATCAACAACCACAGACCACATGTGCGGACACAGCCAAATCTCCCACTTTCAAAACACATCAACAACCTTGGGCACCCATTCGATAACTTTACAGCTATTGTACTCCAATCGGGGTTCAAAACAAATTATGACCGCGAGAGCTGTGAATCGTACCTGATTCACAAATTTAACACAGTCTCGAGCGGCATTAACGAAACAGTAGGCCGGCTATCATGCTTACACACTCAATAGATGTAACAAATAGTTATCCCAGACTCCTAGAATAAAAATTATCCCAGACTATCAAAAATAATTATCCCAGACTCATAGAACAGGCGGCAGCATGCATAAAAAGCATAGCTTCCGACGTGTTTTCCTTTTTTCACTTGCATTGTGCCTAGTTTTTTCACTTGCATTGTCCCACATTTGCTGCTATTTTCTTTCCCCTTTTTATTATTATTATAATCTTGTATTTTCGCGCATTGTATTATATTGTCACCCATTTGCTGTTATCCCCCCTCATTTTTTTGCTGTTATGTCGGTCTTCGCTTCATACATTGATGAATTGTTTACTCTAAATGGTCATTTGTCTTGCGGTAGATTGTACTTCCGACTCATTGCAGTTCGTTTCTGGTGTTGGATTTATTGTTAGCGTTGTCTTTTGTCTGTATCTGTATGCGTGTGCACAGAGTGCCCTTCTAAGGATTGATTAGGAACTTGTATTTGATTTCTCTCGTGTTGCCACAACCCTTGTCTGAATGGATATTTCCAAGTCTTATACAATGACTCTTCTTTCCTTTTTCCCTAATTTTCTTTCTTTTTCTTATTCTTTGTGTCTGTGTGTTTTTGTTTCTTTTTTTCTCTTCTTTTTTAGAGGCCTCGCTGGCATTCTTCTTTACCCCCCTCCGTCCCCCCCCCCCCCCCAGTTCTGGAATGTTGCCTTCTGCATGTACAGGGGTCAAGCCCTTCACGCTTGTCACCAAAATACACCCTTCACCCCTTTCCAAAGCAGCCCTGAGGTGGCGGAAAAGACCCCCCCCCCCCCTTTTTTTTTTAAATGTCTTATTTTGTATTCTCTCGTGTTGCCCCACCCTTCTCTGAATGCATATTACCAAGCCTTGTACAATGGATCTTCTTTCCTTTTTTTCACTACTTTCTTTTTTCTTTTTTCGTCTTTTTTTCTTTATTAGAGGCCTCGTTTGAATTCCTCTTTACTCCTCCCCATCCTCCCCCCTACCAGTTTCTCTGGAATGTAGCTTCCTCCTTGTACAGGGGTCGAGCCCTTCACGCTTGTCACCAAAATGCTGAGAGGAGCGACACCTCGAGGGCCTTTCCAAGGCAGCCCTGAGGTGGTGGGAAAGAATCTCCCTTTTTATATTTTTTAATCTTATTATTCTTTTGGTACTAACAAAAAAATTCGGCCCCTTGGGAACACCTGCATTCAGGTTAGGAGAGGCCTTCTTATGTTGAATTCCAATGGCAGATCGAGAGCGCTACGCCTAATCACAAACGGAGCGCGTAGTTCAGGCGGAGATCACTCCTACCCATTTTGCCAATGGAATGCATGCGCTCCCGTGAGGGCACTTCAGCGCAAAAATAGCTCCAAGTTCAGGCAACATGGCGGCGCCTAGAGTCACTAAATTTAGTGACTCTAGCGGCGCCCTTCGAAGCGCGGCCTCTCGCTTCACCAGAGATTCGTCCTTGCCGCCACACTGTATCTCACGTTCACGGCAAACAAAAGGCGCACGAAGCTTTCGCTTTGTGTGATGATGCCCGCACCACAAAAGTCTAGTGATGAAACGCGCCAAATTTTTAGATTGCTTCTTTATTTACAGAGCTGCTAGGCTTAGAGAGTGAGTGAGTGAGTAAGAACTTTATTTTCCACCGATGTAGGAGACCCCCTACTCCCCATCCCCGGCACGCAGGCCTGGAGAACGGGGGCCGGGGTCTCCGCGACTAAAGACAGGCGAAGCGACAGTGTTTCTTCGCGGCTTTAGCCGCCAGGCGGATGGCTTGCTGCTGGTGGGCGAGGGACTCGCTTCGCAGCATCAGTTCCCAGGCTTCTCTACTTCTTATGTTCTCCTTGGCGCCCGGGGAACCAGGGCATTGAAAGATTATGTGGTCTAAAGTACCGCTCTCTCCACATGTCGCGCATTTATCGTCGGCTCTTTCCTCCACTTGCGTGTGGTAGAGCCAGACGGGGTTCGGGAAGTTCCCAGCTTGCAGGCGCCGCCATGCGACTGCCTCCCTGTTTGTTAGCGCTCGGTCCGGTGGTGGCAGGGACCGTCTACCAAGTCTATAGTGCTCTATGATCTCTTTGTATGTCTGCAGCCTCTCGTCCATCCCTTCGCAACCAGGCGGCTCTGCGGCTGTTCGGAAGTAGAGTGCTCGGGCTAGCTCGTGCGCCGCCTCGTTGCCGGGGACGGATTCGTGCGCGGGGGTCCAAATTATTCGAACTCGTCTATCGAGTTTTCCCTTTTCCAAGATTTTGACTGCCTCCTTCGAGACCCTCCCTTTTCCAAAGTTCCAGACAGCTGTTTTGCTGTCGCTAATGATCGTACTGGCTTCCGTGCCAACGCAAGCGAGCGCTATTGCAACTTCTTCGGCCGTGTCTATGTTTCGACTTCTAACGGAAGCGGCGGCGACGGGTACGCCGCGGCCGTCAACGACCGCAGCCACCGCCGCCCCCAACTTTCCGCTAGCCGCGTCCACGTAGGCGACTCCTTTCGGCCCTATTTTGTCCGCGTTTTTTGCGAGAGTCTCGGCCCTCTTCCGTCTCCTCTCCCCGTTGTATGTGGGGCGTCGTCTGACGTCAGAAAGCGCGGGAGGTTCAAACAAGACAACGATTTTGGTCTAAAAAGCGGTCACAAAGAATTGACAGCGATGGAATTGACATCCCGTTAAGAAAATTTTTTGTTTTAACTTGTGCGGACGCGAACAAAACGAAAAATAATTACATTTGGGAGAATTCAATTTAAAAAAAGTAAAAAATACTGCTTGCACGTTGCCTTGATCACCGCGTAGCGACGACAGGAAGTTGGCATGCAGCCGGTCATGACCGGAAGCAGACGCGGGAAAGTAAAACGTCGCTTCGGGTTCCGGTCAAATCTGCCGATTTCGGCGGAGCAAATATCGCTGCTCCACGGAGCGATCCGGGATCGACGTCTGATCCCGATCTGCCATTGGAACAGACAACTCGCACTCCCGTTTTGCCATTCGAATACGATTGCTCCCAAAAGAGCAGAAAAACGTGATCAGGATCTGCCATTGGAATTCAACATGAGATTGTCACCGATTCTCTCTCTTCTTTTGTTAAAAAAAGAAAAAGAAAAGAAAATGTTCTTCCTGGTCTCTTCCCTCCCTCCCTAGTGTTTTGAACTCGTGTTTTACTGCAAACTAGTAAACTTTGTACCTCGCGCATTCTCTATAAAAACTGCGTGTTTCAAACACTGTACTACACTCAAAAAAGGTTGGTCCTCCAGCGGAAACGTCGTGAATTAAATCCTGTTATGTTTCTTCAATTTTTGGTGATTTTATATTATATTGACCAAATCAGCTATATATATATATATATATATATATATATATATATATATATATATATATATATATATATATATATATATATATATATATATATATATATATATATATATTGATACGTGCCACTGTGGAAAAAGAAGAAAAAGCGCCTGCATCCGTGGAGAAAGAAGATGTTGCTCTCCCGCTCGTTCGCTCGGACCTCTTAGGGACCGCCACAGTTTTACGTTTCGTCTCCGGAGGTTCTCCTTCGAATTGCTCGTATCATTTGGTGGAGCAGTGCGAGGTAACGCTTCCCGACAACCGCACTCTGCACAGCATCACAACAGACCTCACACCTGTCCACCAGCGACCCAGCCGCCGTATCCGCGGAGAGTCGCATAAATTTGGGCCCCTTCCCCCGCCTAAAAGAACGACGCAGCCTCGGCCACCGAGTATAACACACGTGGCCACTGACACCGTGTCTTCGGCGCCGACCCAGCCTAGCCCGGTGAGTCCAACTGCCATGGAACTGACCCCCGGCTCCTGGCGCCGATCCTTTGTCACCCACCGCTAACGCCGCCATCTTTTCACGGTGACATTTTCGAAGACGCTGAGGATTTACTGGAGACCTTCGAGCGGGTCGCCCGCTACAACGGCTGGAGCGACGAGCTCAAGCTCCACAACGTATAATTTGCTCTGGAAGAATCTGCCCGGACGTGGTTTGAAAACCACGAGGCTACCCTTCCCACCTGGGAGACGTTTTGCCAGAATCTCCTGGCTACATTCCCCAATGCCGACCGCCGGGAGAAGGCTGATGCTGCTCTGCACTCCCCAAACCAGCGCATGAATGAAAGTGTGAGCATGTACATCGAGGACATGGCCCGTCTTTTCAAGCGTGCCGATCCCATTATGACTGAGGAGAAGAAGTTTCGCCATCTGATGAGAGGGGTTAGGAATGAGCTCTTCGCAGGCCTCGTACGCAGCCTGCCTCGCACTATAGCGGAATTTCTCACCGAGGCGACCACCATGGAGACGACGCTCCAACAACGGGCCCGCCAGTAGAATCGGGACATCAACAGCATTGTGCCCGAAACCTTTTCGTCGTGCCTAGACGGCAGTACAGACACTTTGCGCGAACTGATTCGGTCAGTTGTCCGGGAGGAACTCCAACGGTTCTGTCTGCCCCAGGTGGCGCCTGGGCCCCTGGCAGCGCTGACAGAAGTCGTCCGGGACGAAGTGCGGCAGGTTGCGCAGGCGCCTCCTGTTCCCGAAGCGCCTCCCCAGTTCGATGCCCGACCCACATATGCATCCGTTGTACGTCGCTCGGCTGGCTACGTTCCCGCTACTCCGACACCTGCCAGCAGCATTGGCACATGTCACGCAACCGCACCTGGCTCCGCTGTTCCCTCGACGTCTGCTATGAGTAGCACCACCTCATATTATGCAACTGCCCATGCTACAACTCAGCCACGTCCTGGGAACTCAGATTTGTGGCGTACACCGGACCGTAGGCCTCTGTGCTACTACTGTGGGGAGCCCGGTCATCTCTACCGAGCCTGTCCGTACCTCCAAGTGGGTCTTCGCGGTTTCCGTCCTGACGCACAATGCCCTCAGAACGGTGAACCACCGCCTGAGACTGCGAAGCATCTCTGGGCGCGCCAGAACCGTGTTTACTCTGGAAGGCGCGAGTCCCGTTCGCCTTCGCCTCTCCGCTATCGTGCGTCCAGCCCCGGCCGCCAGAGTAGTTCCGCTGGCCGTCGCTCGCCCAGTCCTCGTCGGGAAAACTAACACCAGCGACCTCTGCAGGCAAGGCCGCTGACGTCGAGATGTGTCAAGATCCTGCATCGTGGAACCTTCGAGCCGACGATAACTGGACAGAGAGAGAAAGCGACAGTACCCGATACGCAACATCCGATTTGCGGGTGACAATTGATGGCACTGAGGCTACCACGCTGCTCGATACCGGTGCCGATTATTCCATTGTGAGCCGTGCCTTTGCTGGAGACCGTAAAAAGGTTCTGACACCGTGGACGGGGACTCCCATGCTCACCGCTGGTGGCCACTTAATTTCCCCTGTTGGCAAGTGCATGGCTAGGGTTGGAATTTGTGGTTACACGTACGTTGGTGAATTTGCCGTGCTCTCTGAGTGTTCCAGAGACTTGATTCAGGGGTCGACTTTCAGCAGGCGAACGGTGCTGTGGTGGACTTTACGGACCCACGTGTCACGTTCTCGACCAAACAGGCCGTGGCCCGCTTTGACTCCCGAGATCCTTGCAGTACCGCTCTGCGCATTGTCCAGAATGACTTCGCGGTGCAGTGTCCTGGTGCTCGTGCGGAACAACCTATTACACGACTACGAGGGCCTGGCAGATGGCCATACTCCACTGCTGCTTGAACGGGGCCTTGTTGTTGCCCGAGGTCTCGTCCTACTACGTGACAGCCATACGAACGTCCTCCTGACCAACTTTTCCAACGAATATCAGCACCTCGTCAGAGGCACGGCTATTGCCTTCCTTCACGACGTTGCTGAGGTCCCAGGTTTGTGCACCGTGGGAGGACCCACTCCAGAGAATGCTGACCCACACCACGCTCTTCAGTCAGTCAAAATAAATCCGGCCTTGCCATCTGTTCAGAAGGATCTTCTGTCGGACCTCTTGGCAGACTTCGCGGACTGTTTCGCTACGTGTTAGAAGGTCGGCCGCACTCCACTCGCTAAGCCTAGTCGTATCATCACTGATACGACTACGCGACCCGTCTGCCAGCGCCCCTACCGTGTTTCGCCGATGGAGCGAGAAGCCATTCAAAATAAAGTTGCCGAAATGATTGCGGATGATGTCATTCAGCCGTCCACCAGCCCATGGGCATCACCTGTGGTTCTTGACAAAAAAAAAGGACAACACTCTGCGTTTCTGTGTTGACTATCGAAAACTCAATAACGTGACCAGAAAGGATGTTTACCCCCTGCCCAGGATAGACGACGCGCTCGAACGATTGCGGCACGCCCGATACTTCTCGTCCTTAGTTCTTAAAAGTGGGTACTAGCAGATCGAAGTGGACGAAAGAGACCGGGAGAAGACAGTTTCGTGACGCTCGACGGCCTCTATGAGTTTAAGGTGCTCCCATTTGGTCTGTGCTCAGCACCGGCCACGTTCCAACGCATGATGGACAGTGTTCTCTCCGGCTTGAAGTGACAGTCCTGCCTGCTGTGCCTGGACGATGTCGTTACATTTTCGACCACGTTTGACCAACACTTGGAGCGGTTGCGCATTGTGCTACAAGCACTCAGAACCGCACAACTCACAATCAAAGCCGAGAAATGCAATTTTGGCTTTGAAGAACTTTGCTTTCTTGGTCACGTTGTCAGCGCACGAGGTGTTCGCCCGGACCCTGACAAGACCGCTGCCGTCTCAGGTTTTCCACGCCCAAGCGACAAGAAGGCCGTTCACCGGTGTTTGGGTCTGTGCTCGTATTATCGGCGCTTTGTTCAAGATTTCGCGCGAATCGCCGAACCGTAAAACTCACTGACTCGAGACGACACGCCCTTCGTGTGGGGAAGCTGCCAAGAGGCTGCATTTGTCGAGCTTCGCAACCGTCTACAACGTACTCCGATACTCGCCCATATCGATGAACACACTGTCACGGACATCCACACTGATGCCAGCAATTTCGGCCTTGGTGCGGTACTGATCCAGTGGCAAGACGGTGCAGAACGGGTCATCAGTTATGCCAGCCGAACACTTACGCGTGCCGAGACCAATTATTCTACGACGGAGAAAGAGTGCCTTGCAGTGATATGGGCCATCAGCAAGTACCGGCCGTACCTCTACGGGCGACAGTTCCGTGTGGTAAGCGACCACCACTCTTTATGCTGGCTGGCGAGCCTCAAATTTGAGACCCTCAGGACGCTTGGCTAGATGGAGCTTACGCTTGCAATGATGCGACTTAACAGTCATCTACAAGTCGGGCAGTAAGCATCAGGATGAGGACTGTTTGTCGCGCGCGCCTATCATAATCGGTCCCGAAGAACCCGCCGATGATTGTCTTTTCCTGGGCGCTATTAGTACCACCCAAATGGCACAGCTTCAGCGGGCGGACTCGGAGTTCGCGCCGCTCATCGATTACCTCGAAGGCGTCGACGCTCGCATCCCGCATATTTTTCGTCGCGGGCTCGACACCTTCACTTTACAATCAATCTGGTGTTCTCTACAAGCGAAACTTTTCCAGCAACAGAGAAGCGGTCCTGCTTGTTGTACCATCACAGCTGCGGCCAGAAAATTTTAGTGCCTGCAATGATGCACCCTCCGCCGGCCATCTCGGAGTAAGTCGTACACTCGCGCGCATTAAGCAGAAGTATTATTGGCCCAGGTTACTCCCATCAGTGCGGGCCTACGTAAAAACATACCGCGACTGCGAACGTCATAAGTCTCCTTCGTTGAAACCAGCCGGATTTCTTCACCCCGTCGAAACACCGAAGACCCCTTTTCGCCAAGTGTTCAGGACCTCCTTGGCCTTTTTCCGAAGTCTTCATCTGGAAAGCGTTCGATCGTCGTTGCCACCGACTACCTGACACGGTACGCTGAGACGACGTCTCTTGTCAAAGGCACTGCTGCTGAAGTGGCGCAGTTCTTTCATACACAACATTGTCCTCGGTCATGGAGCCCTCGCCGTTGTTGTTACTGACCGGGGAACTGCTTTAACTGCGCGCTTAACCCAGTCCGTGATGACTCTGACGCACACCAGCCATCGACGTCCTACGGCCTATCACCCACAGACAAACGGATTGGTACAGCGACTCAACTGCACTCTAGCCGACAGGCTTTCTATGTATGTTGACGTCGAGCATCGAACTTGGGATACCATTCTTCCGTACGTAACCCTTGCCTACAACACCGCCCTGCAGGAGACAACCCGACTGACCCCCTTTCAGCTTGTCTTCGGTCGGCAAGTGACCACTCCGTTGGATGCTATGTTGCCCGTTTACCCCTACTGCGACTCTGACGCTGACCTCGACGCAGACACCTTCGTTCAGCGTGCTGAGGAAGCGCGGCAATTGGCACATCTGCGAATTAACCGCTAACAGGAGACTGACGCCGCTAGGCACCACCTCAGACGCCGCTTCGTCAGTTACGCGCCTGGCCACTTGGTGCGAGTATGGACACCTGTTCGTCCCCGCGGCCTTTCTGAAAAGTTGCTGCGCAGATACTTCGGCCCTTAAGAAGTAGTGCGCCGCATCAGTGATGTGACGTATGCAGTTACTCCCGTCAAGCGGCTTGCTCATCGCGCCGGTCGCACCGTACTGAAGTCGTGCACATTGTTCGCATGCAGCCTTACCACGACAGAATCCCTGACTGAAGAGCGGTTCACTGCAGCTGTATTTTGCTGATATTTCCATCTTAGCCGCATCGTGGCGGTGCTGCAGAAGAGGGGGCAATCATACGTGCCACTGTGGAAGAAGAAAACACGCCTTCATAAGTGGAGAAAGAAGATGTATATATATGGATGAGCCGCCCCGGTGGCTCAAGTGGTTATGGCGGTCGGCTGCTGACCCGAAAGACGCGGGTTCCGTCTTTACGGCGTCCCCCATGGCCTGGTCGCTTTGGGGCGTTAAACCCCCATAAACCAAACCATATATATGAAGGAGGCCAACAGTCACTGAAACCATATATATTGTAACGTGAAGATGTGCACACCAAAAGGGAAAAATATATTTACAGGGAAACAGCTTACAGCCACGCAGCCGAACAACCGGGCACGCGAAGCCCAGCCGCAGAAACGCACTTCGTCCTCTTCGCGTTCCAAGCGCGAGCGCACCAAGCACGAGCGTTCCAAGCACAAGCACAACCGTAGCATAACTCCCGGCGGCAAAAGCACCGTCCCGGTGCTAAGTGGATGATGTAGCAGGCGTGTGGTACGGTTTGAGACGGACTACATGAACGACGTCAAAGGGCTAGTGGACGACGTCGGAGCATGAAGAGGTGTAATCTCGTAGGTCACGTCGGTCACCTGACGTAGAACTCGATAAGGGCCACTGTACTGACGTAGAAGTTTCTCAGAGAGACCTACACGGCGGGAAGGAGACCAAAGGAGGACGAGTGAGCCCGGCGGATAGTGTACTGGGCGATGCCGGTGGTCGTAAACTGACTTCTGGTAGGTCTGAGATGCGGTGAGCCGGTCTCGGGCGATTTCATGGGCCATAGTTGCACGGGAGATGGCGTCACGTGCATACTCTGTGGTCGGGGCAGTAGAACTCGGTAGTAATGTATCCAATGGCAGCGCAGGACGCCGACCAAACAGAAGGTAGAAAGGAGAATAGCCGGTGGTATCATGCCGCGACGAATTATAAGCAAATGTTACATAAGGCAAGGCAACGTCCCAATCGCGGTGGTCGGGCGAGACATACATGGATAGCATATCGGTCAGAGTCCTGTTGAGGCGCTCGGTAAGCCTGTTCGTCTGGGGATGGTAAGCTGTAGTGAGCTTATGCTGTGTGCCACAGGACCGGAGGATATCGTCAACTACTCGGGACAAAAAGTAGCGGCCGCGGTCCGTCAGCAATTGGTGTGGAGCGCCGTGGTGAAGGATTACGTTCTGCAATAGGAAGTCGGCGACATCGGTTGCGCAACTTGATGGTAACGCACGCGTGATAGCGTACCGGGTCGCATAGTCGGTCGCGACAGCAATCCAACGGTTGCCGGAGCAGGACGTCGGAAAAGGTCCGAGAAGGTCGAGTCCAACACGGTAGAATGGTTCGAGAGGTACGTCAATAGGCTGTAGAAGGCCAGCAGGCAACGTTGATGGCCTCTTCCTGCGTTGACAGAGGTCGCAGGAGGCAACGTAATGCCGAACAGAGCGGTACAGACCAGGCCAAAAGAAGCGGCGTCGGACCCGATCGTATGTGCGGGAGACGCCGAGGTGGCCTGCGGTCGGTAGGTCGTGTAGTTCCGCTAGGACAGATGAACGGAGACGGTGGGGAACGACTAGCAGAAGCGGAGGTCCGTCAGGACGAAGGTTGCGGAGGTATAGGACGCCATCCTGAATGACGAACAGTTGCAATGAAGGATCTCGGCTGGCACAGTTGAGGCGATCAATGAGAATACGCAAGGAAGAGTCTTGTCGCTGCTCGTCCGCGATGTGAACCAGATCGGAGATAGCGAAAAGGCACGGGCCGAGGTCGTTGTCTCCAGGATCAGGCGGCTCTACAGGGTGCCGAGACAGGCAGTCGGCGTCTTGATGGAGACGCCCTGACTTGTAATGAACAGTGTAAGAATACTCTTGGAGGCGCAACGTCCAACGTCCGAGCCGGCCTGTGGGGTCTTTCAGTGAAGACAGCCAAAAAAGGGCGTGGTGATCGGTCACTACGGAGAATGGACGGCCAAACAGGTACGGTCGGAACTTAGCTACAGCCCAAACAAGAGCTAGACACTCGCGCTCTGTAATTGAGTAATTTCGCTCAGCTGTAGAAAGGAGGCGGCTGGCATATGCAATAACGCGTTCTTGCCCTTGGTGACGTTGGGCTAGCACGGCGCCAATCCCATAACCGCAGGCGTCTGTGCGAACTTCAGTCGGAGCCGACGGATCAAAATGGGCCAGAATAGGTGGGGAGGTGAGTAAGTCGACTAGCGAAGAAAAGGCCTCCTCTTGGGCAGGGCCCCAGGTAAAAGGGGTGTCTTTCTTTAGAAGGTCGGTCAGGGGGCGAGCGGTGCCGGCAAAATTTTTGATGAAACGGCGGAAGTACGAGCAGAGGCCGACGAAGCTGCGCACATCCGTAGACGACTGGGGAATAGGGAAGTCCTTGACGGCTTTAACTTTAACAGGATCCGGGCGGACACCAGAAGCGTCGACTAGATGTCCGAGAATGGTGAGTTGGCGGCGACCGAATTGACATTTCGACGAATTGAGCTGTAGCCCGGCTCTACGGAAGACAGAAAGAATGCTCGCCAGTCTTTCGAGGTGCGTGGTAAACGTGGGCGAAAAAACCACAACATCGTCGAGGTAACATAGACATGTGGACCATTTAAAGCCGCGAAGAGAGGAGTCCATCATTCTTTCGAAGGTAGCTGGCGCATTACAGAGACCGAACGGCATAACTTTAAACTGATATAAGCCGTCCGGTGTGACGAATGCCGTCTTTTTGCGGTCATTGTCATCAACAGAGATTTGCCAATACCCGGACCGAAGGTCAATTGAAGAGAAAAATTTGGCTCCGTGAAGCCAGTCCAAGGCATCGTCTATTCTTGGGAGTGGATAGACGTCTTTTTTGTTATGTTGTTTAGGTGCCGGTAATCAACGCAAAAGCGCCAGCTGCCGTCCTTCTTTTTAACCAGCACAACTGGTGAGGCCCAAGGGCTCGACCAGGGCTCTATGATGTCTTTACTGAGCATCTTGTCCACCTCTTGCTGTATGATGGTGCGTTCTGTACTGGACACTCTGTAGGGTCGTCTGTGAATAGGAGCTGCGTCACCGGTGTGGATGCGATGCGTGACCACAGATGTTCGAGCCAAAGGGCGGTCATCGAAGTCAAAGATGTCGCGAAAAGACGACAGAAGATACCGAAGGTCGTGAGCTTGCCCTGGTAAGAGGTCAGCAGCAATCATTTTTGCATATTCATCAGGTGGTGGGACGTCAGAGTCGCGGCAGTTCGACGAGGGTGGGACGCTTCTCACCGCCGATACGACGCATTCGGCAGCAGGGCACAGCGTGGCGAGCGACATACCTTGTGGGAGCGGCTGAACGTAAGAGGCAAAGTTGAGAACCGGAAGGGACGCTTGATTTGCCGACATGGTGACAACTGTATGCGCAAGGGCAACACTGCGTGTAAAGGGCACATCAGGAACCGGAGTAATGATGTAGTCACCATCGGGAACTGGCGGGACCGAGGAGAAACGGACATAAGTGGCGGCATCGGGGTCCAGGCGGACAAAGTCAGCGGTGCACAGTCGGTGAACAATTGGATCCGGTGGCTCTGAAGGAACAGGTAGAGCGAGTTGAACGATGCTTGTGGCGCAATCGATAAGGGCGGAATGGTCGGTGAGAAAGTCAAGGCCGAGAATGATGTCATGAGGGCAGTGTTCGAGGACAGTGAAGAGCACAGAAGTATGGCGGCCGGCTATTGAAACACGAGCAGTACACATTCCGACGACAATAGACATACCGCCATCTGCAACACGGACCACAGTTGAGGGGACAGGAGTGAGCACTTTCCTTAGGCGACGGCGAAGACGAGCATTCATGACTGAGACGTGCGCTCCAGTGTCGATCAGAGCGGTAACAGGGACCCCGTCCACGTCGACGTTAAGGATGTTCCGATGAGCATGAAGAGTTAAAGGAGGGTTTTCTGGTCGCGTCGTCAGAGCAGCATCACCCCCAGACGCTGCAGCCATCAGTTTTCCGACCGGGAGCGGGCATATGGGGCCGGCGACGAAGGGCGGCGAGGTCGGGGCGATGGAGATCGACGGCACTGAGGTGACGACGAACGGTTGGTAAGCGGGGTCTGAGCGTGGTAGCCAGAAGAGGTCGTTCCCGAGGGCGAGGGAGAGCGGCGGGAATATGCAGAACCCGGCGGGTAGCGGCTGTAGGTCGAGGACGGACGGCTTCGGCAGTGTCGAGATATGTGGCCAACTCGGGAGCAGTTAAAGCAGATGGGCCTGTCATCAGGTGTTCTCCATTCATCTGGATTGCGGCTGCGTCGAGGGTAGTATGCACGTTCAGAACCGAGCTCCGGGGACATGCGGCGAGCATATGGGGCACTAACTGAGCAAACAGGTTGAATCCCAAGATTGGCAAATTCTTTGCGAACGACAGCCTGTATAAGGGATACTGCTGGAGTACTGTCTGTTGCGGGTGGATGAAACGCAACGGGGGACATTGCCTCTACTTCTTGGCGCACAAGTCGTGTCAGGCTCTCAGATGTCGGCAGACGGCTCGGTGGAGTCGAGTCTACACAGGACGACGTCGCAGTCGTATTCGGCAACCGCGTGAACTGCGGAGAAATTCGGCGGCTCTTCGCTTGTTCGAACCGGCGGCATTCCTTGATGATTGCGTCAACCGTTCCGCAGTCCTTGTATACAAGAAGGTTAAAGGCGTCATCTGCGATGCCTTTGAGCACGTGACCTACTTTGTCGCACTCTGACATAGTGGCGTCGACTTTCATGCAGAGAGCTAATATGTCCTGAATGTATGATACATAGGACTCTGTGGACGTTTGTGCACGGCATGCGAGCTCCTTCTTCGCAGCGAGCTGACGCCCGAATGGCTTACCAAACAGGTCACAAAGCTTGCGCTTGCAGAGATCCCAGCTGGTGAGTTCATCCTCGTGGGTCTCGAACCATACCCTGGCAGTGCCCGTCAGGTAGACGATGACGTTGGCCAACTTTAGGGTCGGGTCCCACCTGTTGTGTGTGCTCACGCGCTCGTACATTGCGAGCCAGTCCTCCACGTCGACGCCGTCCGTTCCGTTGAAGGTCCCAGGATCTCTCGGATGGGCAATGATGAACGCCGGGTTGGCGGACGCCGACGGAGCGGCCCCTTCGCTGGTCATGGTTGAAGAGCCGGCGAGCTGACGACCGCTGCGGAGTTCCGTGCTTGCTGTGGCTGTACCCAGCACCTCACACCAATAATGTAACGTGAAGATGTGCACACCAAAAGGGAAAAATATATTTACAGGGCAAACAGCTTACAGCCACGCAGCCGAACAACCGGGCACGCGAAGCCCAGCCGCAGAAACGCACTTCGTCCTCTTCGCGTTCCAAGCGCGAGCGCACCAAGCACGAGCGTTCCAAGCACAAGCACAACCGTAGCAATATATATAGCGCGTATTGTTTTTAGACAAGAAATGATGCTGCATACACGAACGCATATATTTTTTCGTGCTTTCAGTGCTTCGCTGAAACATTCTTATTCTTATTTTTTTTAATAAATAGCATGGCATCGCATTTGTAAGGGTCCCTCCAGTCGCAAATTTCATATTTACTTTATGGAATTTCTATGCGCCTTTCAAATTGTCGCCGGCAGAAGGTTTCGGCACGCGTTTGGTTCCTGCCTTCTCTTACATGGACCTTCGGCATGCACCAGCAACTGTTCACGTGGAGTAGACAGTGTTAAGAACGGCGACATCAAGTCTAGGGTTTAGCGATGGCGACAGCAGGTCTCGCCTGCTGGCAGCCAACACTTATTCTTCTTCGGGTGGGATCCGAGCGACGCGATGGTGATCGCTCCCAGGCCTGCCGCCAAGGACCACACGTAGAGGTCCCAGGTGTCAGCTGGTTCCAGTTACCGAGCTTCGTCCGGTCGGAGTGTTGGACCCGAAAGAGCGGAGGCCTCAAGTATGAGCACAACCGTACCCCCGTTTTGCTCTGACGCTTGTAAAAAATGTAAATAAACCCACTCGTAATCTCTCTCCCGTCACCTAACTCCTTAACTCGTCAACAGTCCTGTCCTGGTGGTGGTCGAAGGGGCGTCGTCTCGACCGAGGTTCCGTCAAGCCGCGGCACCGATCCCCACCTCCAACAACTGCGAACGCTACTGCAGCTTTTAAAGGCAGCAAGTAGCGAACGAAGCACCCAGCAGGCATGCAGCGATTGTCGTCGTGCAGACTTTTCCCATCGGCCACATGTGTTCAGGCCATAGTTGTTTTTCTAGTCTAGTGCTTTCCGCCAGAACTTTATGACTGGAGTGTGCCTGTAATAGGAATGCTATATTTAATGCTGCGTCAAGTGTAGCGATACGCACACGTCGTCACTGCTGCTCAAAGCTGACCCGAAGCACACTCTTGCTTTGCCCAACTCGTAAGCACTTGCAAGCGCTTCCAGCGGAAACAACAAAACCCGTTGGCTGCTACGATTCTCTGAGATTAAACGCACAGTGTATTAAGGTAGACGTCCCAAAGCGACATAGGCTATGAGGCACGCCGCAGTGGTCGACTTCGGAATAATTTCGACTGCCTGGAATTTAACGAACACTGGCATCGGTAACAGGTAATGAAAAATACCTCTGTAGCCAGCGATTAGCTGAAAACATTGCCACACCATGGCACTCAGAGGTTTATTGATTTATATATATATATATATATATATATATATATATATATATATATATATATATATATATATATATATATATATATATATATATATATATATATATATATATATATATATATTGCTACGGTTGTGCTTGTGCTTGGAACGCTCGTGCTTGGTGCGCTCGCGCTTGGAACGCGAAGAGGACGAAGTGCGTTTTCTGCTGCTGGGCTTCGCGTGCCCGGTTGTTCGGCTGCGTGGCTGTAAGCTGTTTCCCTGTAAATATATTTTTCCCTTTTGGTGTGCACATCTTCACGTTACATTATTGGTGGAGGTGCGGGGTACAGCCACAGCAAGCGCGGAACTTCGCAGCGGTCGTCAGCTCGCCGGCTCTTCAGCCATGACCAGCGAAGGGGCCGCTCCGTCGGCGTCCGCCAACCCGGCGTTCATCATTGCCCATCCGAGAGATCCTGGGACCTTCAACGGAACGGACGGCGTCGACGTGGAGGACTGGCTCGCCATGTACGAGCGCGTGAGCACACACAACAGGTGGGACCCGACCCTAAAGTTGGCCAACGTCATCTTCTACCTGACGGGCACTGCCAGGGTATGGTTCGAGACCCACGAGGATGAACTCACCAGCTGGGATCTCTGCAAGCGCAAGCTTTGTGACCTGTTTGGTAAGCCATTCGGGCGTCAGCTCGCTGCGAAGAAGGAGCTCGCATGCCGTGCACAAACGTCCACAGAGTCCTATGTATCATACATTCAGGACATATTAGCTCTCTGCATGAAAGTCGACGCCACTATGTCAGAGTGCGACAAAGTAGGTCAAGTGCTCAAAGGCATCGCAGATGACGCCTTTAACCTTCTTGTATACAAGGACTGCGGAACGGTTGACGCAATCATCAAGGAATGCCGCCGGTTCGAACAAGCGAAGAGCCGCCGAATTTCTCCGCAGTTCACGCGGTTGCCGAATACGACTGCGACGTCGTCCTGTGTAGACTCGACTCCACCGAGCCGTCTGCCGACATCTGAGAGCCTGACACGACTTGTGCGCCAAGAAGTAGAGGCAATGTCCCCCGTTGCGTTTCATCCACCCGCAACAGACAGTACTCCAGCAGTATCCCTTATACAGGCTGTCGTTCGCAAAGAATTTGCCAATCTTGGGATTCAACCTGTTTGCTCAGTTAGTGCCCCATATGCTCGCCGCATGTCCCCGGAGCTCGGTTCTGAACGTGCATACTACCCTCGACGCAGCCGCAATCCAGATGAATGGAGAACACCTGATGACAGGCCCATCTGCTTTAACTGCTCCCGAGTTGGCCACATATCTCGACACTGCCGAAGCCGTCCGTCCTCGACCTACAGCCGCTACCCGCCGGGTTCTGCATATTCCCGCCGCTCTCCCTCGCCCTCGGAAACGACCTCTGCTGGCCACAACGCTCAGACCCCGCTTACCAACCGTTCGTCGTCACCTCAGCGCCGTCGATCTCCATCGCCCCGACCTCGCCGCCCTTCGTCGCCGGCCACATATGCCCGCTGCCGGTCGGAAAACTGATGGCTGCAGCGTCTGGGGGTGATGCTGCTCTGACGACCCGACCAGAAAACCCTCCTTTAACTCTTCATGCTCATCGGAACATCCTTAACGTCGACGTGGACGGGGTCCCTGTTACCGCTCTGATCGACACTGGAGCGCACGTCTCAGTCATGAATGCTCGTCTTCGCCGTCGCCTAAGGAAAGTGCTCACTCCTGCCCCCTCAACTGTGGTCCGTGTTGCAGATGGCGGTATGTCTATTGTCGTCGGAATGTGTACTGCTCGTGTTTCAATAGGCGGCCGCCATACTTCTGTGCTCTTCACTGTCCTCGAACACTGCCCTCATGACATCATTCTCGGCCTTGACTTTCTCACCGACCATTCCGCCCTTATCGATTGCGCCACAAGCATCGTTCAACTCGCTCTACCTGTTCCTTCAGAGCCACCGGATCCAATTGTTCACCGACTGTGCACCGCTGACTTTGTCCGCCTGGACCCCGATGCCGCCACTTATGTCCGTTTCTCCTCGGTCCCGCCAGTTCCCGATGGTGACTACATCATTACTCCGGTTCCTGATGTGCCCTTTACACGCAGTGTTGCCCTTGCGCATACAGTTGTCACCATGTCGGCAAATCAAGCGTCCCTTCCGGTTCTCAACTTTGCCTCTTACGTTCAGCCGCTCCCACAAGGTATGTCGCTCGCCACGCTGTGCCCTGCTGCCGAATGCGTCGTATCGGCGGTGAGAAGCGTCCCACCCTCGTCGAACTGCCGCGACTCTGACGTCCCACCACCTGATGAATATGCAAAAATGATTGCTGCTGACCTCTTACCAGGGCAAGCTCACGACCTTCGGTATCTTCTGTCGTCTTTTCGCGACATCTTTGACTTCGATGACCGCCCTTTGGCTCGAACATCTGTGCTCACGCATCGCATCAACACCGGTGACGCAGCTCCTATTCACAGACGACCCTACAGAGTGTCCAGTACAGAACGCACCATCATACAGCAAGAGGTGGACAAGATGCTCAGCAAAGACATCATAGAGCCCTCGTCGAGCCCTTGGGCCTCACCAGTTGTGCTGGTTAAAAAGAAGGACGGCAGCTGGCGCTTTTGCGTTGATTACCGGCACCTAAACAACATAACAAAAAAAGACGTCTATCCACTTTCAAGAATAGACGATGCTTTGGACTGCCTTCACGGAGCCAAATTTTTCTCTTCAATTGACCTTCGGTCCGGGTATTGGCAAATCTCTGTTGATGACAATGACCGCGAAAAGACGGCATTCGTCACACCGGACGGCTTATATCAGTTTAAAGTTATGCCATTCGGTCTCTGTAATGCGCCAGCTACCTTCGAAAGAATGATGGACTCCTTGCTTCGCGGCTTTAAATGGTCCACATGTCTATGTTACCTCGACGATGTTGTGGTTTTTTCGCCCACGTTTACCACGCACCTCGAAAGACTGGCGAGCATTCTTTCTGTCTTCCGTCGAGCCGGGCTACAGCTCAATTCGTCGAAATGTCAATTCGGTCGCCGCCAACTCACCATTCTCGGACATCTAGTCGACGCTTCTGGTGTCCGCCCGGATCCTGTTAAAGTTAAGGCCGTCAAGGACTTCCCTATTCCCCAGTCGTCTACGGATGTGCGCAGCTTCGTCGGCCTCTGCTCGTACTTCCGCCGTTTCATCAAAACTTTTGCCGGCACCGCTCGCCCCCTGACCGACCTTCTAAAGAAAGACACCCCTTTTACCTGGGGCCCTGCCCAAGAGGAGGCCTTTTCTTCGCTAGTCGACTTACTCACCTCCCCACCTATTCTGGCCCATTTTGATCCGTCGGATCCGACTGAAGTTCGCACAGACGCCTGCGGTTATGGGATTGGCGCCGTGCTAGCCCAACGTCACCAAGGGCAAGAACGCGTTATTGCATATGCCAGCCGCCTCCTTTCTACAGCTGAGCGAAATTACTCAATTACAGAGCGCGAGTGTCTAGCTCTTGTTTGGGCCGTAGCTAAGTTCCGACCGTACCTGTTTGGCCGTCCATTCTCCGTAGTGACCGATCACCACGCCCTTTGTTGGCTGTCTTCACTGAAAGACCCCACAGGCCGGCTCGGACGTTGGACGTTGCGCCTCCAAGAGTATTCTTACACTGTTCATTACAAGTCAGGGCGTCTCCATCAAGACGCCGACTGCCTGTCTCGGCACCCTCTAGAGCCGCCTGATCCTGGAGACAACGACCTCGGACCGTGCCTCTTCGCTATCTCCGATCTGGTTAACATCGCGGACGAGCAGCGACAAGACTCTTCCTTGCGTATTCTCATTGATCGCCTCAACTGTGCCAGCCGAGATCCTTCATTGCAACTGTTCGTCATTCAGGATGGCGTCCTATACCGCCGCAACCTTCGTCCTGACGGACCTCCGCTCCTGCTAGTCGTTCCCCAGCGTCTCCGTTCATCTGTCCTAGCGGAACTACACGACCTACCGACCGCAGGCCACCTCGGCGTCTCCCGCACATACGATCGGGTCCGACGCCGCTTCTTTTGGCCTGGTCTGTACCGCTCTGTTCGGCGTTACGTTGCCTCCTGCGACCTCTGTCAACGCAGGAAGAGACCATCAACGTTGCCTGCTGGCCTTCTACAGCCTATTGACGTACCTCTCGAACCATTCTACCGTGTTGGACTCGACCTTCTCGGACCTTTCCCGACGTCCTGCTCCGGCAACCGTTGGATTGCTGTCGCGACCGACTATGCGACCCGGTACGCTATCACGCGTGCGTTACCAACAAGTTGCGCAACCGATGTCGCCGACTTCCTATTGCAGAACGTAATCCTTCACCACGGCGCTCCACACCAATTACTGACGGACCGCGGCCGCTACTTTTTGTCCCGAGTAGTTGACGATATCCTCCGGTCCTGTGGCACGCAGCATAAGCTCACTACAGCTTACCATCCCCAGACGAACGGGCTTACCGAGCGCCTCAACAGGACTCTGACCGATATGCTATCCATGTATGTCTCGCCCGACCACCGCGATTGGGACGTTGCCTTGCCTTATGTAACATTTGCTTATAATTCGTCGCGACATGATACCACCGGCTATTCTCCTTTCTACTTTCTGTTTGGTCGGCATCCTGCGCTGCCATTGGATACATTACTACAGAGTTCTACTGCCTCGACCACAGAGTATGCACGTGACACCATCTCCCGAGCAACTATGGCCCGTGAAATCGCCCCAGACCGGCTCACCGCATCTCAGACCTACCAGAAGTCAGTTTACGACCGCCGGCATCGCCCAGTACACAATCCGCCGGGCTCCCTCGTCCTCCTTTGGTCTCCTTCTCGCCATGTCGGCCTCTCTGAGAAACTTCTACGTCAGTACAGTGGCCCTTATCGAGTTTTCCGTCAGGTGACCGACGTGACCTACGAGATTACACCTCTTCATGCTCCGACGTCGTCCACTAGCCCTTTGACTAACGTCGTTCATGTAGTCCGTCTCAAACCGTACCACACGCCTGCTACATCATCCACTTAGCACCGGGACGGTGCTTTTGCCGCCGGGAGTTATGCTACGGTTGTGCTTGTGCTTGGAACGCTCGTGCTTGGTGCGCTCGCGCTTGGAACGCGAAGAGAACGAAGTGCGTTTTCTGCTGCTGGGCTTCGCGTGCCCGGTTGTTCGGCTGCGTGGCTGTAAGCTGTTTCCCTGTAAATATATTTTTCCCTTTTGGTGTGCACATCTTCACGTTACATTATATATATACATATATATATATATATATATATATATATATATATATATATATATATATATATATATATATATATATATATATATATATATATATATATATATATATATATATGTGTGTGTGTGTGTGTGTGTTTCGCATACCCTCAAACGCTGAAGCACTGTAGAGGGGAGTGGGTTACAATAATAAAAGCTGCCGGTAGATAGTAAAAATACAAAATAAATCATAGTGACAGCTTTTTTAAGCTTTTCTTAAGCGAGAAAACGAATATAATTGCATTAGAAAAGTAGATCGAAAAGCGAAACATGACATGAATAGCAAGAAAATGGCAAAAGAAAAAAGGCATTAATAAACACTTAGGTGACATCAGAAAAAAGATTGAACAATGCTTGCCTAAAAAGAGCGTAATCTGACAGATGCGATCTCTGTGGCAAGGCGGCTCCAGTCCTTAGATGTGTTTGGCAAGAATGAATAATAAAAGCTGCTAGTGTGGCAATTAGGAAGAGCAGCCTTGTGACGATGGTCGACACGTGAGGAGAGTAACTAGGAGACATGATGAATTCGCGTCGTAGAGACTCAAGGTAGCAAATTTTATGAAACCAGCAAATGCGAAAAATTTCTCGGCGCAAAGACAGACACAGCAAACCGACATTAGACCTCATTAACGTTATGCTGGCTGTTCGGTTTTAATTGTAAAGTACAAATCGAATAAAATATTTTGCACCATTTCAACAGCATGAGATAGTGTTTTGATTGCAATCCCAGATAGAGGCAGAATATTGAAGTTTGGGTCGGATAAGTGTTTAAAAAAAAGCCTTAATGAAGTAGGGGCTTTATTGAAATTACAATTTAATTATCTTAAGGTGCGATTGGCGTTGCTAATAATTTAGTCAGTGTGAGATATTCAGTTTAATGTGGAAGAAATGGTTAGGCCAAGGTATTTATAGGAAGACACGAACTCAAGTAGAGTGTTGTTAAGAGTGTACACCAAATTACATTCACCTTGTCGAGAGACACACAGTATTTTACATTTGTTAAAGTTTAATTCCATGCGTCATTTTGTGTACCAAAGAGAAATGTTACTTTAATCGGACTGTTATCATCATTACGAACCTCGCGATAAATGACACAGTCGTCACCGTATAAATGCACGCAAGAAGAGGCGCAGCTAGGGAAGTCCTTAATGTATATTATAAATAAAAGTGGCGCTAATACGCAGCCTTGGGGCATGCCTGATGTGATTTCGGTTAAGGGAGAATTCCAATCGTTAATGCAGACGTACTGGGAGTGATCAGTCTGAAAATGTTGAAGCCAGTGTAGTACCGCAGGATCAAGATTCAGTGCAGATAGTTTAGTCATTATTAGCTTATGAGGGACTTTATCAAAGGCCTTGCAAAAATCCAGAAAGATGCAGTCTGCCTAGGAATTCCGATCAAGTATGCTTTGTAAGGAATGCGTGAAATGAAGGAGCGGAGTCTTGCATGAGAAGGAAGGGCGAAAGCCATGTTGCGCAGATGTACAAAAGGAATTAGAGTGCAAAAAATGATATATATGGGAATATAATATATGCTCCAATAATTAACACGGAATACTTGTCAGCGATATGGGTCAACAATTTAAATGTGGTGGTTTGCTTCCTGATTTATGAAGCGGAACCACCTTCCCGATTTTCCAGTCCTTCAGCAAAATCCCTTGGTCGAGCGACTGCGTTTTGGAAGAAATACAGACAAATACATTTTGATTTGTTTCAAGAACTTTGAATTGATGCCGTCAATGCCACATGAGGAGGAAAATTTTAATGAATCAATTAATTTTACAATTTCAGTAGGATCAACGACAACGGGAGGCATCGGCGAAACATTTTTGTTGTAAAGTAGTTTCAAGCGCACTTCCAGACAGTAAGTAAAAGTTCTTGAAAAACACGTGGTTCAATGTAGAGGCACACTCCGATGACGACAGGGATTCTCCGTCATCATTGTTAAGCGAAAAGCACTATTGTCGCGTGTATTAACAATATTCCAAAATTTTCTCGGACTATTTCTTAACATTGAAGGAAGAGCGTTCTTAAAGAAAACGACTTTAGCGTCACGCACCGCTTTGAGGTAATGTACTTCAGCCGTCCAGTACGCTTCCCAGCGATCGGCACTGTTCAAACGCTTTGCGAAACGGAAAAGTCATTTTTTTTTCTTTTTGCAAGTGTACCATGGAGCATTTGCGTTATCCGGGTTCGAACCCGACCGCGGCGGCTGCGTTTTTATGGAGGAAAAACGCTAAGGCGCCCGTGTGCTGTGCGATGTCAGTGCACGTTAAAGATCCCCAGGTGGTCCAAATTAATCCGGAGCCCTCCACTACGGCACCTATTTCTTCCTTTCTTCTTTCACTCCCTCCCTTATCCCTTCCCATACGGCGCGGTTCAGGTGTCCAACGATATATGAGACAGATACTGCGCCATTTCCTTTCCCCCAAAAACCAATTATTATTATATCGGATATGTGTTAATGGCAGATGTGCATTCGTGAGTTCCTTTATTTTATTGCAAAAGAGGTCCCAGGTTTCTTGGACCCTTCGCTGGTCGAATCCTGCAGGGTACGAGTCCGAATAAATAACAATAATAATAATAACTGGTTTTTGTGAAAAGGAAATGGCGCAGTGTCTGTCTCATATACCGGCGGACACCTGAACCGCGCCGTAAGGGAAGGGATAAAGGAGGGAGTGAAAGAAGAAAGGAAGACTTAGAGGTTCTGTAGTGGAGGGCTCCGAAATAATTTCGACCAACTGGTGGTGGAGGTCGTGAAAACATTTATCAATGATAGAGAAAGGTGTTGGGTGTCGTGATCTGAAGAGTCATGCCCTTACAACCACTAGGTGGGATACCTGGTCGGGCACCCCATTGGCGGTTGTCGCAGCCCGGGCGCGCTGCGTTGAGTTGAGTTGAGGTGTTGAATGCTACAGGTGGGGTTAGCCTTGCTTTATTTGCCGGCAATTGCTCCACCGTAGCGTCCCTTCTATATTAACTATGTCCTAAACGCTGCCGCATCTACCCCGCTATGCGCACAGTCTCTTATAATAGCACACATTCTCTCCCGTTGTCACCATCTATGCACACAATCAATCCACACAGTCCACATCACAGTCCACTCCAGAAGTCACCATCTATGCACATATTCAGTCACAGTAGAACATAGGCCACAATCCATACACACATTCACTCACAGTGTAACGTAGTCCACTCCGTAAGACACCATCTACGTACACATTCAATCACAGTAGGCCATAGTCCGTTCCTGCTGTCACCATTTAGAAACAAGATCCGTGTCCTGCAGAAATATTAAAATAAGGCGTGCAGCCTCCTTTCTGCATGTCTGGTTTCCACTCGGGTAGACAATGTCCTGAACTGTGCTCTGACAGGTTCCTGTCTTCTTGAAGGAAGCGAACATCACATGCCTTTCCGCGTTGTACTCTGGGCAGTACATAATATAATGATCGATATCCCAGCACACACCACATAAACGGCAGAGCGGAGACGATGCTATGCCGGTCTTATGCATCCATGCAGGAGTGCGAGCAGAGGCCGTGGGAATTCGATGTAGAAGGGTCGCCTGAGATCTCAGTCCTTTGGTCACACTTGGCCTGTGGGACGCACTCCACAGGGTACTGAAGTGGTCGAGCACCGTTTTCTTGCAGAGACTTTTTCCTTCTTGCGGTACTTTTTTTGATGCAATCCTTGAGAGAGCTTTATGGGCGAGATTGTCTGCCACCTCATTACCGTTGACTCCTATGTGAGAGGGCACCCATTGGAAATGTAGAGTAAAGCCTCCGCTGTGCAGAATCTGCACCAAGCGCAGACAGCTTACAGACAAGGCGTCAGTAGGGAATCCGCGCTCTAACCTCTGAAGGGCAGATTTTGAATCAGGATGACAACAGGTTGAGCCGGACAAGACCCTAACTTCCGTAAAGCCGCCTCAATAGCAACACTTTCAGCTATTGTGGAGGATACGACAGCGGTACAGCGTATACACTGACCACTTACAGTCCAAAGAATGAATGTAAAAAGCCGCTGCGCTAGCTTGTTTCCCTTGTCCACAGAACCATCCGTGAAAATTTGAAGATGACAGGCATACTCTGTTTCCAAGTGTTCAAGTACAAGCGAACGCGTTGCTGCCAAACGAGAGCTGCGATTTGCGCTCACATGGGGAATTCTGACCTTACAGTCGAGGGTCGGAAAAGACCAGGGGGGTTACAACTGTTTCCTTTGCCTTGGGACATTAATGCCTAAAGAACTAAGAGTATTGAGTGCCAAGTAAGCCTTCGACTCATATCTCTTGCACAGCCGCTGGAGAAGAGATCGCCCAGCTACCGTTTCTCCTAGGCGGTCAAGATGCATTAGTAGTCTCTGAGAAGCGATAAGGCTAAGAGGTTTCGATAGGGCCTCATGAAGTACTGCCTTATTCGCGGCCGCCTGGGGAACTCCATTGGCTCTTCTTAGGCCCTTTCTGTGGACAACTTCGAGACATTCTGGTTGTGAGGCCGAGAGGGAAATTAAAGATAATTGACACATTATTCAACTGACCACCAGCGCTTCATGAAGTTTGACTTAGAAGGATGGTTTCCCCATTGCTCACATGCAGTTCTACGGATCACATTCAGTAGAGAAGATATAGATGAAACAATCGCGTCTACGGATTTCCGCCACTGTAGACGGGAGTCAATAATGACGCGCAGTAAACACGTGTGGTTGAATTGACGGATGCAAGAGTGACCGAGGTCTATCTTCAACCGTGCTGGACGTCTTCCTACACCTGGAAACAGAACAAAGCCAGATTTTTCCACTGACAGAGACAACCCAACACCTTGAAGGTAAGCTTGTGCAGAAAGTAGAGCATGTCGAGCTATCAGGGCTAATCACTTGTATTAGTAGCCAGGAATCCAAATACAGATGTCGTCAGCATAAAGTGACATACGCACTTGCCTGCAACTTTTTTTCAACGAATCGGGAAGGCCAGCAATTACGACGTTAAAGAGCGTGGGGGAAAGAACACTTCCTTGAGGCATACCTCGTGATAGAACCCTTTCGGTGGTTAACGTACTCCCTAACCGTACACGAACCGCGCGATAACTTATAAACTTGTAAATGAATTTTAACATATGGCCCTGTATGCCCATGCCTTGCCAACTGTTTAGAATTGAGCTCTGAAGCACGCTGTTGAAAGCTTTCGCAACGTCAAGAAAAATGGCTAAGGTGGAAAGGCCGAAAGCTCTCTGGTGTCCAATGTGACTCACCAAGTCTAAGACGCTATCTTGGGCACTAAGACCTCGGCGGAATCCTGTCATACATGTTGGCAGTGCCTGGCTGTCCTCAAGCCACCACGATAAGCGTTAATTTACCAGCTTCTCCATCAACTTAGATACACAGGAGGTCAATGTCACAGGGCGATACGAGGCAAGGTCTGTCATGTCTTTGCCAGGCTTCAGTTCTGGAACTTCATGTGCCACCTTCCATGACGGAGGAACATCACCAGTCTCCCAAACTCGATTGATGAAGTTGAGGAGCTCCTTTCTGAGTTGCAAGGGCAGATTATTCAGCATTTGATTGGTGATGCCGTCGGGACCTGGTGCACACCGGCGCCGCAGGCCACTGAACGCAGTCTGAAGCTCACGAAGCGTGAACGGGACGTCCATGATAGACCTGGAGGAAGCAGGTGGTGTATATATATCTATTCCAGAATCAGCGCGTACGAGTGGGTCTGCAAATTCATCTGCCAAGGAGGCAATAGGTTTTTCCTTGCGTATTGAAAGAGCTTCAAACGGCTTCCAAAGGCGAGATTCTCCAGCAAGGCTGCCAATAACTCGCCATATTCTCGTCATCGGTGAGAACACAAACTAGCGCAGAATGAGGCCCATTGCGACCTGTACAGCTTGTTAGTGTGCTGTCTAATAGCAGAATTCATCCTATTGAAGGTCGTCTTCAGTTGCCTGTCGTCCTACCGCACGAGTTGGCGCTCCGCGCACTGCGTTAAGGCCCTTTGTGCCTCTTTGGGGATCTTTAACGTGCACCGACATCGCACAGCACACGGACGTCTTAGCGTTTTGCCTCCATAAAAACGCAGCCGCCGCGGTCGGGTTCGAACCATTGCCAGCTTAGAGTTTATAGCATCAAAATGTCCTTTTTTGTAATCACGAATTCTAAAAGCAGGATCTATAAATTAGGCGGCCAAAGCAGGACAGCAGGTCTGAAAATTGATATTTCTGCAACTTTTTTCGAGTTTGTGGGGGGGGGGGGGGGGGGGGACAGGTCTTCGAGTTTTTGAGTTATTTATTTATTTATTCATTCCACGTTTTATTTAAATGTTTAATCAGTTTTCTTTACTTTTTGTTTATATTTTCATACTTCCCGGTTCAAAAGTGGATTCGTAATGGACATAAAACTTGAAATGGGCAACTTTATATATATAAAGATGTACACAAGAGGAGTGATCGACTGCATAAAAAAAAGTTTGTTCGTACTATTTAACAGTTAGTAATCATGCTCATGATAAAAGCTCAGTCACGTAATGGTTTCTGTTGGGACATGATTGATTTACGTTACTGAAATTAAATATTTTAAGACTGGCATGTAGCCAACGAGCTCAGCCCCACTGTGCTTTACATTAATGACGTCCTAAAATTGAACTGTTAGTGAGGTATCTGATTTGAGTGCAAGAAGTTGGAGACTTTGGAAGGGGGGGGGGGGGGGGGGTAGGGGGGGCGCTGCTGCCTCCGGAGAAGTGTTGAGGGGGCAACTGCCCCCCTTGCCCCTCCTTTTCCGGAGTCCTTGGCCTAGTGGCTTGGAGCAGGATGCCATCGTGGCCAGGGCGTTAACGACGTCGTCCTCCTTCCCAGTTTTGGGCTTTTTCTTCGAAGCCGCAGGCGTGAATGAATCTGCGCCGCTCTCCGCGTACGACTGCTGACACTTTGATTCCCCGGCGAAGTCCCCGGGACACGCCTGGCCGCTGCAACGTCGCGGAGGCAGCGCAGCGGGGAGGCTGCCAGTGAGAGCTGCGAACAACATACCGCCAAGGTGCTCGTCTTTCAAAAGCGTGTTATACGAAATTTAAATAAAGTACCATACAACCATCCCACAGCTGATTTATTCAAAAAACTAATAATTGCTCGCGTAGACTCAATGTATCGCATCAGATTATGCAAATGATATAGTTTAAACGTCATAAAAAACATCCGAACCCTGGTTGAACTAGCCGAGTTAGAAAGAAAGGCAGTTTCATGCCCCACACGTCATCCTGAATTCTAGTAAGTTACCAGATTTCATACTAATAATGATAAAGGGAAGATAAAATTCCCTTAACCTACTACCATCAATCCGCTCTTACAAGACGACATCGATAATACAAGATTCTAACCGAGATCCGCGATATCTGTGTTTAGATGCACTTGCGTTGTCCACTTGTACTTATTTTTTAAAACGGTCGCTCTTGTTCTGTGTCTTTATTTGCAAATACGAGATTAGGACCTTCATGCTTTCCTTTCTTCCTTTTCTGCTCCTGCATACCTTGTCAATTACGTGTACTTTATACATCATCATCATCATCAGCCCTACTACACCCACTGCAGGGCAAAGGCCTCTCCCATGTCTCTCCAATTAACCCTATCCTTTGCCAGCTGCATCCACCCTTTGCCTGCGAACTTCTTAATCTCATCCGCCCATCTAACCTTCTGCCGCCCCCTGCTACGCTTACTTTCTCTTGGAACCCACTCCGTTACCCTTAAAGACCAGCGGTTATCTTGCCTTCGCATTACATGCCCTGCCCAAGCCCATTTCTTTCTCTTGATTTCGACTAGGACGTCATTAACCCGTGTTTGTTCCCTCACCCACTCTGCCCGCTTCCGATCTCTTAACGTTACACCTATCATTTTTCTTTCCATGGCTCGCTGCGTTGTCCTTAACATGGCGTTTAACCAAAGATTTTACACAATATTTAAATGTAGGCTTCTTGAGTAACAAGGGCGTTTTTTTCGGTATACCTTTGTCAGTGGTGTAGCACATCAGAGCACATCTAATGAGTGCTAACTAGCAGCTCTGGTTAACTGATACTACACACTTTACTTTTTAACTGTTACAGCTGGGTTCCTTAATTACTTAGAGGGGTGTAGCCCACCATGCGTACTATCCATGTGAGTTTTTAGAATTTCTAAAACTCGGTTACCCTCGGCGCTGTGGTCGAACGAATTTTGGCTACAACATGCCAAAATACATACGCTTTAGAGAAGCTTGCCGCCAAAGCAATCTCTCCAGTGCACGTAACTTGCCGGAACTGACAAAATTTGCTCGGCCATAGCTCCGAGGTTACCCACGTTTTCGAAATTCTAAAAATTGATACGTATATTAATTAAGCTGCTCTACATGCCTCCTAGTAATTAAGAGCCTAACAGTAATAGTTAAGAAGATAACTACTCAATTTATTTCACCAGCCTGCTAGTTAGCGCGTCTTAGCTCTATTCCGATCTACTACACCGTTGACAATGCTACGCCGAAAAAGGACTCTTCTACTCCAGAAGACAATTTTAAAAACTGTTTAAAGTCTTAGGTGAAACACCCTGTATATACGGTGTCATCTTCCATTACTCTCTTTTTCTCCATATATTTATAAATGTGTGTATCTACGTTGTGCAGTGCCATCCCTGCTGAATAGAATGGGTGCACTGGCCTAGTCAAGCCTTCTTAACTTGCTACCTGGGCACTCAACATCACGTGATGTTGCATAAAGATGAATGAAAAATGCGTGTTCGCTACCCCTCCTTCACCGGCCTGCGCAGAGCAGCGCCCGGAGAAGCGGTCACGGGCCACGCGACGTGCAGCTCGGTTGCCTCGCGTTGCGCCGCGGCGTGCAGCGAATAGAACAGTGAATCCTGCAAGGGTGGCAGCTCCGGCTGGTGAGCCGCGAGCAACGCACGTTTCCGAGCCCTACGCTGGCTCAGTTGGCGCCGAAGTGTCCCTCCACGCCGTACCTGGGGCACACCCGCTTCGTCCCCCCTGGTGTCCCGTGACGATGAGGAAGGCCGGGGGCGCCCACTGCATGTCAAGTTCCATGACCCGGGCTCCGTTACTCACGTGTGTCTTCGACACGAAAACGGGCCCCGTCACCGCACGCACCTTCTCGTAACGGGTGAGTGCCGCTGCGACTGTGTCCTTGCTGACTGCTGGCGACAACAGGAACACCGTTACCGCCGTGTGGGCACGGAGGGTCAAGCATAAGCATGTGGCCTAACATGCGCTTTTTATGCTTCGTGCAGGTTTTGTAGCGATAGCTACACTACGCAAGCCACTTCGTGAGGTTAGCGTGGCTGCGCATTGAGCCGTGGCACCACCGCTCCGCCAGCTGTGCGTATGCGCGGAGTGACGTTATAGCCCGCAGCTGGTGTGCGCGCCACACGCCTCGCCGCTTCGCCGACGGTGGAGCAGACGTCGCCCGCTTCGTCAGTTGTGCGCATGCGCGGAGTGACGTCAGAGCACGCAGCTGGGGTGCGCGCCGCGCGTATACATTACGCTAGTATTTCGAGCCTGCAGCGTGGTGGCGCCGTGGCCGACGTGGCAGCGGGTAGAAGTAGCCAAGCGAAGGTTATCTGATTGGTGGCTACAATCAAGACAAGAGTAAAATTTGATAAGTCATGGCTAGGTGGCTTGAACCACCGCCTGATTTAAAGGGTTCAGCCTTATCCATCCATCCATCCATCCATCCATCCATCCATCCATCCATCCATCCATCCATCCATCCATCCATCCATCCATCCATCCATCCATCCATCCAGCCAGCCGCCGGCGGCGCGGCGCGCCGGTGAGTGAGTGAGTGAGTAAAAACTTTATTGAAAGAAAGTGTAGATTAGTGGTCAGTAAGTGAGGTCCAGACCATGTAGGTCTCGTACCGCACAGGCCCATTCGACAGCCTTGACTTGAGTGCCTCGGTCGTCGCTGACCTTTACTGAAAGCCACGCGTCAGGTGAAGGAGCAGCCATGAGATCTGGGGGTGGGGGATGTGCTTTACAGTCCCAGATTATGTGGTCTAAAGTAGCTTTTGCACCGCAGAAGCGGCAGTTAGGGCTGAAGGTTGTAATAAATATGTGCGAGTACACATTTGGGTTGGGGAAAGAGTCGGTTTGTAGTCTTCTCCACGCCACCTGCTGCTCCCTTGGCAGGGAGGGGTGCGGCGGCGGGAACTGCCTACGTGCGAGTCTAAAATGGGTGGTGTGGTCGTGATAGGAGGTTAGCGCTTCACCGGTTGCCTCCGGGTTCGGACCGTCTACTGCTCGGCCGGCTTTAACTCGAGCTTGTGCGTTGGCGGCCTCGTTTCCGGAGTTTTCTGCGTGCGCCGGGACTCATACCAGGTCAATGTCTCGGAGGGGGGATGTGTCTTTAACATTTTCCTGGATATTTCTGGCCGTGAGTGAGATGCGGCCTTTGGCAAAGTTCGAAATGGCATATTTGGAATCGCTAACGATAATTGTAGCGTCCGTAAAGGCGATAGCAGCTGCAATTGCAGCTTCTTCCGCGGTTTCCGCGTTCTTGGTAAATACTGTAGCGGCCATGAGTGTAGTGGCCGGGTCCGGGTCCTGAGGATGAGATACCCCACAGATGGCGAATCTGTGGGGGCTGTCTTGGTAGTTGGCTGCATCGACGTAGATGACGTCTTGAAGACTCTGCAAGCGTCGATGCAGAGCTCTGGCTCTTGCTTCCCGCCGACCCTGTTGGGTTTGCGCGCCGGCGAAACCGACTGGGGCAGGAGTGCAGAGGGGGAGAGAGTGAATCCACACCCAGGGACGAAGATGAAGAAGGAATGCCAAGCGAAACGAAGCGGTGAAGGACCAACATTGCAATTCGACTGAGCGAGTTCCACTCGGCCAGCTGTAGCTATCGCGTCACTCCAGGTTTAACCAGAACTAAACCATGGCCATTTATTGTTTCTAGTGGGCTTTGCCGGAACACCATCGCAGCAAAATGTGTCAAAGATTGATGCATGCTTCGCGGCTTCGTCTGTATCAACGACGAATTGTTGCTGCTTTCCTGTGCATCATGACATCACAAGTTCGACGCCGTCTACTGGCGGCGTGACGTCGTCGAGCTCCCTGTAAAAAAGGATCTGCAAGCCTTGGTGTCAGGTCCCTGATATCAGGGACCTGACACATGATTTAATATCTGCTGCTGGTCCTTGGATCCAAGATATTAAACTTAGATTTTGGAATATGGCGGAGTGCTAGACGCACTCTGGCACGGGTCGGCCCGGTATTGCACTACCTCCGGGATCGGGCCGGGGCCTATGGGCCTATTAGCGCAGCGCGTCTTTTCGTTCACTCTTTGCTCTCCTATCCTTTACCCCTCCTACCTTCAGCACGCGGCAGCAAGTGTGCCTCGGCTTGAGCCAATAGGCAGGCCCGTGCTCTTTCCTTTTCCTACTTCCTCGCAGGAACATCAGTCAGTCAGCTTCGAGTTCAGTGGGCACGGCGGGCCAAGCATAATCATGTGGCCTATCAAGCCCTTCCTCTGCTTCATGCAGGTCAGTGATTATTATAGCACAATTAAGAGTGATTGCCTTGTCTCTTGGTTTTGCTGTGCCCTGGTCAGTGCATTTCTATTGCTTGTGAAGTGTTTAGCGTGTGCAAGCTCATTCTGTGCGGGGATGTTGAGTTAAATCCCGGCCCGAATACGGGGACACCTGTACTAAATATCTACTGAAACAACTGCTGGTTGGCCAGAATACGCAAATAGATGATGTTGCAGCCATTCGAGCACAGCAGGCAAATCTGTAAAAACTTATGTCTGGCTTCACCTCTAAGTTTGCCGACATAGAAAACCGTGTAGCACGAATCGAGAGCATTGAAGCAACACTAAATAAACTTCAAGCGAAAGTCACTGATTTGGAGCACCGAAGTAGGTGCTCAAACTTGATGGGTTTTGGGTCATCTGAAGACCAGGATGAAACTGTGTCAGCACTAAAACAAAGAATTGTCGATAAGTTTACTGCCAAGCTTAGCAACACCTGCCAGTCGAACGGATGAATTCATAGGATTGAGAAACTAGGGAAGTAAAGGCCGGTCATAATCTTCCAGAACTACAAAGAAAAACAGGAAATATTAAAAAACGCATTCAAACTTTAAGCAACGGACATGTCGGTTCAGAACGATCATTCGCGCGAGACGCTCCGCAAAGGAAAGCTGCTTTGGGCTAGTGCTAAACACGAAAAACTAGAAGGAAAGAAGGTCGCCCTGAAAAACGATGAATTGAAATTAGTGTAATTTACGCGTCGGACGACGCCGCATGTGCAAGAGTTAAACTGTCCAGTCGCTAGTTCTGTCTTCAATCGAGTTCAGGCACGGACTGACGCCAGCCGCCCAGCGATAAGAACCTACGCCTGCTGAACCGTGATGCTCGTAGTACAGCAAATAAAAGCGATCAACTAGAAGCCCTAATCTTGGATTATAATCCGCGTGTTGCAGTCATCACTGAAACTTGGAAGAAAGAAGAAACAGATGATGCTGATGTTTCCCCATTTCGTATAGCGTATACCGCCGCGATAAACATTCAAGAGACGGTGGTGTTATTGCTGTTTTAGTGAAGCTCAGTATTCGAGCTTTTGTGTTACCGCAAATTCATGATCACGAGAGCGTCTCTTTAAAACTGTGCTGCCGGTGCCGGCCGTTAGTGTTATTTGCGGTTTACGAACCAGCCGATTCGCCATAGCGGTTTTTTTTTCTGATTTGCCTGATCACATTGCCAAATTCAATCAGGATAAGATTATTCTTTGCGACTTCAGCCTGCCGGCAGTTGATTGGAATTGTCCTGTTTCTGTTTCCGGCCTATACAAGCAAGAAATTTTTGATATTATGTTACAAGACAACCTTCAACAGGTGGTTACGAAACCCACGCGTGTCAGAGGCACTAGTGCCTCTATACTTGATCGTGTTTTTGTTAGCGGATCCATTGAAAAGTTTTCCGTCTCTGTAGAAAACAGCCTTTCTGACAACCATATGGTGTTTTTGTGCTAAGCCTGTTTGTGTTAAAGATTTTTCGCGTGCCAGGGATGAAAGCGTACTTGATTATCTTGATCTATGCCTAATATTTTCAAGGAAATGACATGTCTGTACTATAAAACAAATTTTAAAAAATATGCACATGCTGCCTAAAATTTTATTCCCAACAAAGCAAAGAACACCCGCAAAACTAATCCCTGGATTAAGCGTAAAATCTTGCATCCAAAACGAAAACTAGAGCGATTAAAGCGAACACGCGCCTGCCCAAACGCTATGGAAGCTGCGCAAGGTGCTCTACGACAGGCTGTCGGTCATTAAAAACGTCATTATTTTGAGCACACGCTACCAAGTTTTATTCAGAATGCTCCGCAGAACATTTGGAAACACTTGTGCAGAAAAAGCAAACCTGTCGACCAAATTCTGCACATTGGTTTTTTTTATCACTGATAAAACAAGCATTGCTGAACATTTTAATAGATATTTCCAAAGTGCCTCCACGAAATCAAATTTCCTCTTATGTCAACCTGCTGTAACATATCATCCCGAATTAAGCGTTGTATCTCCTGTAGGTTTCTTTTCAGTGTTGTTGAATCTGAAAACAAAAGTGTCTCCTTGTTCTGACGGGATTCCAAATATGTTCCTGCGCCGTTATAGCGAAATGTTATCCCAATTCCTTTCCATAATTTTCCATGCGAGTCTGTCAACCGCCACTGTACCTTCGGATTTGAGAGTTGTGCGGATCGTGCCAGTACTGAAAAAAGGTGCAACCTCATCTGTCACTAATTTTCGTCCAATATCGCTTCCACTTTCTTCTTCCAAACTTATCGACCACATTGTAGCCATTTATATAACTTCCTTTCTGAATGACAGGGACGTTCTATCGTCCGACTAGTATGGATTTAGAAAGGGCTTTTCGACCGTCACCCAAGTAATACCTGTAGTTCATAGTTTTGCTGACATTCTAAACAAGTCAGGGCAGATGGACGTCATTATTCCAGATTTTAACAAAGCTTTGGCCTTGTTTGACATGCCAAACTGATACATAAGCTTGAAAATATCGGGCTTCTTTTCTTCACAATTACATGGGTTTCTGCTTACCTTTTTGCTGCGCTCAGTTCGTCAGTATTGATGCCCATTGTTCAAAATGCCTTCCGGTCACTTCTGGCCTGCTGCAAGGAAGTGTACTGGGACCATTATTATTTTAGGTCAACATCAATGACATTGTGGATCTACTTAGTGAACCGGTGAAAATTTGGCTTTTTGCCGATTATATTGTTTTGCTCCATGAAATCAGATCCTACGAAAACCAAGTCATTCTTAGTTCTAACCTTCAGAACATTCACTCATGGTGCACTAGATGGGAGATGAAGCTTAACAATGACAAAACAATTTTTACAAAAGTGACCAATAAACAAAGTAGCCTATCATATCCGTGCGCCCTTCCAAATCATCCGCTTGAGGAAGTTAAGGAATGCAACTACTTACGTGTTACTATAACCAATAATCTTAGCTGGAATAAGCATATAGCCAACATATGTACGTCATCCTTTCGGAATATTTGCTTCCTTAGGCATAGATAAAAAGGCGCCCCTTCTAGTGCAAGCTTTTAGCCTACACATCCCTCATCGGACCGAAACTTGAGTACGCATGCACCGTCTGGGACCCTTACACAAAAACATAACATTGAGGCACTGGAAATCATGCAGCGAAACTCTTTACGATTCATATTTAATAAATATCGTTCTACTGACCTTCCAACCGCTCTTAAGGCACAACACAACATACAGACATTGCAAACACGAAGAAAAATTCAGATTGAAATTTCTTTTCTTACTCAAAAATACCAAACTCTCCATCAGCCCCGATTTATTTCTTAAAAAGATCACAACGCGACTAACACGACATCGTCACACGGAATCACTAGCACCGTATAGCGCATTTAAATACTCAATTTCTCCTCACACTGTAACTCAATGGAATGAACTTCCGCCTAAAGTTGTAAAGAGCATCGATGCCATTGACAAATTTGCTTATTGGAAGTTTCGGATTTGTTTTTCCTTGTTATTTAGTGTGTCCTATTACGGATATGTTAGTTTTCTGCGAGATAATTTGCCGCGTTTCTTTTATGTATATTTTTTCCCCTCCTGCTTTGACCCATCTTAGGGTCTGCAGTATTCTATAAATATATAAATAAAATAAATAAAAAACGCCGTCACCGCCTGGAAGACGTTGAAGTAAACGAGGGTGTTGTTGCGGGCTGGTTGGTATAACGTTGCTGAAAAGGGAACAGCTCGAACACAGGACGAAGAGAGCAACTAAGAGAAGAACACCAGCGCCTGTGTCGTACGTTCCTCTCTTCGTCCTGCGTTCGCGCTGTTCCCTTTTGAGCAACGTTGAAGTAAAGAGCTTTAGCTGTTTGGTTTCCTAGAATTGATATGAATGAGATTAAAGGAAGGTCGTAGCGCTAACGCCGGCTCTGGTAACTGCTTAGCTCTGTCGCCAGGAAGCGGCACGCGCTATCAGCAGACCCTTTTCTTTAGCGTATAGCAATCACTTTCGGCGGTTGTAACGGATGCTTGTTGGTTTTCATATGCGACACACCATGGATTTCTCTGGCCCTACCTGCGATGTGTTTCAAGAGCGATTTGAACCGCCTCAAAATTGCAGTTGGCGCGCACTCCTTACGCCGGCGGGCGGACGCCGTTATCAGCGGCGTGTTTTGAGTCTTCAGTGATGATGTTGCCATGGGCGGGGTGCTGCGGAGCGTTGTATTATTTCTTGTGCTCAGGTCGGAAGATTCCTTGTACCGCCTCTTTGGCGAAACGCAGCTGGAAATCAGTGAATGCACACTCGAAGCACGATGCAGTTCAGAATACCAGCATATGGAAGGCGAAATATAATTCGCATTTATACTGAAAGTGTCCTTCAGCACACTATTAGTCGCCGCGTTGCGCAATCAATCGGCGCTGTGAACTGGATTTGCCAAGCTTACCGAAATGAGGATGGCCGCATTAAAGGCGCCGCTCGTTCAGGGAGATCACGCTACACATCGACAAAAGTCGAACTCCTCGTGGCAGCCGTGGTGGTCGACCCATTTCAGAGTACTTTACAAAATCGAGAGGCCTTATCTCTAAACATCAATAAAGCTGCAATCCGCCGACGCTTGCACGACGCAGGATTGAGCGGCTGCGCGGCCACTCAGAAACCTTACCTCTCCCGTGCCCACTCCCGTGAATACGTGGCTGTTATTTTTGTGCGAACCAGCAAAAGAAGATGCATGATATAATCCAACTGAGTAGATGAAATGTAGTGCTGTAGTCACTGCAACCAGGCATCAGCAGACACTGCATTTCCACATATTTTTCCGTACATTTGTCGCGTTCAGTTTAGGTTTTGTGCGGAAAGAAGCTCTGAGTAACTTTGCGATTGCCATGATGATCCCCTGCTCCAGTAATTCTTGCTACAAAATATTGTAAGTGAACATTGCAAGTATATAAGAACTGAGCATTGCCATATACCCTGCTGCAGTGAATAGCAGGCAGCTGATTAAAAAATTACGATTTGTGATGAAATGAGGTCTTGTGATGTGTTAAAACATTAGTGAATTTATTGAAAACCCAAATAAATTGCACTCAGATTTACTCGCATGAGGAAAAATAAATTTTATTTCTGTTAATAATACCGACAACTGCTTTCAATTGTATGAACTTTTCTTCAAGAATGCTTGCTTTAATTGACTGATTTACACTTCCTTCTAACGACCTTTTTCCAGCTGTGCATTGAAGTGGAGCTCCGATTTAAGCGGAGCATTGGAGATAAAGAAGGAAAACTCAAAGCAGTAGCTCAAGTATTTTCTTCCAAAGAAGGACGCAGGTGCACATTTCTTGCCATTGGAAAGCATTTACAAGGCCATTCCAAGCACGCATTCATCAACGAGGTTTGCGAAATATTTCTTACTCATTCATATAACAGTTTCTTTGACATCCTGGCTTTTCATCTCATGTTTCTTGTGTACCATGTTTCACTATGGTGAGAATAACAGCCATAATTTAAGTATGAATGGTTGCTCACTGGCTCTAATTTAACATTCCACTGATCCCACTGCTCAAGTTGCAAGTGACTGCACCTCATGTATATACCTGTGCTAAACACACTTGCGTTTACGCTGGAAGTAGTAAAGAAGTGATCTCGATCAGCAGCGGCAACCTAGGGCGTGCCCTCGTCTTCTGCCTAGTGACGTTTTACATAAAATCCTCGACTATCTGCCGGAATTTTCCGCCATACTCGTCCTGCCGCTGAAGATTGCCCTGCCAGACACTACCCAAACAGCACAGGCCTTCGGCCCAATACTGCAACAGGATGGTCCTATCCTGGCCCTTTGTAGAGCCGGCCTTTGCCAATACGGCTCCAATGTTGGGCCAATTACTTGTGCTGCTTGGGTAGTACCACGTTGACTACTGGCAACCGACTTAAGAGCCTTTCCATGCTCTTGGAAAAGTTTAATTTGTTCTAATTTTCTGGAAAGAAATGTTTTTCAATTGATCACTTTCTAATATGCTGAAGTATGTTTTCTAGAGATAAATTCAAGTTCTTTTTAAAACTGCAGTACACAAGTTCATGTACTTATGCGAGTGTTGTCAGGCTTATAGCACTGTAAAATGTTACGAGTTATTGGTGATGTCATTGTGCTTCTTTGTTAATAAAGTGACTGGAGGAGTCATGAAGGAATTTTGTTTTCATGAAGGAATTCATGAAGGTATTCGCCGATGTTACGCACCTCTGAAAGCTCTTAGGTACCTCTATATCTGTGAGCTGTTTAGTTATGATGTTTAAATCGATTGATTGTTGTTTAGGTTTGTATGTGGCCGCAAGCTCTTGAAGTCATGTTATCTGCACTGCTTGTATCTCCTTTCTTGATTTCTTATTGTAGTCATTTTAATCTTTCTTTTAAGAAGTGTGATAAAATATGTGATCACAATACTGCCTTCTCTGATATTTTTACCATTTATATTCTGCCTGTTGTATTCTTTACACAATGTCAAGCTGACTTGGCACTTGGTCTTGAATAATTGGGCTTTTATTTTGTTCGTTTTTGTACTATAATTACAGTGCCTATTTTTTTATTTAAATTGCAATAAGAGTGATATATGCTGTTGACAAGCTCTTTTCGAAGCGAGACTTGATCTGAGCTTGCTTTATTGAGTTGCTTGTTCAACGGGGTTCTGTTTGGCAACAGTAATAATGTAATATTGGCCCAGATTTCAGTGCGTTGCATGCTCATTTATTGCGAAAAGTTTGCAAAAAATGGTGCCTTGAACATACCTGCATCTGTTACATTCCTTAGTTTTTCTATAATGTAGACAATATTTGGGAATTTTTGTTGTTTTGTATAACCTCTAGTCTTCAAGATGTTGGAGTCAATGAACAATTTGACTGTCATATACCGATGTTTGTCATTTTTCTCCTTTCTGAACTATTCTCTTGTTTGGCCAATTTTTGTTCCATTCAAATCAAAATCCAGCAGAGCTCTGTACTTCATCACCTTCAGCAAGTTGCAAAGGATATTTTTGCCGTTTTCAGGCCAGCCATTGTGGCGGACAAAGGTTACAAATTTTGTAGCATGTAACCTATGCCTAACTCAATGATGTACACCTTTGTAAAGGTTACAGCACTAAAAAAGTTGCGCAACCTATGCATAAAAAGAAGTAACCTTTACCATTTGTAACTTTTACAAAGGTTAAAAGTGGAAAAGTTACATTGTGTAACCTTTAAATTATAGGTATACTTCAATGTAAAAATGTGCACCTTTACAAAGGTTACCCAAAGGTTACCGTGTTTAGAGTGTACTACCAGCGTGTACAACTAGCTTTCTACTATCTAGCGTTCGGCGTTCGTGCTCACGGTTCGGTGCTGATGCAGCGTTCAATGGGTCCAGAGGCCGGCGTCGAGGTGGCGTTCGAAGTGCTCAGGCTGACGCTGCTGGCGTTGTACGAGCTCCCGGCCAGCAACCGCATGGTAGCTGCTCTCCCGTGCCCATAGTGTTCCCGGGTCGTGTGTATTGGTAGTCTGTGTTTTGTGTTAGTTTTGTGAGTTAGTTTAGTGTGCTAGTGTATGTGTCACGTAGGGCTTAATAAATGTTCGTCTGTGTGGGTGCACCTGTCGCCTAGTCCATTCCTTCGGCCCGAGTGTTCTCCGGGGATCCGTGGCAGACTACTGGCGCCGAAACTACGCACCCATGAGGCCAGGCAAGGAGTGAGAGGGCGAGGCCTCTCTTAAGAGAGCACCCTTTATTCCTAATCTTGAACGACGCGTTGTTTTGTTGGGCGCTGTGCGGCGGGGCTAATGCCTTAATGCCTGGCAGTAACAATGTTCTCCATCTCCTCCGAACATCCAGATGTTGGCCATTCGCACCGATTCACAGCCAGATTTTCAAGGCAGGGGTCTACATATCACCATTCGCCAGGCTGCTGATCACAACGCTGGTTTTCAGGATCTTCATGTTGCACCCACTCATGCCACCAAATTAAACTGCAGAACACAGACCAGGCGACATCGCACAGGCCCAAGTCCACTACTCGGCAACTAAGCGGCCTCCTCAGCACTGACGCACCTGACAGACGGTTCAGCTGCAGGGGACTCTGCAGAAAACTGTCGGTCAGGAGGCAGCTGTCCTTTTGGAGAAGGATGAGATGCAACAAACACGTCTACAGCAAGTGCGACACTGGAAACAGCGTCTTCATCTTTTAACGAGGCATCATAAACTGCAGCACTTCTGCAGGTAGGTGCCACTTCTGATACACCGCCAGTCGCATCCAGTACTTCAGCAGCATCTATAGCACGACACCCCACGCGCTAAACTTCCTGTCTCTCATGCTGGGTTTTAGTATCGTCGTCTTCATCAACTTCCATTCGGGCGGTGCGAACCGATCAGCTTCACCGGCCACTGCATTTAAGAAGAACGCCATCGGCGCAGACGAACACAAAGCGTGCATGCTTTTGTATTCACGGCACCTAAGTCACCGTAAGTGTCGCGCGTAATTTTTCAGTTTATAGTGTACTGGTGACAGGGTTACACATCTTCAGAGACTGCATTTTTAACGGAAAGCGCTAGTTACTGAGAACATCTTCGCATCAAGCTTTGTATGCAAGCTCCTAATAGTATTGAATAGACAGCCTGCAAGTTGTATGACATGAATTCAAGACAGTGGACTTTTAAAGGGTTGTCAAATAGTACCTGCCATCGGAGAACACGCTATGTTTTGTCGCGCGATAGAGGACAGTTTGCAAATGGACGGTCTCGTTTTGGTGCGGTGAAGTCCTTGATGTCGCTTTGCCGCTCCCTTCAAGGCGGGAAAAATATGGGACGCTAAGCCTTCGGAGCACGTTTCGTATGACCGCCTGTGCGCCCTGCAGCGGGGTGTTGTGAAATGCATGACGTGATCCAGGTCACCTCATCCGTCAGTCGCAGCTGCGGCAGAAGCCGGCGGAGCGGCGAGGGAGCACTAGAGCATGTTACGAGGGAAACTATGAACTGGGCACTCCCGTTAGCTTTTTTTTTTCTAGCGATTTATGTGATACAGCCGCTCCGGCACAATGACACATCTCCAACTTCAATGGGGAAAGGAAGTCGATTTTGTTGAGCGGACTGTGTATACCGAATTCATTACTTGTCACAGGCCGAGTCGGCGCTAGATCAACTAAGCTGTCTCGCTCTCGTACAAACTCACTTCACTCGGTGCGCATCACAGGCCGTCAGGGCTGGAAGTAAGGTTTTGATTCCAGTAATCCCGCTGTTTCTTCTTCAGTGTGTGTCTCTATCAATGTGCAGAAAAATTTGGGCAGCGATAAGCCATTTCTTAACGTGTGCAAATTTCTCACGCAAACAGTCATTTCGGGTAATGTTTTATAGTTCATATTTACTGAGCTCACTCGCCAACCTCGCATGGGCATGGTTGACAAGTGACGTGCATGCGAGCATTTGAAACTCAACCTCAGTCGAGCTTACAACAAAATTGAAAGTCACGCAGAGTTCGTTCGTTAAATCCGATGTTCGCAGTAAATGGATTTACTGTGTTACAGTCAAACCACAAAGCCCATCAAAACTGCCGTTTATTTCTTTTCAAGAAATAAACGGCGTTATACCCATCTGTAGAGCCTATTAATGCGCTTCTTAGCTCTCTACAGTGGCAGTGCTCCTCGCCTGGACTCTGGCAACCAACGAGATATTTTGGGGATGCAACATTACTAATCGCTGTCGATGATTTTATGGAAACTGGTGGTAGGTGGGCCTCTTCTTCTTATGTACGATTAAGGTGCCCTCCCGGGAGTGTATGACTATAAAATAAAAATTGCAAAAGACAAATAGGCTCCGCCTTAAAGGTATGGCGCAATATCGCAATTGGTTAATTAATGACCATATATGCGGAAGTGGTCATTCTCGCCTTTGCACTTCTAGATACCTAGTAGTCATCACACCACACCTTACGCAGTGAAGTAGCGGTTAAACGATGCACCACTGCCCTGCGATGGCAGTTGATGCCGCCCGTGGGGCTTGTGCAACCCAGGTTCCGCTTCCCGAGAGACGAATCATTAATTTATCTGCTACGTGCCACCGTCGTCAGTTTCCTCACAATCCGGTGGGCACGTTGTAATGACGCTACATGTCACGTGACATGGGTAGCCCGCTTGGTCGCTTCTCCAAAGATTTTTCGGTCACAACGCCGACGACGCCGGACTTTCTGCAGAACAGGAGCCTTAATCTATCGCGTTAAATGTCTTCCTCCTCCTCCTCAACTTTGATCTTCGACAAACTGGTAAAGATGCAGCGAGAAAGACAGCGCAGCGCGTGTGCGCGTTGAAAGTGGCCGCGTACAGCAGCATCAAAGGAGGTAGAGAGCCGAATGGAATGTGCAGTGCACATATGGCGCCACCGCGCTCCTTAGATTGTAAAGACGACGCACGCCACGTGACCGATTAGACCAGCATTGCATTCCACGTAATGGGCATTCAAACTTCTTAGGTCGCTGCCATTCGTTGATAATCGACAGTGTGCAGTAGTTTAATTTTGAGCACTCGTGCTTTGAACACTCAAGCTTATCGTGGAAGGCACTGACGCAACAGTGGCGGACGCGGTAAAGATGGCGGCAGGTTTTAAATCGGTAGAAGTTAAGGAAGATATCGTACTCGTCAACCACAAGCAAAAATCGATTCTAATAAGCACTTACAGCATGGAGAGGATGGAAAAGTATGTGAAAATAGGCTTCATTTCAACGCCAAAGGGACGAGTTGAAGCATTCGTCTACCTGGCTACTCCGGACGGCTGTGGGAAAAGAGTTATACATGGAATTCCGGTCTCACACATCGTGGAATGCATTCAAGATATGTTCGACTGCTCGCATAACCGGAGGGCGCTGAGACTCAGGCGAATTGGCCGTGAGTCACACACCGTGTTGAGACAGATGAGACAGCTCCGCACTGGATTTACTACGGAGGCATGCCGCTGCGCTGCCATCTCTATAGAAAGAAATATGAAATCTGTGTGACATGAGGCCAAATAGGACATCGAGCAGACGTATGCCCGAACCCAGACAACATCAAGTGTCGAGGATGTGGCATGAGCAACCCTCCTCAGGAACATACTTGCGATCCAAAGTGTGCCCTATGTGGGAAAGGGCACATACTCGGAGACAAGAAGTGGCGGGAACTGTAAAGGGCCCCGCACAAAATAAAGAAGCGACAGTGGGAAGGACGAACGCAAGACAATAAGAACAAGGCAGCAACAGAAAGCGAGAACAACGCATCTGGACGACAGAGCAGACCAAGAACCAGGGCAGAGGGGGGATTTCGCATGCGATATGACTCCTTCCCGCGCCTGGTGTCGGGGAGAGGCTATGGCGGGCACTCCAAGTCCACAGGCCCCTACAACCCCCGATTTCACTCGGGTTCCCAAGACACCCTCAGCCGCAAGGACCCTTCCAACTCACAGGGTCCTTCTAGCTCCCGGGTTCGTTGCAGCTCCAGGGGATGCTCCAGCGCTCGCAAGCGCTCTGCCTCCAGTAGGCGGGTCACCACTTGCACCAATGAAACACCGGAGCCCGGCCCAAAATTGAGTGACACTCTGACTCCCATGGGCAAGGGTCAACGCCACCCAAGGACAAGACCAACGTGCCGGATGACCGCAAGAGGGTGAGCTTTGTGGATGAGGTCTCCCATACTAATCCACCCGGGCTGTCTGAGGGCACCTAAGAGCTTAAACGCATGGCGGAAAAATAAACCGGGCCGGTTACGGCCCTCCAAAATGAAAACGCGGAACTTAAGAAGAAACTGCAGCTTAAGATCCAGATAGATAAGAAACTCCATGAACCCGGAAAACCCAAAAATTACCAGGAGAGTACGATGGTGGTGGATGGTGGTTGAGCAATCCCTACCACCATCCAGCAACAAAAATCGCGAGAGGGCGCACAACCCGAACTTGCGCTAGAGGAAGTCTGCCATAAGCTGGAGGCCAAGATTCAGACCCAGATTCAGCCCCGGAATACCAAACTTTAGGCGCTATTCCAGGCAGTCTGTCTTGCGCTGCAAACTGGAAACAAGGGACAAAATTTCAACAATATCTGAAATCGCTACGCTTGAGCTCCTAGTGCCTACATACCCGCTACGCCGTCTACCGCACTACACCCTTAACGCGCCACGAACTACAGATGCTTAGATATTAGCCTCCCGCACTACTCAACCGTCTCTTTGATGCAGACATTGACATTAATAAATGCAGCAATGCTGACCTCCGGGCGTTCTTTCACTAAATGATTCTCTTTTTTGATTCTTTGTGGTTGTTATGTCTATCTATACGATCGAAATATGCAGTCTCGTTAAATGCTTAGCGTAACCCGTCAGCACGCCATTATCATGTTGTCTACATTCATGTATGTTGAAAATTGTTCTTTTTTATGCGTTGTCAATGTGTTCACTGCCGTGAAATTAAGTGCTATAATGTCTGTATATAGAATTTTTAAATAATGCTTTCAGTGTATGCTTTGAATTTTGTATATTACTTGTCCTTCATGTTTGTGCCTAGTTTGTTTAATGTGCGCTTAGTTTGTGTTTCCGCTGTTCGTTCATAGATTGTGGATTTTGCATTAGGTTTATGTATGCCTTTCTTGTTTGCATGTGACCAATGGCGCCACTCTTGCTGGAGGTTGTGGGCCTCGGGAGCTTGTCAAGCTACGCCTTTTTTTTCCGGGGCCCACTGCTCTCTGTAGCAAGAAATAAATAAACTGAAACTAAAACAGAAATATGCAAAGCCAAATTCAGTCGATTCTCTCCGCAATACAGGGACTCACAGACGTAACACAAGGACACTGGAATGAGCTCTTAGCCATTAATATATGGCATCAAACTGTGTAAAATATTATCCAGCAAATTCAACATGGCCATATGCACAAATACCACCTACTCGCTGTGGCAATGGAATTGCCAGAGGTATCGGCGAAAAATGCCGATTCTTCAGCAGCTCCTTGCGTCTCTGAAGGCCCACCCAGATGTTATCGCCTTCCAGGAACCTGGAGGCGCGTCAAAATTAGTTGGCTATCAAGCTTTTAACGCCGCAGGCGACAAACCCAATGTTACCACATTCCTTAGAAGGAACATTACGACCATTGAGCATGATACCGGCATCCGCCACATAGAGCATGTTCTCGTCGAATTTATTCCGGCAAAAAAGACCTAACGTAGTCTCTTCTTTCTCAATATCTGCAGCACTCCAAGTCAAAATAAAGTTAAATTCGACTCGCAATTCAGAAAAGTCACGCGTATGGGCAACAAGCAAGCACTGGTCAATCTAGGAGACTTCAATCTCTACAACCCTGCGTGGGGCTATCCGAGGCACTGTGCAAAGGGAAGAAAGCTGTGGCTAGACATACCGCTAATGGGCTTCACCCTGCTCACGAATCCTCTCACCCCCACAAGAATGGGTAACAGAATGTGTGCTGACACGTCCCCAGACCTCGCCTTGGTCAAGAATGCGGGTACAGCTAATTGGTAGAACTCCTTGGTAGAAAGAAAATTAATAAAAAAAACCTAGGCAGTGATCATTACATCCTTGCCACGGAAACTGACGTTCGCCCTGCAAAGCGCCAAACGCGCTACCCGCATATTATCGAATGGGAAACTTTCCGTCACGCTTGCAACCAGAGCGAGAGAAAGGCACAAATTATAAACATCCATATGGGCGGAGCAACTCCTTAGTGATGCTAAGAATGTGACTAAAACGCCCGACGACAATGCGCAACTCGAAGTACTAGACAGCCGCCTTCTTCATATGTGGTAGGCCAAAGCTAGTGTGTAAAAGCGATTAAAGAAACAAAAGTGGAATCGCAGTCTCAGAAGAGGCCTAGCGCGCCACAACAAAGAGTTTGAGGAGTATGCACTTAGACTCTGCGATCAGAACTGGGAAACCATGTGTGACCAGCTTGAAGGCAACATCGGCCTCGTCAAAACATGCAACCTCCTTCGGCACCTCCTCGATCCAGAAGGTAGTAAGTTAACACAGTGACAAAATTTACAGAAATTAGGTTATGAATTTGAAGGTTCGGAACAGGAACTCCTCTATGCAATTCGCTGTCTATATATAGGCTCCGCCATCAAAACTCCCTTAGCGCGTTATGAGTTTTAAATCCAACAGCAAACTAGACGCCCCTATCCACGAATTCGAGGTTCGAGCAGAAATACTAACGCTCAAAACCAAATCAGCCTCAGTTCCGATGGTGTAACTATCAATGCTTAGAAACCTAGACGAAAAATCGATAACAGCGCTGACGAATTTCATGGAAGAATGCTGGGAGAAGAGGGAGATTCCCAAATAGTGGAAAACCTCTAAGGTAGTTTCCTTACCTAAGCCAGGGAAACCGTCCGACCTAGAAAATCTAAGGCCTGTATCCCTCACATATAGCGTCGGGAAACTGCTGGAGCATGTGATCCAAACGCGGCTAAACAACTTCATTGAAGACAGCGACTTATACCCCCATTCGATGATAGGTTTTATATCGCACTTGTCCACGCTAGATGCAATGATACAACTCAAGCATGGCATATGAGACCCTAAGTCACTCGACGCGAAAGTAAAGTGGGCCCTGACCTCACCAAATGTTTCCATAATATAAAACACGAGGCGATACTAGAAAACCTGGTTCTTTTAAACGTCGGTGTATGCACACACAACTACACTGCCAATTTCTTTTCAGGCAGGATAGCACGCATCCACTTTGGTGAAAGTCCGTCTCAAGACACACACTTGGGCAGAATAGGCACCCCAAGAGTTCGGTATTTTCCCCTCTTCTCATCAACATGGTCATGATACCGCTACCGATGAGGCTGGAACGGAGAGATGGCTTGAACTTCTGCATGTATGCGGACGACGTCACCATGTGGATGACCCGTGGAAGCGACGTGCACAACGAATGTACGCTACAGAAGGCCATAAATGAGGTCGAAAACTATTTCAGCCGTAGGGGCTTGCAATCCTCGTCGTAGAAGTCTGAAATTATTTTTTATCGACCTCTGCATCAAAGACAAACACGAACCATCCCTAACATCAAATTACAAGCGCAAGGTGCGGAGACACCTCGTGTTGAAAAAAAAATCGGAATTCTAGCACGATTATACAAAGCAACGCGTATCACGTTGATGCAATAAATAAGATGGAGAACTAACTACGCACAACAGACGATGCGCCTCATAGAGCGGATTGCCAACAGGAGACACGGCATGAAAGAGCAGAATCTGCTGGGGCTGGCACAGGACAGGCCTTCGTATTTAGCCGTATCTCGTAAGCTGCCCCCTTCCTCGACCTTAAAGTTGCAGAAAAGGAAAAGATAGATGGAATTATCAGGCGGTGCACAAAGCAGGCTCTAGGATTGCCTATCCGTACATCCACTCACAGCCTCCTAAAGCTAGGCATGCACAATACCCTGGAAGAAATTACGGAAGCAGTAAGAACGTCCCAAATCGAACGCTTAGCCGGGACCACAACCGGCAAGGCCATTCTAGACAACCTCCATCTGAGTCGAGATAACAGAACAACCGCCAAAGTTGACATGCTCGGATAAATTCTGGACAATATAATTGTACCCCCAATACCCGGGAATATGCATCCTATTCATTACTCAGTGCACCGGGACGAACGGGCAGAATCGCTCGAGAAACGCTTCCGCTTCCACGAAGATGATGACGTGGTCTACGTGGATGCCGCTGAGTGTGGTAACAACACGATGACTCTCGCGGTCGCCAAAAATAAACAACTGCTCAAAATAAGCGCCTCCTTACTCTCGAGTAACCCAGAGACTGCAGAGGGAGCCGCCATAGCACTGGCTTGTGTAGCCACAAAAGCGGGTACAACATGAGTGACTCCAAAGTTCCCGTACTAAATTTTAGCAGGGCTCGGATCTCCCCTCTAACGAATAAAATTCTAAGCCGTCATGTAATATATCCGAAAATTACACTAGCCTGGACACCAGCACATACATCCCTGCCTGGTAATGAGACGGTCCACGAGTTCGCCCGAGGCTTTTCCTTCCGGGCGGACCGGAGCGAGGTGGTCTTCAGAAACAGGAATCGCATGGTGACATACAGAGAAATTACACAGCACTATTTATTTATTTATTTATTTATACAGAATACCCCTAAAGGCCCTCGAGAGGGTATTACATGGGGGGGCACAGGCAAATGAACAGAATAAAACAAAACCACAAATATAAAACAACAAAAGCAAAAATAAGACACTTCGCACGACATAAGTAAGCAAAAGAATCAAAAGAATGGCAGCGCGGCAAAGAACGAAGATTACTGCAGTATTAAAATTATACAAACAGAACACTAATGCAATGAATCATTTAATAACATACCCTGCAATAACATACCCTGTAAAGGAAGCCATGAAAAAATAACAATGAATGTGAAGAGTTAAGCAGTAGTTACTGAAGATATAAGATTAAAATATTTATCAGGATCAGTGGTGGTTGCGATATGTGAAGACAGAGTGTTCCAGTCAGATATTGTGCGTGGTAAGAATGAATGCGCATAGTTAAATGTTCTGCACGTTAAACGCCTAACTTTAAAGGGATTATTGCGGCGGTCAAAAATCGAAGGAGGCAAAGAAAAAAAGTCGTTATGAAGTGATGGATGATGATAAAGTTTATGAAAAAGTGATAGTCGTGCAATTTTGCGGCGGAGACATAAATCGTGGAGACCTGCGCGTTTTTTAACGCTGTGATGCTGGTGTTACGTGAATAATCGGAGTAAATAAAACGAACGGCGCGGTTCTGCAATGATTCAATGTCATTTATTAGGTAAGATTGGTAAGGGTCCCAAATAGCCGAGGCATATTCAATTTTAGGTCGAATTAGAGTGGTATAGGCATGGGCACGGAGGTGAGGAGGAGCATGCTTTAGGTTATGTTTTAAGAGACCTAATGACCGATTAGCAGATGCAAGCATAAGGTTAATATGGTGGTTCCATGCTAAGTCTGAATGAAGGTGAAGTCCTAAGTACTTATACGTGGTGACTAGCTCGAGTGAGCTATTATTTAAGGAGTATGCTGTTTGAATTCGAGACATTCGGTTAGTAAAAGACATCAATTTAGTTTTTGAATGATTAAGTTGCATAAGCCAGATTGAGCACCATGCTGTTACTGAATCCAGGTCAGATTGAAGGGATTGGCAATCGGTGTTAGAATAAATTTTGCGATAAATTACACAATCATAAGCAAAAAGTCTGATATGGGAAGAAATGGAATCCGGTAAATCGTTGATAAATATTAGGAAAAGTAAGGGGCCAAGCACACTCCCTTGTGGGACGCCAGAGTGTACTTGACTGAAAGACGAATTGTGGTTATTGACAGCTCTAAATTGAGACCTGGAAAAGAGAAAAACTTTAACCCATGCAATGACAAGAGGGTGAATATTAAGCAGTGCTAGTTTTATTAATAACCGGTTGTGAGGTACTCTGTCGAAAGCTTTAGAAAAATTAAGAAATATAGAGTCTACTTGAATGCCAGCATCAATCGATGAATGTATGTCTTGAATGAATCCGGCAAGTTGCGTTTCGCATGAGTAGCCTTTACGGAACCGATGTTGATATTTAAAGATAATGTTATGTTCTTCAAGATAGTTAATTACCTGCGAGTGAATTACGTGTTCAAGAAGTTTGCAAACAGTGCTAGTTAATGAAATGGGTCGGTAATTTAGTAGTGAGGAACGATCACCAGACTTGAAAATTGGCTCAACTTTAGCTAGGCGCCAGTCCAGCGGAATCACGCCTGATGATAGAGATTGTGAAAAAATAGCGGACAAGATGCGATGAATACCATCAGATGAATTTTTGAGTATTTTGTTATTAAAGCCAAGGTGATCTGATGCTGATGTTGTTTTAAGCTTCCCTAGTAAGGATAAGATACCTGTCTCACTGATACATATTTCGGACATTGACGTATTAGAAGTGCTGACAGAAATAGGAGGTAGAGGGAGATCTTCACGGGTAAAAACGGATGTGAATGCTTTATTGAAAACTGCTGCCTTCCGCGTTGGTAAGAGTAATGTCAGGATAATTAGCGGGGTTTATTATCTGCCAGAACTTCCGTGGACTGTTTGTTAGCATTGCCGGTAGATCGTGTGTGAAGAAGTGCCTACGTACAGATATCAACTCAGACTGATATTCCTTATCACATAGTTTCTACTGTTGACAAGATTCGGGGTGTCTGTTCATGTCGACTTGTCTGTAAAGGCGCTTTTTCTTGTTATTAAGGCGACGTAGATGCCTATTAAACCAAGGTGCTGTGTTAGTGCATGGGATACTGATGACTGGTATGAATCTGTCAATGAGAGTAGCAAGTTTCAGGCTTAACAGGTTCCAGTTCGTTTCCACGGAGCGTGACGAAAAATCGTGAAGAAAATGATCGGCAAAGACTGAAAACTGAGCGTTTATTTCACCGAAGTTTGCTCGGTTGTAGCACCTTATTTGTTTAGTGCGAGTTACCTTTTTATGGGGCACAAAATTCAGGTTACCCGTGATTATGGAATGGTCGGAAAGGCCTTCTAAGAGCGCAATGTTGGAGCAAAGGTAAGGATCACTTGTCAAGATAAGATCGAGAATATTGGCTGTAGTGGCGGAACGACGCGTAGGTTCAAAAATAAGTTGTTGCAAAGAGAAATCGAGACAGGACTGGAGGAAAGCCTGAGCTTCAGGATCATTGCCAGGAGCTGTAAATGACGACCAGTTAATAGCCGGAAAGTTAGTCACCAAGTAAAAGTAAGCTTGAATTCGGGAAACGACAAGTTAGATCGCTTAGTAAATTAGAAAACTGACTTGCGAATGAAGAATTCATGTCCGGAGGGCGGTAAATGACGCCAATGATGGCGACCGTGGGACCACAACTCAACTGCACCCATACCGTTTCTTGGTACGACGTGACCTCGATAGGCACAGCAGTGAGCCCTTTATTGACAGCCAGAAGGACACCGCCACCTCTACGGCCCGTGCGGTCACAACGAACTATGTTGAATTCGGAGTCACAGGTGAAAACGACATCATCAGGAACCATGTCATTTAACCAAGTCTCGGTAAGCGCGATGACCGAGGAGCAGCATAAATCAATTAAAGAAGAAAGTGCTACGTTTATAGAAAGAACACTCCTTATGTTAGTGTACAGAAAACTGACATCGTAATTGGAGCAACGCTGCGCGTTTGGCCGCACGGGTGGTTTGCCAGCCACTTTACGGGAACTGGAAGGGATGCGTCAGGCAAGGGACACGCGCACTGCGCTACTGGTTTCATCATCCCAGAAATACGACACACCATTGATAAGCAGTTTATCAAAAGACAAACGGACCTTGTCACCTTCTTTTTTTACTGATTTGGCATACTTCCACAGTTGGCTGCGTTTCTCACGAACCGTTTTCGAGTAATCCCGCGAAATGCTGAAATCGTTATTTTTGAGATTATAGCCCTTACTCATAAGCGTTTCGACTTCTTTTTCGTTGAACAGCTTTGCAATAATGGGTCTCTTTTTTTCCTGAGAAAAACGGCCTGTGCGGTGAGCACGGGCTAAGGAAGACAACGTGATACCAAGTTTGCTAGAACAGAATTCGTTCACATGACGCTCAGAGTCTTCCCTAGTTTCAGACTCATCAGTGTCCTGAACACCATGAAAAAGAATGTTAGACCAGCGGGAACGATTTTCCAGGTCGTCAAGTTTTACTTGAATGTTGGATACATCATGTGTACAACTAGCGGTAGATAATGTGGTAGGCACTGACTGTTTTTTAAGTTCCAGTTCCTGCACACGGGTAGCTAAAGACTGTAAGTCACTTTGAAGAACTGGAATAGACTCGATTTTAAGATCAAGTTCATGCACACGATCTCATTTCATTTTGCAGGCCAATATGAATTGTAAGAATCTTGTTAACACTTTCGAGGACATTCGCGTGGTTCGTCTCAAGCCTTTGAACAGTTACATATACCAGTTCGAGCTTTTCCTCTTGGCCCTTCGTCATAGGGCCTGGGTTTGTTTCAACGTCCCCACCCAGGATCAAAATGCGCCAAATGTACACTGCCGCCAAGCGGAAACTTTTCAGAATATGGGGTGGCCACGACACTGCCACAAGACAGACATCATCATCACGGTAACAAGAACACTCGTAATAACCAACCTGGAACAGCAGGAACGGTGAGTGACGGGGCATTTCGTGGACAGTGCCGTGGCCCAAGGGGGCGGTGAAATCCGAGTGCTTTATGTAGGTGTCCTCGTCAGCTGATAATGTAGCATGTTGCCAGGCCCGAAGGTCGAAAGTGTCCAAAATCGGCAGGGGTGCGCACAGATGATCAGATGAGCAGCCGCAGATGTCCAGAAACCAGCTAGCGCCGCATCGTTTGCAACGAGCCAGACTTCCTCCAGCGCATAGATCCTTCACCAGATATCAAGCAGTCAAGTGTCGCCGGTCACAAGTTTAGGCCTTTCCAAAACCGGTGCTCAGGAGCCTTATGTACCGAGGCCAATTTTCAGAAAAATGCGCAGACTGCGAACTTAGGGCCAGCTTGGACCACATACTATGGGAATGTCCTCATGCCCCCCGGGAGGGACGAGGCATAAAGAATAAGGACCAATGAGAGACCTTGCTATTGAGCTGCTACCAGGGGGCTCAGCTACAACTCATCCGACTGGCCGAAGCCGCCGCCGAGTGTCCAAAGCTTTCGGCCACCGTCTAGGCAGCTAGCCCTCTGGTTACTGCCATGGCGCAGGGGTTCACTCGAACCCGCGCTCCTTCGGGTAGCGTGTCCGAGCCTTCGGTCTGAGGAAAGATGGAACTTGAAGGTTGGGAAACCGAAAAACGAGCAGGTTTACTGCCACTTTGAAGAAACTTATTTACATAATTGAGAAAAGAGAAAAGTCACAAATTAAAAGTTCATAGCGTCGAACGACTGGATGAGCCTTGTCGTCAGGGCCCAAAGCGATCGTTCTCATCCAGATCGCCTGTTAAATACGCTTACGCTCCGCCCTCTCACCCCGTGGTGGCCAATTCCACACGAGACACAGATTGGAAGAGTGAAACAGCACATAGCACGCGGAGCACCGTAGAAATGGGCGAGAAGGATTCGGAGGTCCGCTGTACTTCGCCCGAAGCTGCACGAGTCTATCCACACACAGACACGGCACCATGGCTACAACCTCGGTGGGCTCTCTCCGGTCGGGACGGCTCTTGTGAGACACGGCTAATTAAAGAAAGGCACCGTTCTCCTCTTCCTACCGCCGTCCTATCCATCGGCGGCGGCGTCTCGCGCCGAGCCAGACAAAGGGAAGGTAATATCCCCCCCCCCCCCCCCTCGTGAAGAGCGTGGGAAAGATTCCGCAGGCAGCTTCTCAGAGACATCCTTTTTTTTCGTGGGGTCAACGAGGGGTCAAATGACGCGTGCCCAGCAGGGTTGTAACAGCTTCCTCCCCCGACAGACGAGGCTCGGTGGGTAGCAGTCACCGCTGCTGCCCGAAGAGACGACTGAATTGCTTGCCTATGAACCAACACTTCTCCGTCGCTCGTAGCATTGTCTTTGACGTTGACCACAATTTTTTAGGCGTCTCTGAAACTTCAGCCGCATGCACTCAAACCCGCTCTAAGAGAACCAGTTCAAAAAAGAAATTGCTACAATCTGGTTAGTATAGCTGTTGGAGAAAAGCCCGCACTGAAAACTCTCAGAACCAACGTATCCAGAGAAAACCAAACATGCTACTACACACATTCACACACATAAACGCCCGAAAACAAAAAACTTAGGTAGCAATTTTGGATAGCTGAACACCATAACGGACCGCTTAGAAAGAATGGCTAAGTGCGTCCACGTTTCCTTTCAATTTGCCCTTCTTGTACTTTATGTCGAAATGAAACGCCGTCTCGTCGACGTTTTCACTCGGCGCGACGGCGCGCCCTCTAAATATGAATATATTTTCCCCCGCAAGTCTAGCTGCGCTTAAGATTTGGATTTGTCTTGTTTAATTCTTTTCCCTATCTGAGGCATATAATCATGTCAAGGAGTCAACATGGCAGTTATGTTGGAATGAATCTACACAAAACAAATAAAAGCAACCCTGCCGTCCACGCATCTATGTATACGTATCGTCACCATACGACGCAACGTGGCATTCCAAAACTTCGTCAAAAGCGCAACATGGTGCAACGATAAGAAACAACGGTTTCGGAACATCGAAATCACGACTTGAGGGTCGCAGGCACTGTGGGCGCGGGTGGAATCAGCGATATGTCTCAAAACGGCATGAACGCATCGTAACATATATCAGCTAGAAAAATGTTCACCTGCTGCAAAAAAGAAAAGTATTTTATATCCTTTTTTTCCGGCAAAAGGCCCTTATGAGAACAGTTACTTCAAACAAATGGTGATTAATATTCAGAACAAGTGATTTCACAAACTGCCCAGACGGAAATATTTGTGTTATAACGTCTATTGGTTGGTTGACAGGTAACGGGCTCAACCAAGCAAACGTTCCCCTCGTGCAGGGTAGCAAACCGGTTATTCTTCCGGCTAGCCTCCCGGTGACCGTGCCTGAAATCAAAGTGTTCTTGACCCTGCAAAACAAGTAGGCGTGTCGATGTTGATGACTTGCAGATTCAACCGATTAAGCATGCCATTGATATTTTAGCGCCCCTGTTGGAACATGTTATCAACCTTTTCCTTTTCGAAAAAGCATTTTCCATCTTGCTTACAAATGGCAAAAGTTTCTGTCATTTTTAAAGGAGGAGACAAAAACCACATGTCTAATTACAGAGCGATATCAATTCTACCAGTCTTCTCAAAGGGCGCTGAAAAATTCATGCCTAAAAGAATAAACAGTTTTCTCGCTAAGCACAACATATTAACGCCTCTGCAATTTGGGTTTACAGCGCACCGTTCAACTGAGACGGCGTTACTAAGACAAAAGGAAATCATTTTAGACTCTTTTGAGCGAGAAAACACTGTGCTGGTATTTCGTGGACTTCTCGAAGGCCTTCGGAAGAATTAATCATACCACTCTTCTAGCTAAACTAGAACACTACGGTTTTCGAGGCATATTTCTGATGTGTCTGCAAGGTTACTTAAGAAATCGACAGAAGCAAGTACAAGTGAATAGTTACAGTTCAAATTGTACACGTCTCCGGTGTGGTGTACCTCAAGGCAGCATTCTCGGCCCATTTTTATTTAACATTTATGTAAATGACCTAGTAAACATTAGTGATCATACTAGATTTATCGTATATGCCGATGACACGAGTCTTTATTTCCTGGACCTAGCTTGACCATACTCAAATATAAAGCAAACAGTGTACTTGAGCTTTTAACAAACTGGAGCGTGGTAAACTCTCCACTTATAAATGTTTCGAAAACGAAAGCAGTTTTATTCCGCCCGAACAACAAACCGGCGAACGTAACCCTCAATCTTAGCCTTGCTGGAACCAACGTTGAAATGGTGTCCGTTGTCAAAAGTCTCGGAGTTTTTTTCCAAGAAAGCATGTCGTGGGACGCTCACGTTCAGATGATTTGCTCCAAAATATCTCGTGGCGTCGGAGTAATATCGCACTTGCGCTTTCTTTTGCCGCAAAACATAAAATGATTGCTTTATCATTGCCTGTTTTTCTCCACACTAAGATATTTCTACTTAGTGTGGGGTACTACCACTGCTACGAACAACACAAAAATACATAAGTTGCTAAAAAAAATTGTGCGTATCATTTCTAATGCTGCTTAAGACGCATACAGCCCCGCCGCGGTGGCTCAGTGGTTAGGGCGCTCGACTACTGATCCGGAGTTCCCGGGTTCGAACCCGACCGCGGCGGCTGCGTTTTTATGGAGGAAAAACGCTAAGGCGCCCGTGTGCTGTGCGATGTCAGTGCACGTTAAAGATCCCCAGGTGGTCGAAATTATTCCGGAGCCCTCCACTACGGCACCTATTCTTCCTTTCTTCTTTCACTCCCTCCTTTATCCCTTCCCTTACGGCGCGGTTCAGGTGTCCAAAGATATATGAGACAGATACTGCGCCATTTCCTTTCTCCCAAAAACCAATTATTATTACTTAAGACAGTGTTCACTTTTAATGTTTTTATGCAGTGTATATCTATTTTATGTAGTGTACTATTTACCTCCCCCCATGTCTTTCTTCTGTCCCCTCACCTCTTTTATTTCATTTCTCCCACCTGCCTGCTATCCTTTCTTTCCGCTGCCCCAGCTCAGGTGCCGCCGCACGTGATGGCAGATGCCGGGGCTAGCAAAAATCTTTTACCTTCCTTTTATGTTATTTTAAATAAACCACTACTACTACTACTTAAGACGCATACACCGGGCCAATTTTTGAGAAACTAGGTCATGTCCCACTTCCTATTCTTTACAATTCACTGCTTGCCTCTTGCTATCAAACCTCGATGAAGAAAAATGACCCTTATCTCAAGGAACTTGCGGCTCTGAAATTACGTCACACTGTCTATGACAAAAGGACCTCGAAACAGTGGCAGATACCGTACACGCAAACAAATTACGGTCGTCAGATGCTACGGTACACCTTGCAGATTGTGTTAAATTCTGATTTCCTTGCACATTCCTAACGCGCCTTGTGTAATGTTGTCTCTTTCATGTATGATATTGCTTTTTCTCGCGCCTATAGCCTCCTAGTTTGCATAAGTATACTTACTTGTTAGCTACATTTTTCCGCGCCTTTTTTTGCTTTGTGTTTTTGGCTCCTTGCGCTGTTATGCATTGACATTTTTCTTTGATTGTTATTACAGTGTGAAAAAAATGACCAAGAATTTGTTGTAAAGTTTTGTAGTGCAAATTCTTGTCTACATATATCGTTTCTTTTTCGTTCATGAAGTGAAAATGTACTCGCCGTGAGTTTAATTTTTGCTCACATGTGTATTTTTGTTTCATTTTCTTTTTTTCTGTTTTTTCATTTGCATACACCTTTTTATGTCAGCACTGCGTCGCTGTCATCTGCACGGGGTGCGGGCCTTATTGTCAAGCCCTTTTTAAGACATTGCTTGCCCCCCTCCCCTCAAAATCCCTCCTGTCCAGTGGACATTGGATGCTGAAAATAAAGTTTACTTTGATCTTTTCTCCTCCTCCTCCTCCTCCTCAAGCAAAATTTGGTCATAGAAGAGGTCTGTTTCTTTTTTACGTAAAGAATAATGTATAGACAATCTCATTTAGAACAAGTGGAAGTAGGATTAACATATCGGGTGCCACGTGCGTCTGCGCCGGATTAACAATTCTAAACGAATTCACTGACTCTGCGCAATGTAAAAATGCCTGTATAACCGAAGGATAGAAAAAGAGAAAACAATTGCGACTACGACGCAGAAAACAAGAGCAAGAAATATATAAACACAATCAACATACGCGCTTGTGATATGTGCTATTTTTTATTTAATATGGCGCCTAAAAAGCAAAAGATTTACAGAAAATTTTGCATTTCTCTCACCCTTCCACCCCTCTGTATTTAGTATTCTGAGCGCTTGGTACTAAAAGCTCGAAAATGTCAACCAGTTTAGTAAAGAAGGCCGAAGCGAAATAGCTTTTCAAATTTGCGCTTTAGCTTTCCACGCCGCCGGCGCCGCCGTCGAAAAATGCCTTTGCGCCGCCGCCGATGAATAACCAAGCGCCGTGCCGCCGTGCCGACTAGAAACGACCGCCACGCCACCGCCGTTCGAAACCGTCACGGCGCACCCTTCTATGTGCGCCTGCTCGAGCCGAGGCTGCACGGTGCATCGCGTGAAAGCAAACAAAGGGGACTGCAGGGCAGATCCCCACACACTGGACCGTGGATTCTCGGTCGTAATCCGGAGTTCGCAAAACCGGGCGGCTAATTAGTACTGCCTTCAGGTTTAAGAAGGACGCTTCCGTCTTGTCGTCCCAGACTACATTTGTCGGCTCTGTCCTGCGGAGAGCATCGGTCAGGGGGCTTGCCAAAGCGGTATAATCGCGGATATAGTGATTGTAATATCCCGTAAGCCCTAAGAATGCCCTAATGTCCGTCTTTGCTCTTGGCCGCCGGTAATCTGCTACCACCGATATCTTAACCTCACTGGGTTTCCTGAAACTTTGGCCACCTTTGCCTATGTTGTGGCCTAAATAGTGGACGGTTACTCTCACAAGGCAACACTTCTCGGTCAGCACTGTTCTCAGATGCAATAAATGGTCCGCCTATGAATCTGAGAAGACAGCAGTGTTGTCCAAATTGGGCACCGCAAATGCTTCACAGCCCTTTAGAACCCTGTCCATTAGACGGGAAAAGATTGGCAGCGGCTTAGCTAGGCTATGCCAGGATATACGTAGCGAGAGGTACGTTTCCCTGGCTGAGCTTGTTTTTAGGAAACTCGAATGGTGTGATCAGTCACCCGACGGGCCTTCATATACTCTTCTCTTGGCTCCCGCTGGCTGACGCCTTCCATAGGCTCCATCTCGGCGGTTATGCGCCGTCTATTACGCTGGGCAGTCTGGCATCTCCGCATGGCAAGCCGTTCCTCTTTCTGTTCGGGCGTCTCCGCTGCTCTCTTCACCTTCTGACGCTCATTCTCTCTTTGCTGACTAGGCAACTGCCAGGCTACAACCTCAGGATAGGAAGCGTTAATCTTCTCTCGTCTATACCGCCGTTTAACAGCGGCTGGACTCTCCTTCTCTGTATCCATGTCGAAGATTTTGATACAGACGTCGATTACATCTCCGCCTTGTATAAGCTAGTGCGCATACGACGGGCTGTTCGGGTGATAGAGCGGCGTGCGGCGTGCGGCGAGGCGGCGACGAAGAACGCAGTGACTCTGTGGGGTCTGTCTGGTTACCATAGTATCGGCGCCTCCTCACAACTGCTCATTCGCGTGACGTCAAGCTCGACATCGACGGTGGAGCGGGCCCGCGGCCGCAGGGAAGCGCACGCCGCACCTTGTTCTTTTCCGGTTGCCATGGTAACGGCACATGCGCACAACTGACCTGTCCCATTGACAGCGAAATGCTCGACTAGTTGCCCAGAGTAGCTCTCGCTACAAAACAAAATGGAGCATTTTTGAGCCCGAAGGTCATCATTGTTGGTTGATAGATCCCGTTGGAGTGACGAAAGCTGCGTATCTGTTAGCGCCGGCACTTGCCGGTACCTTCGAGTAAGGTCTAGCGTTGTTACATAGGCTGCTCGACTTACTTGTTCCACTCTCTCCCCGATATTTGGAATATGGTACACTTGAGCCTGGGTGACAGCATTTAACTTCCGGTAATCTACTACAGGCCTTGGTCTTTACCCGGAGCTTCCACCGAGATCATAGACGAAGCATATTCGCCTTCGGAGTTCTTGATTACTCCTAATTCCAGCCTACGCTTTACCTCCCTATCAAGGATATCTCTCTGCCTTGGAGAGAGTCGGTAGCACCTTGACCCCACTGGCTCCACAGTACTTAGCTCAATATCATGCTCGGGCAAATCAGTTCTGCCTGTCCTGTCTATGAAGCAGTTATCAAGCTCTACTATCACTTCGCCGAGATCAGACAACTGAGATTCTTTTAGTTCTCTTCTCCGCTCAGTCCTAGTGAAGAGTTCCCGCGCGCTGCTTTCCTCTCCGCTTAGGCAGATAAGGTTGGCTTCCATTTCCTCAGGAAGATTCAGCATTAGATTTATCGCGGCCTCTCTCTTCACGTAAGGCTTCATTAGGCTGCACTGATAAATGCGCGCTTCTTCCCGGGAGTTTTCGCCAAGTAGTTGGTGTTAGAGAGCTTAGCAGTTATTTCCGCAGGCTCTTCCCACTGTAATTAGAGCCTATTCTGCCTTGAAGCTCTCACCAATATTACCTTGGCAGCAATACAAAATGTCCGTTGGCGTGCTGTCCGATCATAGTACACCTTAGAACGAGCCTGGTGTCACAAAATTCGGCGCATTTTCGAAAAAAACCGGCGCTGCGCCTTAGCAATCGCGCGCGCGCGCGGTAAAATAAAACAAAAACAGCGGGGAAGGACCCCCGGAGAGTGCGTAGCTTTGCGTAATGCTGCAACTCTGCTCGCCGGCGCGGCGCCGAGGGGGGCATGGCCGCGCGCGGCATCGATTTTTCTCTAATGTTGGAGAAGTTTTGCTTGTTGTCGACGGAAAGGGGGTAGCCTGGTCTGCGCCAAAGTGATAGCCTCTCCCCTTCACTCCTGCGCCGATGACTCAGCATGCCGCGAATGACCTAGATTGCTCTAGAAGGCGGTTTCCGCGCTCGACCAATGGGGCCGCGCGCCCAGCGCGAGAAGGAGGAGTTTGTGCAGTTGAAGCTGCGTGTATGTGCACGCCTGCCTTGGCGCGAAGAACAAACAGACGCGGTCTGCGCCTATAAATGAGGGGCTGCAACCGCTGTCTGTTAGTCTGAGCCGCCGTTTAAGCTTCCGAGAAGTGCGCCCGCTCGACTCCCGGGAGAACGCCACTCGACCAGCCCGGATTACCGAGGCAACGTGCGCCAACCTGCGGGACGGCCCCGTCGAGCCCCTCAGGTCGTCGGACTGTCGCAGTTCCCGGTGAACAAATTGTGTTTTGTTTATTTGTCTCTCTCTGTGTTAGTGCACTTTAGGTGCAAAGATTTTGTTGAATTTTATATCTCTCTATTGTTACTTTTCACGAGTGCATTGTATTTGTAAGTCACTTCCTATCTGCCAGTACGATTGATAGTGAAATCCTCTGTATCGTCTTTTCGCTCTATAAACTTTGTTTTGTTTTGTCAACCTTTGGCTCCGACCCATTCTCTGTCTTGCGACCGGCAAAAGCTGGGCACCAAGCGACCAATCCCCTTGTCCCTTGGTAGCTGGTCTCCGGCTGAGCTTGCCACGCTGAGTCGAGGGCATATCCTTTGTGACCGAGACCGCTACCCCCATACGCTCTAAGGGTGTCTGGGAGCGCACGCAAAAGTGCGCGAAGTGGTGACACCTGGGCTGACCTCACGCTGGCCTCCACGAGTTCTTTATTGTCATTTAAACGCTCCAGCAGAGTTAACACGAACTCTACTACTGTCGGGTCCTCTCCGCGCCCTTCCCAGGCTTCGCGTACCATTCGCAGAGGTGAGTGCAGTGACCTTCCATTCACGAACTCGGCGGGGCTAAATCCAGTGGATTCATGCGGCACAGACCGCAAAGCGAAAAGTGCCGCAGGTAGGCATGCGTCCCAGTCGCGCTTGCTTCTATAGCACAATCCCCTAAGCACGCGCTTTAGAACAGAATGCCACCTTTCTACGCTGTTACTCTGCAGATGATGGATTGAGCTGTGCACTATCCTAATGCCGCACCGCTCCAGAAATGAGGTGGTGAAGGCACTAGTGAATACACTACCCTGATCACTTTGGATCTCGGAAGAAAATCCAACTCGGACAAAGACAGTGAATTCACAACACTCTCTGACGTCACCTCGCACAGCACGACAGCCTCTGGAAACTTCGTGACAGGGCATAACATGGTCAGGATATAACGACACCCTGACTCTGTCACGGGAAGTGGCCCAACTACATCTATCACCAACCGGTGGAACGGCTCAGTAATGATCGGTACTAAAAAAATCGGCGCTTTCTACTTACCTCGCGCCTTTCCGACCCGCTGGCATGTGTCGCATGACCTTACAAAACGCTCCTGGTCCTTAAAACATCCATGCCAGTAGTATTCTTGTAAAAGCATCTGCTTTATTTTCCTGATTCCCAAGTGGCATCACCACGAATTGCCCCGGAAAATTCGCAGTAAGCCTTGTCGATACTTCTGGGGAACGACTAATTTGTCTCGCTCCACTCCACGCTTATCCTTGTATAAGCGATAAAGCACACCGCCTCTCATATGGAAAGCAATATTCTCTTTTCTTCCCCTTACTCGCTCTGTGGGGCTTCCTTATCTTTTGTATAGTCGGGTCATTTGCTTGTTCCATACCTAGCTCTTCTTGCTTCGCACTCAGCAGCGTCATGAAGCTGTTTTACACTGGCGGCAAAAATCACTGTCCAGGATTTCCTTGTTCCGCGGTTCGTCATGCTTACTGCCAGGCTGACCGGTCTCGGGTGCCTCGTTAGCGCGATTTTCTGCACCTTGTTCATCCATTTCTGCCCTAAGTTTAACGGCTGTTTCCTCCCCAGTGAAATTCTCAGGAATAAGCTGTGTTGCAAGTTCTCGCGCCTTCGAACGAGTTAAGGCCTCCACAACTCTGTCTCTAAAATAGATCCCCTTCTCTCGCAATAACATATTCGATTTGTTGGAGAAAAAATACGGATGGTACTTAGGTAGCTTTCCTGAAACTGTGGCTTAAGTTGTAAGCGTACCGAAAGGGCCCTCAATTCCCACTGTCGCTATGGGCAAGCGCACACTTTGTTCCCCAACCACCTCTCGGATCCATGCACATTGACCTGTGTAATCGGACGGCGACTCATACGACGGATGGGCAACATCCATCGTTGCTGACTACCAGGTCATGCATGTACGGTAACACAGCTTCATGTTTTCATCGCAGTTACTGACATACGAGAACGCAAGCTTTTCTTTTTGACAGTTCACTGCAATGTGACCCGGATCATTGCATCTGTATCAAGTGAGCGTCCTCCTAGCCTAGAAAGCGACTTTTTATTTCTGCGCTTTGACAACTTTTGCACCCTTCTCATTGTCTCCCTTCGTTGAGGTTTATCGGAAGAAACCCTTCTTTCGTCTTTCTCGTCTGCAGAGATCCGAAAGTTCTCGTGACGGCAATTCGCACTTCTTCCGAAATTACGGAGCCTATCAACTCCAGTGTTGTTAAACTGCCGGCGCGAAGCGTACTCCTCAAAGAGTTCGGCAGCTTTTGTCGCAGATGTCACGTTGTCCCGGTCCTGTAGCCAATTTCTTTCCTCTATCGGAAGGCAGTTGTAAAACTGCTCCAATAAAATTCTCTCAACTACAACGTCCCGGTCACTATAGGACTCGGTGCTCTTTAACCATCCGACCAAGTTCGCAACTTGTACATAAAATCGGGATAGCTCTCATTTTTCTACTTCTTGGCTCCACGAAATCTTTGCCTGAACTGTAGAAGAACTGCAGATTGGGCTAGTTGGTGATGCATAGTGGTGGTTCGACAGCGCAACAGCACGTGATGAGCGCTGGTTTGTGTGTCTCGTCTCCTACTTGGACTGTGTGTGCTGTTGCGCTGTCGAACCACCACTTTGCCTGAACGCCTCGACGCTAAGTCTGTATTTTCGTCGAAGGCAAGCCTTGACCTTCTCGTAGTTGTCCGCGCCCTCTTTGCTGAGCCGGGCGACGACCTCCGCTGCCTCGCCGGGCAGAACCGTCAGTAGCCTCTGAGACCAAGTGTTTCGACTACAGGACAGTTTCTCTCACGTTCGTTTATAATCTGCTAGATACAGACCGATATCCCCTGATAACACATATGGCTGCATGTGCCTAGACATCTTGACAGATTGGAAGAGTGAAACAGCACATAGCACGCGGAGCACCGTAGAAATGGGCGAGAAGGATTCGGAGGTCCGCTGTACTTCGCCCGAAGCTGCACGAGTCTATCCACACACAGACACGGCACCGTGGCTACAACCTCGGTGGGCTCTCTCCGGTCGGGACGGCTCTTGTGAGACACGGCTAATTAAAGAAAGGCACCGTTCTCCTCTTCCTACCGCCGTCCTATCCATCGGCGGCGGCGTCTCGCGCCGAGCCAGACAAAGGGAAGGTAATATCCCGCCCCCCCCCCCCTCGTGAAGAGCGTGGGAAAGATTCCGCAGGCAGCTTCTCAGAGACATCCTTTTTTTTTCGTGGGGTCAACGAGGGGTCAAATGACGCGTGCCCAGCAGGGTTGTAACAGCTTCCTCCCCCGACAGACGAGGCTCGGTGGGTAGCAGTCACCGCTGCTGCCCGAAGAGACGACTTAATTGCTTGCCTATGAACCAACACTTCTCCGTCGCTCGTAGCATTGTCTTTGACGTTGACCACAATTTTTTAGGCGTCTCTGAAACTTCAGCCGCATGCACTCAAACCCGCTCTAAGAGAACCAGTTCAAAAAAGAAATTGCTACAATCTGGTTAGTATAGCTGTTGGAGAAAAGCCCGCACTGAAAACTCTCAGAACCAACGTATCCAGAGAAAACCAAACATGCTACTACACACATTCACACACATAAACGCCCGAAAACAAAAAACTTAGGTAGCAATTTTGGATAGCTGAACACCATAACGGACCGCTTAGAAAGAATGGCTAAGTGCGTCCACGTTTCCTTTCAATTTGCCCTTCTTGTACTTTATGTCGAAATGAAACGCCGTCTCGTCGACGTTTTCACTCGGCGCGACGGCGCGCCCTCTAAATATGAATATATTTTCCCCCGCAAGTCTAGCTGCGCTTAAGATTTGGATTTGTCTTGTTTAATTTTTTTCGCTATCTGAGGCATATAATCATGTCAAGGAGTCAACATGGCAGTTATGTTGGAATGAATCTACACAAAACAAATAAAAGCAACCCTGCCGTCCACGCATCTATGTATACGTATCGTCACCATACGACGCAACGTGGCATTCCAAAACTTCGTCAAAAGCGCAACATGGTGCAACGATAAGAAACAACGGTTTCGGAAAATCGAAATCACGACTTGAGGGTCGCAGGCACTGTGGGCGCGGGTGGAATTAGCGATATGTCTCAAAACGGCATGAACGCATCGTAACATATATCAGCTAGAAAAATGTTCACCTGCTGCAAAAAAGAAAAGTATTTTATATCCTTTTTTTCCGGCAAAAGGCCCTTATGAGAACAGTTACTTCAAACAAATGGTGATTAATATTCAGAACAAGTGATTTCACAAACTGCCCAGACGGAAATATTTGTGTTATAACGTCTATTGGTTGGTTGACAGGTAACGGGCTCAACCAAGCAAACGTTCCCCTCGTGCAGGGTCGCAAACCGGTTATTCTTCCGGCTAGCCTCCCGGTGACCGTGCCTGAAATCAAAGTGTTCTTGACCCTGCAAAACAAGTAGGCGTGTCGATGTTGATGACTTGCAGATACAACCAATTAAGCATGCCATTGATATTTTAGCGCCCCTGTTGGAACATGTTATCAACCTTTTCCTTTTCGAAAAAGCATTTTCCATCTTGCTTACAAATGGCAAAAGTTTCTGTCATTTTTAAAGGAGGAGACAAAAACCACATGTCTAATTACAGAGCGATATCAATTCTACCAGTCTTCTCAAAGGGCGCTGAAAAATTCATGCCCAAAAGAATATACAGTTTTCTCGCTAAGCACAACATATTAACGCCTCTGCAATTTGGGTTTACAGCGCACCGTTCAACTGAGACGGCGTTACTAAGACAAAAGGAAATCATTTTAGACTCTTTTGAGCGAGAAAACTATGTGCTGGTATTTCGTGGACTTCTCGAAGGCCTTCGGAAGAATTAATCATAGCACTCTTCTAGCTAAACTAGAACACTACGGTTTTCGAGGCATATTTCTGATGTGTCTGCAAGGTTACTTAAGAAATCGACAGAAGCAAGTACAAGTGAATAGTTACACTTCAAATTGTACACGTCTCCGGTGTGGTGTTCCTCAAGGCAGCATTCTCGGCCCATTTTTATTTAACATTTATGTAAATGACCTAGTAAACATTAGTGATCATACTAGATTTATCGTATATGCCGATGACACGAGTCTTTATTTCCTGGACCTAGCTTGACCATACTCAAATATAAAGCAAACAGTGTACTTGAGCTTTTAACAAACTGGAGCGTGGTAAACTCTCCACTTATAAATGTTTCGTAAACGAAAGCAGTTTTATTCCGCCCGAACAACAAACCGGCGAACGTAACCCTCAATCTTAGCCTTGCTGGAACCAACGTTGAAATGGTGTCCGTTGTCAAAAGTCTCGGAGTTTTTTTCCAAGAAAGCATGTCGTGGGACGCTCACGTTCAGATGATTTGCTCCAAAATATCTCGTGGCGTCGGAGTAATATCGCACTTGCGCTTTCTTTTGCCGCAAAACATACAATTATTGCTTTATCATTGCCTGTTTTTCTCCACACTAAGATATTTCTACTTAGTGTGGGGTACTACCACTGCTACGAACAACACAAAAATACATAAGTTGCTAAAAAAAATTGTGCGTATCATTTCTAATGCTGCTTAAGACGCATACAGCCCCGCCGCGGTGGCTCAGTGGTTAGGGCGCTCGACTACTGATCCGGAGTTCCCGGGTTCGAACCCGACCGCGGCGGCTGCGTTTTTATGGAGGAAAAACGCTAAGGCGCCCGTGTGCTGTGCGATGTCAGTGCACGTTAAAGATCCCCAGGTGGTCGAAATTATTCCGGAGCCCTCCACTACGGCACCTATTCTTCCTTTCTTCTTTCACTCCCTCCTTTATCCCTTCCCTTACGGCGCGGTTCAGGTGTCCAAAGATATATGAGACAGATACTGCGCCATTTCCTTTCTCCCAAAAACCAATTATTATTACTTAAGACAGTGTTCACTTTTAATGTTTTTATGAGTGTATATCTATTTTATGTAGTGTACTATTTACCTCCCCCAATGTCTTTCTTCTGTCCCCTCACCTCTTTTATTTCATTTCTCCCACCTGCCTGCTATCCTTTCTTTCCGCTGCCCCAGCTCAGGTGCCGCCGCACGTGATGGCAGATGCCGGGGCTAGCAAAAATCTTTTACCTTCCTTTTGTGTTATTTTAAATAAACCACTACTACTACTACTTAAGACGCATACACCAGGCCAATTTTTGAGAAACTAGGTCATGTCCCACTTCCTATTCTTTACAATTCACTGCTTGCCTCTTGCTATCAAACCTCGATGAAGAAAAATGACCCTTATCTCAAGGAACTTGCGGCTCTGAAATTACGTCACACTGTCTATGACAAAAGGACCTCGAAACAGTGGCAGATACCGTACACGCAAACAAATTACGGTCGTCAGATGCTACGGTACACCTTGCAGATTGTGTTAAATTCTGATTTCCTTGCACATTCCTAACGCGCCTTGTGTAATGTTGTCTCTTTCATGTATGATATTGCTTTTTCTCGCGCCTATAGCCTCCTAGTTTGCATAAGTATACTTACTTGTTAGCTACATTTTTCCGCGCCTTTTTTTGCTTTGTGTTTTTGGCTCCTTGCGCTGTTATGCATTGACATTTTTCTTTGATTGTTATTACAGTGTGAAAAAAATGAGCAAGAATTTGTTGTAAAGTTTTGTAGTGTAAATTCTTGTCTACATATATCGTTTCTTTTTCGTTCATGAAGTGAAAATGTACTCGCCGTGAGTTTAATTTTTCCTCACATGTGTATTTTTGTTTCATTTTCTTTTTTTCTGTTTTTTAATTTGCATACACCTTTTTATGTCAGCACTGCGTCGCTGTCATCTGCACGGGGTGCGGGCCTTATTGTCAAGCCCTTTTTAAGACATTGCTTGCCCCCCTCCCCTCAAAATCCCTCCTGTCCAGTGGACATTGGATGCTGAAAATAAAGTTTACTTTGATCTTTTCTCCTCCTCCTCCTCCTCCTCAAGCAAAATTTGGTCATAGAAGAGGTCTGTTTCTTTTTTACGTAAAGCATAATGTATAGACAATCTCATTTAGAACAAGTGGAAGTAGGATTAACATATCGGGTGCCACGTGCGTCTGCGCCGGATTAACAATTCTAAACGAATTCACTGACTCTGCGCAATGTAAAAACACCTGTATAACCGAAGGATAGAAAAAGAGAAAACAATTGCGACTACGACGCAGAAAACAAGAGCAAGAAATATATAAACACAATCAAGATACGCGCTTGTGATATGTGCTATTTTTTATTTAATATGGCGCCTAAAAAGCAAAAGATTTACAGAAGATTTTGCATTTCTCTCACCCTTCCACCCCTCTGTATTTTGTATTCTGAGCGCTTAGTACTAAAAGCTCGAAAATGTCAACCAGTTTAGTAAAGAAGGCCGAAGCGAAATAGCTTTTTAAATTTGCGCTTTAGCTTTCCACGCCGCCGGCGCCGCCGTCGAAAAATGCCTTTGCGCCGCCGCCGATGAATAACCAAGCGCCGTGCCGCCGTGCCGACTAGAAACGACCGCCACGCCACCGCCGTTCGAAACCGTCACGGCGCACCCTTCTATGTGCGCCTGCTCGAGCCGAGGCTGCACGGTGCATCGCGTGAAAGCAAACAAAGGGGACTGCAGGGCAGATCCCCACACACTGGACCGTGGATTCTCGGTCGTAATCCGGAGTTCGCAAAACCGGGCGGCTAATTAGTACTGCCTTCAGGTTTAAGAAGGACGCTTCCGTCTTGTCGTCCCAGACTACATTTGTCGGCTCTGTCCTGCGGAGAGCATCGGTCAGGGGGCTTGCCAAAGCGGTATAATCGCGGATATAGTGATTGTAATATCCCGTAAGCCCTAAGAATGCCCTAATGTCCGTCTTTGCTCTTGGCCGCCGGTAATCTGCTACCACCGATATCTTAACCTCACTGGGTTTCCTGAAACTTTGGCCACCTTTGCCTATGTTGTGGCCTAAATAGTGGACGGTTACTCTCACAAGGCAACACTTCTCGGTCAGCACTGTTCTCAGATGCAATAAATGGTCCGCCTATGAATCTGAGAAGACAGCAGTGTTGTCCAAATTGGGCACCGCAAATGCTTCACAGCCCTTTAGAACCCTGTCCATTAGACGGGAAAGGATTGGCAGCGGCTTAGCTAGGCTATGCCAGGATATACGTAGCGAGAGGTACGTTTCCCTGGCTGAGCTTGTTTTTAGGAAACTCGAATGGTGTGATCAGTCACACGACGGGCCTTCATATACTCTTCTCTTGGCTCCCGCTGGCTGACGCCTTCCATAGGCTCCATCTCGGCGGCTATGCGCCGTCTATTACGCTGGGCAGTCTGGCATCTCCGTTTGGCAAGCCGTTCCTCTCTCTGTTCGGGCGTCTCCGCTGCTCTCTTCACCTTCTGACGCTCATTCTCTCTTTGCTGACTAGGCAACTGCCAGGCTACAACCTCAGGATAGGAAGAGCCGAGCCGGCTTCGAAACGTTGGGCTTGAAGTTAGTTTTTTGGTTTGAGATGTGCAGTTTAATATGTCTTCAAACCCAACCAGAGAGGCAAATCTGTCAAAATGTTCAGTCTTGAATGTTCTTCCATGTTAGTTCTTATGGCGATGGTAGGGCAGTTCTGCAGCTGATCAATCATGGCATCTGTCATTCTTCGTTTCCCACTGAGACCCCGTAGTGTCTTCAGGTTTCGAACATTTCTTTTGTGGTTGTTCGTCGCCAATTATGTACTTAGCCAAGCGTAAGGATAGCAATCAGCATCGTAAACAATAAAAATTACTTAAAGTAAATCATGGAATTAGATACACAAACTTCTTATTATTGGTTTCAAAATAGGAGTGTAGAAGTTCTTAAATTGGCTGTAACTTCCAGGCTATAGGCAATGTAGGTATAGAAATTTTTTCCCTACATATTTCCCAATGTGTAGCGGCGACGGCGCGATCGCGCGCCCGCGCCTCTCTCTAGTCTGGCCGTGGTTGCTCTTCCCGTGGTTGTCCTTCCCGAACAAACCTCTCGCGACAAATAATTTATTTAGCGTCCACCTGCCACAGCGGTCAGTTTACTCACAATCTGGTGAGCAGGCTGTGATGACACCACAAGTTCATGTGGCCTAGATGGCCCACCTAGGTTGCCGGAGCAGCCGCTCCGGCTGCGAGGCTGCAAATGGTCGCCAGCACCACGACCAACACTGGCGTTGGCGCTGGGCTATTTATTCGACATGGCACTAACGCTCTCGCGTCAAAAATCGAGCTTTGAATCTGGCCTCGCGCCCCGCCGCGGTGGCTCAGTGGTTAGGGCGCTCGACTACCGATCCGGAGTTCCCGGGTTCGAACCCGACCGCGGCGGCTGCGTTTTTATGGAGGAAAAACGCTAAGGCGCCCGTGTGCTGTGCGATGTCAGTGCACGTTAAAGATCCCCAGGTGGTCGAAATTATTCCGGAGCCCTCCACTACGGCACCTCCTTCTTCCTTTCTTCTTTCACTCCCTCCTTTATCCCTTCCCTTACGGCGCGGTTCAGGTGTCCAAAGATATATGAGACAGATACTGCGCCATTTCCTTTCCCCAAAAACCAATTATTATTATTATTATTATTAGTATTAATCTGGCCTCGCACTTAAACTAGACGCGAGCAAGAAGGGCGATTTAGATGTGCAAGCCTGAGGTAATTCGTTCATCTATCTTCTCTCTCATTGCAGAGCGGAATTGCGCTTCGTCTTGAGCGTCGAACTCGCCGCGGTGGCTTACTCGTTAGGGCGCTCGGCTCAGCAGCCGAGCGCTTTAACTACTGCGCCGGAGTTTCCAGGTTTGAGCCCGGCTGCGTTTCAATGGAGGCGAAACGCAAAAGGCGCCCGTGTGCTGTGCCATGTGGTCGAAATTATTCCAGAGCTCACCACTATGGCACTTCTTCCTTATTATTTCACTTCCTGCTTTATCCCTTCCCTTTTGGTGCAGTTCGGTTCGGTGTCCGCCGAGATGCGAGATAGATACTAGGGCCATTGCCTTTCCTCAAAAACTAATTTTCCAAATTTCGGGAGTGTAGTCTGCTCGCGGCGTCTGCTAACGCGCGCAGCATGACGGACTGCACCGTCCAGTGTGCTGTAGTGCGGTGCCACACACTCTTGTTGCTCCTGCTGAACGTGCATGAGTCGTGCAGAAAAACGCTGCTGCGCAGAAAACTTCACGAGTGCCATCGCCCGAAGACATCAGAGGGTTGTTTTGCATGGAGGATACTTCCTCCATGATGCGGTGCATGCGTGCTAAGGTCGGAGCTTCGTGTTGAAGATTATTTTTGCATTGTGTGCAAAATATTTACAGCGAAAGAGCTAATGTAAATATATTCAGTCATCAAAAATTTCTTGAAACGAAAGTTTGTATAGGAGTATGGACGCCTAATTTTGGTGGCATTTTTTTTCTCTACAATGATGCGGAAGACACTACTCCGCATTAATCACCATGTGATATTCGCCTACGACCGCTTAATAATATATAATAAATTTTTTTCTGTTATGCTGTTTCGGCTTCGGTTTCAACAACTGAACGATGGTTGTGACGTCAAAGAGTATTTTGTGTCACGTGAGGCATGGAAAAATACCTGTATATTCGCTGCTTCATCGTTATGAATTACTGCAGTGCTGAAGCCAGTCTTCCTCAAGAGCCGGAATGGTAACGAATGTGCAACCAGCGATCATATTGCAGTTTATTCATGTCTCACGTGACCTGTAAGCACACGTTAATGTCACAGTCCTCATTGGGCTGTTGAAACCAAAACCGAAACAGTGCGAGAAACAATCGCCATTATAAATTATTTAGTCGTTGTAGGAGAATACCAGGTGGTAATCAATGTATAATAATGCGTTACGCATCGTTACGAACAAAAATTGGGCACCCAAAAGTTAGGTGTTTATACTCCTTTAATAAGGCGTTGTTATATTTGTGACTGAAAGGTGTCCCACAATACCCGTGGTCAAGTGACTTTTCCAGCGCGCCTTTCCTTCCTTCCTGCTGCGCGCGCACGCCATTTTGCTTTTTCTTCTCGTTGGCATCAGCCCGTCAGTTGCACGCAAAAAAAAGACGCAAAATGTCTCACGTGTTGGTAAGGTGGGTTACGGAGCGCGCGTGCGACGTTTACAGCGTGCGCGCCCTCGTTGACGCCGAGCTGAGCGTGCGCCTTCTCACAGAAGAGAATGCTGTAAAGAAAGGGCGAGGCCAGGTGGTCTCGGTTCGCTGGAAAGACGGCGAAGCGTCTGCAGAAGCGGAGCTCCTAGATTTCGGTGAGTGCGCAGCGTGGTTCCGGCAGTCGTCAAGGCGCAGTATAACTGGCTGTCTGTGTTATATGGTGTTAAAACAGCGCAGGCTCCGAACGAAGCGTGGAGAAGAAAAGGGCGAACCTTGCAAAGGCTGCCGTGGCAACCAAGGAGCCGGAGGCTGCCGCAGAGGTGAGCGCTTGTCATTGCTACATTTTTCGGATGGATGGTATAGTGTGTTTCTTTATTATGTTTTTCAACACGCGGTCTGACACGATCTGTGACCAGTGGTTTGTGAAGAAACCATAGTGAGGGTACAGAACGGAGAATTGGTGAGCAAGACGAACACGTGCGTTCTTCTCGTGTGTCCCGTCACGTTCTGGATCTGTTGCGGTGTTTTCGATGTAGATAAGAATAATTCTGATACGATTAAAATGTGTGCGGTTGCGTTCGTGCCCTAACTGCACCTAGATGAAACCGCTTCTTGGCAAATTCTTCAGTGCGCCCGGTTGGTCAGAGATGACTGAGCGGCTTTTCAACGCTCTATTCTTTGCTTATATGATCTTATTTTTTTAGGTCATAGGCTCGTTTTTTCTTCATACGAAGACTGCTAATTGCACCTTAGGCCCACTAGGCGCTGGGCCCACTAAGCTTTCTAGTAGCAGGTCGACAAGACCGGATGGTATTCAAATTGCTAATAAAGCAATTGGGCCCAAAACCTAAGCAAACATTGAGAGGTAGTGTTCAAAATGATAATGGATGGAAAATGCCCTGATGAATGTAGACTAAGCTTGATGGTCATGATATAGAAAGGAAAGCGGGAAAAAGCTGATACGCAACTACCATCCTATAACAGTGAAGTCAGTGGTTTACAGGGTCGCCATGCAGGTTATAAAGGACAGACTGCAGGCATGGTTGGAGAACGAAGGTGTGTTAGGGGAGCCACAAAATGGGTTCTGGATGCAAAGAAGATTAGAAGACAAAATCTATCGACGCAGTGTCTCAAGCTCACTGAAAAGGAACACAGGTCCCTATGGCTAGCATTTCTGAGTATCAAGGGAGCTTACGACAGCTTAACTCAAGAGGATTTGTAGGACATACTTGGCACAATAGATGTGAAAGATGCAGTAACTATCTTTCAAAATGTATCTATAAAAGGAACTAATTGCATATAAAATTTAAAAAAATGTCTCTGAGCCTATAGAGGTAGGGGGCACAGGCAAGAGGGTCGTCTGTCACCTTTAATGGTTACAATGCACCCTCAAGGATTGAGACCAAACTAGAGAGGAGGGGACTTGACGTTAACCTTTTTTTTTTCAAACAAGGAGAATGAATTTGGACAGTCATTACCGGAATTGATGTGAGCGGATGATATAGTACTAATGGCTGACAACAAAGATTTGCAGAGGTTGATGGACATCTGTGGTAGAGAGATACAGTAGGTCTGAAGTTTAGTAAGGAAAAGTTGGCAGTCATGATTTTAATGATACTGAGGGCAGTGAGCATAGGACTTAGGAGGTCCTGCTGAAGGTAGTGAATAAGTACCAGGATGATGCGGTATGGATTAATAATGGTGCAGAGTAGCTAAAGCAGTGTGATAAATATGTAACGACTAAAGTTAACAGGAATTCAGCTGTCATGAAAAATATAGCATTGTGGAATTATGATACGTACGAAGTGCTAAGACAAATCTAGAAAGGTGTGATGGTTCGTAGCCTGCCTTTTGCCAATGCATTCGTGTACATGAGACTCGAGCTTCAAGCAAGATTTGAAATTGAGCAGTGTCGAGTAGGTAGGCCTAAGGCAATACACTAAATCATGGGGCACAAGGTGACTTGGAACGAGCATCATTCGTGGAGGAAGCATGACGCCACGCGACCAGCCTTGGCAAGCAAAATGCTGACGAAGCCGTTCCCTTCCGCAATTTTTGCTCTCTGTACCAGTCAACTATGTTTTGGTGTTGGTATGTTTTAGTGCACATGTCCGCGCGACCCATGGCGTGGGCGTCTAGTTTGCCACGCTGGTCCGCGTGTGCAGCGGGTGACTTGATAGCTAGGCTTCAAGGTCATTGCCGGATGCTCCCTCCTGAGTGTTTTCTCCTTCATGGCAGCGAAGTAAACTTTGACGAGCCGTTCAGAGAAATGGAGGTAAAGCAGTGGGCTAGAAAAAATACCTACAATAATTATAGAAGCCTGGACGGGAGTACTCTCGACTAAGGCGCATGGAGAGGTAAAGCTGTGGGCTAGAAAAAATACCTACAATAATTATAGAAGCCAGGACGGGAGTACTCTCGACTAAGGCGCATGGAGTCAACTACCAAAAGACAGAGACGTTGTCCAGTGCATGTGGAAAGGAGGAGGGAACGGCTGAACACTTGATACTTTTGTGTAAAAAGTTTTGGCCAACAGTTTAAGGCAACGGAGCTGATTTATTCAAAATATTTTGATCTAAGGACAGTGGAGGTATAATAATTTCAAATGGGCAGAAGTAACGAAGCGAAAGTTAACCGACGGGTGACTGAAATCAAGACAAGATTGAAATTTCATCTCCACTCTGCAAAATGTCATGGAATGGCTCGCACTAAAGGTGAAGAGGTGTGTTCCCTGTCTCCAGTTTAAGTACAACATTTATGTTGCGAGTGATGACTAGGTGGCGTGAGCTGCCACTTGATTTAAAGGATTCAGCCTTATTTATCTATCCATCTGTAATTTATTTATTTCAACATACTGCAGACCCTTTTCGGGCCCTTGCAAGAGTGTTAACAAGGCATCAATATGATCAAACACAAAAATACAGAGATCTTCTGTGATCTAAACACAAAAATAATAGAGAAAATTAAACAGAAAAGTCCATTTTTTCAGTACAATTAACAAATAATTTCACGGACGTACACTTCACCGCATCTTCAGGCAGTTTATTCCAATAGGATATAGCATCTGGAAACAGGGAGTACTTGTGGATATTTACACGGCTGACTGGTTGACGGACTGTTTTACTATGGTTAGTTCTAGACGAGTGTTTGAAAGGAGGGTGTAAGTATTGTGAATTTGTTATTTTGAAGTGGCCGTGAAGAAGCTGGAACAAAATACTTTAATCTTGAAATGATTCTTCGCTGTGACAGGCTTTGCAAATTTGATTGAACTATTAGACTGGTAGCGGTAGTCTGGCGAGAATACTTTGAGTACACAAACCTTACTGCTAGTTTTTGGATGCGCTCTCATTTGTTGATTAAAATTTTTTGATGGGGGCTCCAGACTATATCCGCATATTCTAGGGTAGGTCTGATGAGAGTTTTATAGGCACTGAGTTTAATATGGGCCGGCGTGTTACGCAGCTTTCTCCTTAAATAATGTAATTTGACTTCAGCTTTAGAGCAAATTGATTTGATGTAGGGTTCCCAACTCAGGTTGGATGTTAGGATGAGTCCTAGATATTTCACCTGATCATATTTTTTGACCTGTGTGTCGCCAAGTGTGTATGTAAAACTTAGAGGCTGCCTCTTATTAGTGAATGTGATGCTTTTGGACTTATTCGCGTTAAGTTTCATTCCCCAGGTCTTACACCAAGTGTGGATTGATTCCAAAGAATTAAGGAGAATTTGATCTTCAAATTTTTTTACAGCTATGTATACGACACAGTCGTCTGCAAAAAGGCGAAGCTGGATCGATGAACTAACACAAGAATTAATATCATTTATGTAAATGAGAAACAAAAGAAGCGCAAGAACTGATCCCTGGGGTACACCCGAATACACATCCAGGTTCTGCGAGACGTATTCACCTATTTTAACACATTGTTTTCTGTTCTGTAAATAGCAAGAAATCCATGACACAATGTTACAATCAATTCCAAAAGATAGTAATTTTGTTATAAGGTCATCGTGAGGAACATCAAACGCTTTAGAGAAATCTAAGAATATTGCATCTGTCTGGTTGCCTACATTAATTGTGTTAGCGATGTCATGAGTAATTTCAGCAAGCTGCGTTACTGTTGAAAGCCCTGTTCTGAAACCATGTTGAAACCAGATCCATTTTCACGCTTTTAGTGTGCAGTTGTTGCAGCCTGGCTTTTTCTCAAATTCACTCGCAAACCTAATGCAAAGCGCTTTTTCCCAGAGTGGCGTTTTTCTTCTGGATCGTTTTTCAGGGCGGATTAAGCATGCAAAAGGGTGGGTTACGTATCCGTCATTTAAATACCACACACAGAGTGTACAGAAGTGAGCGCACTTGTCTCACCACGTGTAGATGCCTATCTGGCTGTGTCCGAGTGCAAGTAATAAATGTGAAATCAATACCTGCATTAAATTTTGCTTCATAGCCTCCACAGATCATCACTAAATAGCTGTAAATAAGGGTGCGTACTATAAAATTGCAATGTATTTGTTCAGCGCATGTCTTGGAGTAGTGAGTGCTGGTTAATCAACTGTGGGTACAATTAATACTTCTCATCTAAGTCTGGTGTGTGAATTCTCGTCACAAAAGTTTGTTATTCAGAGATGTATGCAGTTTAGAAGGGCTTGGTTGTAGGCCAGTTGGTAGGGCATCGTGAGGAGCAAAACTGCAAAACAGGACAGGACTGAGACAGGCGACAACACACGGTGGTACTGACAACATTTAATAAACATTTGACATTTGAATATTTATTGAAAAAAAAAAACAGCAGAGCTTATATGAATCAGTCGCGCATGCACTCTGGCAAGCAATGGTAAAATGAAGATGAAGCATGAGAAAAAAGTTCAATGGCAACCATGACGAAAACAATCGGTACGGCGAAGGGAAGGAAACCGAGCAAGGATGACACAACTAACTTGCGAAAAACCAAATCAAACAACCTAGTGAAACGCTGAGAGAAACGGTAATCCTTTATGAAAAATAGACACAGAAGGCGTGCTGACACACATATCTGACACCGATCCCAGGATCGCAACAGCCTCGACAATTTCCCTTTCCAACTGCGCCTTTCTTCTTCCTGTGATTTCTGTGCGATTCAGCTTAGGATAGCAGCCTTTACAACTGCGACAGTGAACGGGCAAGGCAGGTCCTCCGGGCTACTCAAGGAACGCGCCTGCTCTTGCGAACGAATGTTTAAACATCTGCCAGTTTGGCCGATATAAAATCAGCCGCAGCTGAGGGAATTCTTATAAACCACTCCAGTTGCGCATGACACATACTTCGTCGAATGCTTCATGCCGCAAACTACATGCGTTGCAGTCTGCTTCCCCATCAAATTGAAGCGCTTTGAAAGCTTGCAGGGCGCAGACATGACCACGTCAACGCCATATCTTCCCGAGATCTTAGGATTATGGGAAGTTCTATTAAGATATGTTTAGACTACATACTTAATTCGGCTAGCTGGCTCATGGGAAGGCGTCATTTTTCGCCGTCTGGCAAAGCTTAAGATCAGTGGCTGTTAAGATCTGTGGCCGAATCGCTGCTCAAAAAGCTTCACCAGATAACGAAAAAAGGCACCTTTTCCCGGAAAATACCCGCCGCGGTGGCTCAGTGGTTAGCGCGCTCGGCTACTGATCCCGAGTTCCCGGGTTCGAACCCGACCGCGGCGACTATGGAGGCAAAACGCTAAGGTGCCCGTGTGCTGTGCGATATCAACGCACATTAAAGATCCCCAGGTAGTCGAAATTATTCCGAAGCCCTCCACTACGGTACCTCTTTCTTCCTTTCACTCCGTCCCTTATCCCTTCGCTTACGTCGCAGTTCAGGTGTACGCCGATATATGAGACAGATACTGCGCCATTTCCTTTCCTGAAAAACCAATTATTATTATCATCATTATTTCCGGTAAAATGAGCCAGCTAGCCGAAAGAAGTATGTAGTCTTACCATATCTTCATAATATTTCCCAAAATCTTAAGAAGATCTCAGGAAGATATGGCGTTGACGTGGTCATGTCTGCGCCCTGCGAGCTTTCAAAACTCTTCAATTTGGGAGGGAAGCAGACTTCAACGCATGCAGTTTGCGGCATGAGGCATTCGAAGAAGTATGTCTCATGCGCAACTGGGGTGGTCTGTTAGATTCCCCTCAGCTGTGGCCGATTTTATATCGGCCAAACTGGCAGATGCTTAAGCATTCGTTTACAAGAGCATGCGCCTTCCTTGAGTAGGCCCGGAGGACCTGCCCTGCCCGTTCACTGTCGCAGTTGTAAAGGCTGCTATCCTGAGCTGAATTGCACAGAGATCACAGGAAGGAGAAAGGGGCAGTTGGAAAGGAAAATTGTCGGGGCTGTTGCCATCATGGGATCGCAATCAGGTATGTGTGTCAGCATGCCTTCCGTGTCTATTTTTCAGAAAGAATTAGCGTTTCTGTAAGCGTTTCACTAGGTTGTTTTTTGCTTGGTTACGCGCAGGTTAGTTGTGTCATTCTTGATCGGTTTCCTTCCCTTCGCCTACCGATTGTTTTCATCATGGTTGTTATTGAACAGTATTCTCATGCTTCATCTTCATTTTACTATTGCTTGCCAGAATACACGCGCGACTCATCCATATAAGTTCTACGGCTTTTTCTGTAGATGTTCAGTTATCAGTACCACCCTGTGGTGTCGCCTGCCTCAGTCCCGCCCTGTTTTGCGGTCTTTCTCCTCATGATGTATGCAGCTTGCCAGCCGCACGTAGTTCTTGCTACCAGAAAAGATATTTCTCTTTTTCTGTGGCCTTTCCAGTGAAGAATTTCCAACCTGCTGTACAAGAAATGCACTGACTTCTTGTACGAAACCTCTGTCTGTTTGAACTCTTTCAATATTCACGGCTGTAGGTTTACAGCGTGTGCCAGTGAAATGCAGCAAAAGAGTTAGCGGAGATGAAGGACTATGTAAGGAATCTCGAGGGCCGACTTCAGGTGGCAGAGGAGAGGCTACAGGTGGCAGAGAACAACGCTGGTGAGTTAGTTACATGTGTTGTCAAATGTGATCATCTGATGCTAACTATGAGGCATGTAATAGTAACAGGGTAACATTGTGCGCAGCATATCGGCAGTCAGCTAGGCATTCTTCGTATGCCAAGGCTATACCAACCTGTGCCATTGTCCTAAACCTTCTACATGCAGCAACAAATTAGTGGTATTTGATGAGGTTGCGCCAAGGCTGTGGCAGACTAATATTTCAGCAACCAAGAGCTGCGGCTGATGTAAAGAATCTGAGGCTACCACCCAATGTGCACAGCTGCTACTGTTTAACAAATTGAAGCATGATTCTGGTTCATTCTCCTGATATGTGATGAGAAAGATTATAGGCTGAATCCAACCCTGTCTCGTTTCTTGGGGAATGCACATGCAAAATAAAATTGGTTCTAAGAGGCTCGAATAATGCTAAATTTTGGTATTGCTATGTATAGGGCTTCTTGTGCAGCACCATCACGTGTCCAGCATTGTCTGTGTAAGATAGCGAGAAAGGTTTCAGATGCATTCCAAATCGTATAGGTTGATCCCTCGTATCTGATTCGTGCTTGCTAGCGGTAACTGTGCTGCAAACATTGGAGCTTCCGATTTGTTTAGTAGACCATGCTAATTTGGAATGTCAGCGTGGAGAGTTGTTGAATAGAAGTTGTAACTGAATTCTGCGAATTACAGTCATGGGTCGGCATACTGTGACTACACTGTGCAAGCGTGATCTCGATCCTGTCTTTGCCGGATGTCTTAGCCACGCAAGCTTAAAGTATAGGTTACAGTTCGAGGAGGGCCGAGCGTCTCTTCATGACAAACACTTCACAAGGAAGCAGCAAATAGTGCGGAAAGCACACAGCAACGCTACTCCTTAAGACTACTCCTTGAGACGAAGACTGCATTTGCGCGATAAAACACTGTCTCTGAAGAGGTGCCACGTCTTTTTGCAAGAAACCTGTCACAGCCTTGTATAAACTTGTCTAGTAGTCTAAGTCTAGTAGTGCCTAATCACTGGCCTCTGCTATGCCTTGAAACGCAATAGGTCACGCTTGCTTTGTGATAAAATAACTTCAGCGAAGCAAAGTGGCCGTGCTCATCTTGGAATGATCGTTATGCTTGTGGTGGCCTCTTGATTCATTGTGTTTTGCTTACTGAGTTCCTTGAATATGAGTGCATTTAGGAATGCTAGCTTGGTTATATAGGAGCGCTGTCGTACGCCAGTTTTTCAGTCTCGAGGGCTTCTTTTAAATGTCAAAGAAACCACGCTACAGTAATATTTAAGAGCCCAACTGAAATTAGAATCTCTCAGCTTCCTTTGCAATTTTTTCACTGAAAAATTTGCACTAATGCTAAAGGTACGAAGTTTCCCTCGTTTTAATTTGTTACACAAGTAAATTTGGGGGACCCCAACCTGTACGCATGCTTCCCTTACTTAATGCTTTCGGGCTGTTAAGAAACCAATAAATAAAATTTCAAAAAATAAGTTTGCAGAGCCGGCTAAGACGGCTGCCTACAACTTTGCACCACGAACGTATTGGAGCAACACGTCATTTTTAAACCTATCATTTTCACTATAGGGCCTGCATGCTCCAGAATTGTTGGCCATTCCTGCCACTGCACTGTATCTAGTCGTGAGCAATATGAGAGGACAAACAGTTTGAGCAATCATTTACTTGTTATTTTATGATTATGTGCGACACGCCCACCTTTTTCGGTCGTATGCTGGAAAATTGCGCTAGTTAGTAAAGATGCATTTAGAGTGGAACAGCGCAAACAGACGGACTGAAAATGAACAGGGAACACAAAGGCGATTAATCATTTGTGAGCTCCTTGTTCTTTTTTGTCCTTCGTCCATTTGCTCTGTTCCAACCAAAAATACACCTTTTTTGTTTTCCTTTTGGTTTCTCATGTTCATAATTTCAAATTTAATGGAGAAATAACGAAAATATTTACACTTCAGTGCTTCTGTTCCCTCTCCCATTGCTCATGAATGACTACTGTGGCCATTACGGCTGATTCATAGGACGGACAAAAGTACAGATTCCAGGAGTTCTCTAAAATATTTTTAGGTGGTCTGCTGCCGTGCAACTTTTGCATGCAATGCAGTGATTGTGAGTATTCCTGCTTCAACTTGAGCTTTTCATGCCTGTCTCTAGAATCTTTTCCCATGGTGAAGAAGACCAACAAACTGTTCAGGAGACTGCAGGCTCTCGATGAAGCGCCAAGGCAGGCAGACGTGCCAAAGGCAGACACTGTAAGAATTTGCTTTCTAAAATGTATTTGTCCTAGTTAGAAGGAAAGCAAGAGTACTGGCACTACTGCAGATACTTGCAGGTACACTAAGGACCAAGCATTCAGCAATGGACAGCAAGATATTGGTGTGACATTCTTCGGTGGCAAGAGGGCAACATTAACAGTGCACCAATATAAGTTTCTGGTTTTCTGCTGGAATTAAAGAAAAAGAAGTAGACTTGGGTGGGTGGTGATTAATGCAAACCAGAGAAGTGATGATCTACAGTGTGCTGCATGAACAAACTGGAATGTAGAGGTATCTAGCATGATATGCAAAATAGTAGCAAAACTGGGGGAAATTGCATACATGGTGACGGTGGCTGGCCTTATACCGGTCATTTCAAACCTTTGGTAGGCCCGTTAACTTAGTTGATGATCAGCGGAGGGAACTTTTGTACGCTTGCCCTGTCGATTCTTGAAGTTTGTGTAAATGTGGGTAAGTGGGTGGGTGGATATGTTTGTATGAGGCAAAATTGGCACAAACATGTTCCAGTACTAAGCTAGCATCACTGCATGGAAATAAATGGTATGGAAGTGCACTGCTGAAGAATCGCAGTAGGTTAGGGCAAAGTGATTAAATGTTTTGAAAATTTGTTCATCAGCTTTTCAAAGAAGCATGAAGCCTTCAGCAACCTTCTTTACGTTAGTACTGATGTTAACAGGCAGTGTGGTCCGAGCAGGGTTAGTGCACTCCATGCATACTGCTCTGAATTCGATTTTTCAGTATCACAAGGGAGAACTGGAGTTATAGTCTTCGCTAGTTTTTCTTGCAATAAAGTTTATTTACAAGTACAGCTAAACCTCGTTAAAACATTTAGCTCGAACAGAAACTTCGCTATTGCGAAATCAACCTACAACGTACTATGACAAATTGAATAGATTTTCCATCATGTTTTCTTTGCACAAATCGCAGATATTCGGCCCCTTTTGCTGCTTCAGCATCAGTGCTAGGACGTATATTTCTTCACTCTTTTGGCTCGCAGATATTGTCAACCAATCTCTCAACTTTACTGGTACTGTTCGAACATCTGAAGGGAAGAACTGAAAAATTTCTTTTTTGGCTTCTTAATTGCTAAGTGGCTGGTAGTTTTGTCTACAGTGTTGTAGCTGCGTGCAAAAACATCACTCCATAAATCAGCCAATGTTGTGCCTTCAGTGCACACAGACTACAGAATGGTTCCTGCTTCCGTGCAACATGTTCTCACTGGCTGCACCGGTGCATGATTGTCGACATGTGCATGTGTTTGGGTCAGTTCCAGATAGCAAAGCAACGCAAATGACAGGAAGCATGAAGAAAAAGAGAAGGTGGCAGAGTAACCATTACAGGTGGCGCTTTGTCATCACTCGCTTTAGTAATTAGGCTGAAGTGTTCAGCTGGGCCTATAAGCTGCAGGTCCATTAAAGGAGGTACCAAATTTTAGTTGCACTTTTTCTTCTTTGTAATGATGCTAAGACATTTGTACATGGATCGCCACAAGGTTTTCGCCTGCGACCTCTAAATATTTTGTAATCAAGTTTCTTTTGTCACTTGCTTTGGTTTCAACAGTGGAGTGATAGTTTTGATGTCAAAAGTTTGCATAGGTCGCATGAAGCTTAAGAAAAACGTGATATAACCACTGCTTCTTCACCCGTGTTCAGTCTTGAGGCAGGCTGGCTGTAGCATTATGGTGAATTAAACACCAAAGCAGCAGTTGTATCACAGCTTTTGTCAAGCGTCATGTGGCCCATATGGACCTTCGAGGTCATAGTGAGGGCTCGTCTTTTGAAACTGAAACAAGTGAGAGATGTAATCCGATTATAAATTGAACGATCGTAGACTACTGCCATGTGGTAATCGATGAATAAGTCTCATGCATCATTACAAAGAAAGCTCGCAACGAAAAGTTAGGTGTCTATACTCCTTGATGTTTACGCTTGATGAAAAAAATAAGATGAGACAACACAAATCTTGTTAGTGCCTTTTGTTTCATGCTTGCTATCCTCGCTTTGAAAGAGTTGCATCATTTATCGTTTAGTCTTTGTATCTCCTCATTGAGTTGTCTGCTTTCTTTTCGTGAATTGGGAGCAAAAGGCTCGGGAGTGCTTCCGCAGCAAGGATGTGCAGCGACGTTTGAGTTCGATTTCGCATCTAGTTCATGATATGGCCGTGTGCAATCCGTGTGGTAGGAAGCCTACCAGTCATGCTGCCACAGCTGCGAGTGTGAGATGCATGCTGACTTTGGCAGTTGTTTTTGTGAAACGAAAAGGGGGGCACCTTTAGACGCGTGAAAACAAATTTGGAGTGGAACCTGAAATATTTGTTTTGGGGGAGAGGAAATAAATTTCGTTGCGATGTATGGTTTGCAGACAGGGAATCAAGGAGACAGTAATTGAAGCAGAAGAAGGGTTTCATTGTAGTGCCTCGGCATTAGCTATTGCAAAAAGAAATGGTTTAAAAAGGATATAGTGCATATCTATTCAGTAATATGCTACAGCTTGTGGGGTTTGAATTGGGGAAATAAGTACGTTCTCCCCACTCAATCGCGGCTGACACGGTTCAAAGACGCCCGGACCCCACCCCGTGATCGCGTACGCTACCGAGCGCTCGCCAACCACGGCGGGCCTTGCTCTGAGGGAACAAAGGAACGACACATTGGCTGACACAAAAAGGCATTTATTGCTATAGAAACAATAACGCCAGCTAGTAACAAGGTAAGCTAATGAATCAAGGTCGTCCGACTCACCAGCAAGGTTCCGAGCGAATGTTCGCCCGCGCTAGGGCAAGGGATGCTCCGCGCCCCTGGGCGGGACGAGTACGGGAGCCAGTCTCCCCGCCGCTTCCTCGACCCGCCGGGGAAGAGCGGAGCCGCGAGCGACATGCCCGCTCGCGCCGACGATCCCATCCGAAGATTCCATGCCCCCTCTCCAGCGCGCGGGCTTTGGCAGTCTCCCGCGCAGCGATGCTGGCGCCCCTCTTGCCAGTTAATGTAACTGACAAGGGAATGCGTTCATCCTTGAGGTGAGACTGCCGCAGCCCGGTGCCTCGCGGGAAAGCAAACACAGGGGGCTGCAGGGCAGGTCCCCACAAGCTGCAAAGAAAAGGCAGAAAGGACAGTTGCAGATAGCTAGACAGTCACCACACTGAACTGATGGGTCAAGGCCTATCAAGGACGCGATGGTCAAGTGTGCTACCGCTGATCACGGTTGTGCTATGAGGAAAATGTGACCCATTGTCCTGAGAAGAAACAATCCGAAATTAGTCAAATTGCACATGCTTGTAATAGAGATTGCTTTTGTTTACTGATTGCATACCTTTTCTGAATCTGCTTCGGAAGTGCAGCAGGTTCTAGAATCGAAATATAGTCCTAAACCCGCTTCCAGGGTACCATTTTGCTTGAATTTAATGCACCTTGGAGTTCAACAGACATAAAAAAAGTGTATTGGCTTCGATTCGAACCTGCATCATGTGTTTAAGCTTTGATAAAAAAATTTACCGTCTTTTCATTCGTAAAAATGGTCTTTTGTTGCAATCGCTTGAATGTCCTGACATAAATGGTACCACTGGCTCACTTGCCTTGTCCCACTTGGCTGGCAAAATGACCTCATAGCTGTGGGAAGCCAGCTTGCTTGTCAGGCTCGTGGCCCACAGCATTTCACCCTCGATGCAGACCGTGGCATTTGAAATTTTGCATTTCTTGAAGGCCTTGTTGGCCATGAAAAATAGGGCTGCGTACTATGCTTCCTTCACCCGTCTAACAAAATCCTTCACAAGCAAGCCAAATCTCGTTACTTGGTGTGGATATGTGACAGTGTGTGAGAATGATTGCTAGCACAGACCGATGGATCAGTTGTGTATCTATGGCTGTTGTGCTTTCATTTTTGTGTAGGAGGACATATGGGGTGGTGTCATGGTAGAGAAAACTGTGATCAGCAGGCTCCATGCACACTGCCAAGGGCTGCCAACCAAGTTTGCCAGAAGCCTTTTTCTGCATCTTTTTACCGAAGAACTTCGGGGAAAATCCCTTTATGGAAAGGTTATATATGCCCATAAAAAAGGACCGGCCAGGGATGGGCTGTATCCTGTACGCCTGAATGCCGCGCTAGGTATGCACTGTCTTGTTTTCGAATAGTTTAGTTAAAAGTACGGTGTGCGTCTGTGAGACTGGTAGCAAGGGTATTTTGAAAAATTTTCACCTTAATTCAGAGCTTGACCACCACACGTCACTTAAATCGAATTTCAACTTGATATAGCAAAATGGTTATTGATATAGAAAATGAATTTTAAGCTACCTTTTTTGCATTCTGGGAGATGAAGGCGCCAGCTATTGTTTCACTTTTAGGCAGTAAATTAGGTTACATTTTATAAAATGCGAACCTCGCTTTTTTAAAACTTAAGTTAGTTAACAAAGTAAATTTCAGTTTATGTTTGCCAAACTTGAATGTATAGACCTTGCAGAAGTTTCGCATTCTAGAAGGCTATATCTTGGTGCTGAAATTAGCGGCCTTGTATGATACAAAATTTCGAGATATATATTCTGTAATCATTAAGTAAAGTCCTTTATTCGGATAGGTGCAGTACAGTGCAGACTCATGGCTTCTACAACACTGCCAAAGTAATATTCATACGATGGCCACAGAAATTTTGTCTGCCTCAGTGCAGAAATGCTTTGTTCAGATTTTTTCGCATGGGGATATACTGTCCACCAGCATTTTCTTTGAGTCCGTAGAGGTGTCCTGCAGCTTATTGTTCTCACTCCTGCTAAAAACAAAACGGCTGTAACAGGTGCCAGCTTGTCTCAAACCAACTCCACGCATCCCCGTTTCGTGCAGGTGGTTGTGACAAAGCGGGGGACATTTTTCAGGGATGCCTGTTTACATGAGCTATGGAGAATAGGGTATACTTTGTTTTTCAACATATTTAGCAGTACAGTAATCTCACGCTAGATGTATATTGAGGAAGGCTAGCATCAGTGTCATAGTGATTGCTCATTACTGCAAACTGACTCGTTTTGCTGTGCAGTTGTACGAAAAGTTCCACTATTTACACCTTTGCAGTAGCTGATATTGTGCTTGTTATCACATTCTGCAGTGAACCATGTGTTTGGCAGAGTTTCTAATAAGTCTATTTTCTACGTTAACGTTGCCAGTCAGTTGCTCCATGTACATGTAAGTTGACTCGAATGTAAGTCGACTTCCCCGTATCAAATTTCAGAGAATAAAGAGAAAAACTTTCCAGTGGGCATATTCCAAAATCAGCATGTATATATTAGTCACTGGACTACTCGTCCACGCTTTCGCCATCGTCGTCACTGCCGCAGTCCCGCAGCACATTGCTCTAATGCCGCCGTCCAGCGAAATCCCGCACCATGACATCGCGTGGAAACCTGAACATCTTTCCTCGCTGCAGCTGCCACACCTTCATCACCCGTTCTGAAACATCAGACTTGCTGCTCGACACAGAGTTCTTTGTTCCTTCGCCGCAAAGCATGACAGCCATTTTGAATGTAGCTCTGAACGAGCGCTGAGCCCTTACCGTCCCCGGAGCACAAATGACGATAGACGCAGCGCTGCATAGAAAACTGATAAAAGAAGGCTGGCAGTGGAGTAAATAGAAAATATACGTGAGTGATGTCGGGTCTTCCATCGGCTACTGATACCCCCGGAAGCGCTACTATTTGGAGTGGCAGCATCACCTGAATTGGAGCAGCAGTCCCTGCCGTCTCCTACTGACACTCCCATGAGTGCTGAGTGCACAGCACGGTGGTGGAGGGCATTTAATTGTAAAAAATAAATCTTCCGAACAAGTGCGCCGCATAGCCGAATGATACTCGGTAGAGCCGTATAGCAAACGAAATTGGAACCACGCTTAAGCATCCCTGATATCTCATTTGTCACATCTTTATTTATGGTGGCATGCTTTGGCTTCCATTATAAGTCGACCCCCCCCCCCCCCCGCTTCGGATTTTCGAATTTAATAAAAGGTTGACTTACAGTCGTGTAAATACAGTACTTAATACATTATTCACCATTTCCTGAATTAGGTTTTTAAATTCTGAGGGCGTGCGTGTATTAGGGGTTGTTTAATTGATTGCCAGATGGTGCATTGGAACTCTCTCATTTTGCTGTATAATGATTTCTTTTCATTCCGCTAGTGTCTTTTTCTGTCCAACTATTATTGTCTATTGTATCAGATATTTGCTGAAGTTTGTAACATTGCTGCCTTGAACTGCATATGCAACTAGCAAATTGCATGGATTCTTTTTTTGTGTGTGTTTGCAGGGTACAGGTGCGGCCGATTTCCTGCCACCCCACTGCTGCAGCTGAAGAATAGTCTCTCTTCTATGCTGAGTATGGAAATAAAATAATTTGGCAGAAGTTAGTACGTAACTGACCATGCATGCAAGCCAGCTTTTGATTTTAAAAGTCTTTTGGCTGTTTTTTGCATGCCTTTCCAAACATATTGCCACAGTACTGACTCCTATAGTGGCGCCGTATCGCGGCTAAACTGTATTACCTGGCAGTTGGCAAGCCTTGAGCCATCTCGGGGCTTGATGCCTCCTCCTCTTCATCTCTAGAGCTGCCTGCTGCCTTGCGCGTTCCAACAGCGTCTTGCACGTACAAGTAAACGAGCCATGCGTACGTCAACCGTTTCTCGGTGACATATTTGGTGGATCCGCTGCGTAACAGTTCAGGAAACGCTCTGCTGTTTCCGCTTCAGTGGGCACGGTGGACCCGGCGCTGCAGCAATGCTGACCAGGCGCCTGTTCTTCATTGTGCAGGTCTTGCTGGGAACCACCGCCGTATCAACGACAAGCTACGAGGGCTGCGTGGATCACTCTGCCAGCTTTGATAGGAGCGAGCTCGTGCCAACCGACAAACTTTTTGTACCGTCAACTGATACGTGTGTTGATCTTCTGGCGACACCTTTCGATCAAAAACGCATGACGTCATCGACAGCCGAAACTATAAAAGAAACGCTCTGCTGCTTCCGCATCAGTGGGCAAGGTGGACCCAGCGCTGCAACAATGCTGACCACCTGTTCTTCGTTGTGCAGGTTGGTCCTTTGGTGACATTTCAAAGTGTGTGTAGCGACAACTGTTGCATTGTGGTCCTGCCGTGCCCCGAGCAGTGTATCAGTCTTGCTTACGAATTTTTGTTAGTCTGCAGGCTACTTCTTTGTTGTGATGTAGAAATGAATCCTGGACCGACACAAAAGGCCAACAAGCTATCCTTACTGATGTCAGTGAAATTAAAGAGCAGTTATGCAGCCTAAACAATGTACTGGCCAGTATACAACGTACACTACAGGACGTACAAACTCAGCTCCCCGACTTTACGGCAACCCAGGAGCAGGCTGGGCAAGCAGAGACGACTTTGAAATCTTTACAACAAGTAATGACATCTCAGACAAAGAAACTATCGAGCTTGGAGGACCATAGCAGGCGTTCTAATCTAATTATCTACGGGATACAAGAGTCAGCTGACGAAACCGAATCTACCATGAAAGAAAAGATAGTCAATGAGGTATTCAAAGACAAGCTGGGCGTGAAGTGCGAATCTATTGGAAGAATACATAGGCTCGGAAAAAACAAAGGGAACCGACCGATAATAATTTACCTTCAAGATTATTAAAAACAGAAAGCCCTTTTTGCAAACTGCCCGAAACTCAAAGGGTCTAACATCGTGATTCAGAATGATTATCTCCAACCACAATGAAAAAAAAGAAAACTCCTCTGGGACAGTTGTAAAGAAGAAAGGCAGCTTAAAAAAAAAGTTTCGCTGGTTCATGATAAGCTGAAGATTGGCAAGGACATTTTTTATAGGGGTGAAAGCCTCAACAGACGCGCTCTAATTCCGCAAGGCTCATCTCGTATTCACACAGCGGACGTGCAAAGCGACTTTTCAAACACACAGAATTGACGCGCGACCCAAACGGCTGATAAGCAACTGAGGCTAATCAGTGTTAATGCTCGCAGTGTCAAAAACAAACTGACGAGTTAGAAATTTTATTACTAAAGCATGATCCTCATATTACTGTCTTGACTGAGACATGGCTTCATGAAGAAATAAGTGTTGATATATTTCCTGCTTCCTATGCAGTATTCCGGAAGGACAGGCGCACTCGTGTGGGGGGGGGGGGGGGGGGGGGTGTAGCCGTATTCATCAAGAATAGCATATCTGCTCAGCTCTTAGAAGATATCAATGATGTTGAGTGCTTGCGCGTGAAGATAAGTGCTTGGGGACACAGCTTTATTGTTTATGCCCTTTACAGACCACCGGATGCTTCTCCAGAATATTTACAAAAGTTAAAGAATGAAATGACCGAGAATTAACAGGCTAATATTATATTGGCGGGCGACTTTAATTTGCCGAGTATCGATTGGCAGTGCCTCAGTGCCAGAAACGCGTAAAACAAACACTTTAGCATTATCTTTGATGTTATGGCACGCTATGATCTACAACAGGTAGTACACGAGCCCACACGAGTACAGGGTAACTGCAGTTCTATTCTCGATTTAGTATTTCTTAGCCAGGAGTTTCCGGATACACTTGTTTGTGTAGGGGAAGGATTGTCCGATCAACACATGGTCAGCTTAACCCTGCCACTTGTACAGACGACGGAAAACTATTCCTCACTGCTCAGTTACAAAGATTATTCTCATGCCGATGACGTGTCCATTATAGAGCATATGGAAAACTTTCTTGTCGAATTTAACAGCGCTGATGTGTCTTTCCTTTGGAATCGGTTCAATGTAATGTGCCACTACTGCATAAACAAATTCATACCTACAAAGAAAAAAAGTTCACAAGCGTACACCTTGGATGACACGCGATGTTATTCTTATTAAACGTAAAATAAAAAGGTTAAAGAAGAGACATGGGAACCCAAATAAAATAAGAGAAGCGAAGATCTCTCTTGAACAAAAGGTGTACGTAGCAAAAGAGTACTATTACAATATTTCACGGCCTAACTTTATCAAATATGACCCTGAGAAATTTTGGAAGCATATGAAATAAAAAAGAAGTCAATTTCACAAATAATGATAGATGACACCACGATAACTAAGGAGGAAGACAAAGCACAGCATTTTAATGAGTATTTTCAAATCGTATTTTCAGTATCAAATGTTTGCGTGACGAATTTTCTAGAAAGACCGGTACACGATGTGGATTTTATTTCTTATGCTGGAACTGTCAATATGCTAGTAAAGGAGAAAGCAAAAACTTCTTGTGGCCCTGACGAAATCCCAAACATCTTTCTAAAACGATACCCAGAACTTATTGCCAGATTTCTTGTAAAAATTTTTTCTCTCTCCCTTTTGAGGGGACAGCTGCCGGATGGCTGGAAGGTGGCCCGCGTTGTTCCTATATTCAAAAGAGGGGATCGCTTAAAATTACAAAATTATCGCCCTATTTCTTTGACCTCTCAATTCTGCAAACTCCTGGAGCACATTGTGGCCAACTGTATCAAGGAATTCCTGGCTGCAAACAATGTGCTCACGGAGTTACAACATGGCTTCAGGAAGGGTTATTCTACTGTAACACAGTTCGTATCAGTGATTCATTGTTTTGCTTTATCCCTTGACAATAATGGCCCAATGGATGTAATATTTTTAGACTTCACTAAAGCGTTCGATAAGATTCCTCATGACAAATTAATAAATAAACTTAAAATTATTGGCATACCTGATATTTTTGTAAACTGGATTATTGCGTACCTGACTAAGCGGACTCAATACGTCACAATAGGTGAACATAGCTCGGCCACTCTTCCAGTCACGTCAGGGGTACCGCAAGGTAGTGTTTTGGGTCCCCTACTCTTCCTACTGTACATTAACGACATATTTAATGTCATATCTCCCGGTGTGAAAATGAGGCTTTTTGCCAATGATTGTGTACTGTATAAAGAAATAACCTGTCCACATGACCGGACTGTCCTTGAAACAGACTTAAACAGGATATTAAATTGGAGCAATGAATGGGGGATGTTTCTCAACGCTGAAAAATCGGTATATGCCTTCGTGTCACTCGTAAAAAAAACACTTTTTTTTTCTTATATATTAGGTTCTTCTCCACTACGTGAAGCTATCAACTACAAATATTTGGGTGTTACCTTGGCACCAACATTGTCGTGGAACACACATATTAATAATATTTGTTCTGCTTTCCGCAAACTGTGCTTTTTGAGGCACAAACTAAAAAACGCCCCTACTAATTTGAAATTACTCTGTTACTTTTCATATGTTCGACCAAAGCTCGAGTATGCATGTATTTCATGGGATCCTCACACTAAGTCAAATATCAGTCGCCTTGAAAGAATACAAAGAAAGGCACTTAGGTTTATATTTAATAAATTCGCACGGCTTCACTCTCCCTCTAAAATTATGGCAGACAAGTGTACACCTACTCTTGAATCAAGTCGAAAGCAGTTAAGATTTGAATTCCTTTCCCTCCTTTTTAACAACAAACTTCAAATGAATAAATCACCTTATATAACGCCTGCATTAACGCGCCTCACAAGACATCATCCTGACTCATTCACACCCTATTATGCTCGAATTGATACGTTTAAATTTTCCTTTTTTGTCGGACAGTATCGGACTGGAACCATAGTTTGCTGACTGCAGTGTGACTAAACTTGTATAAATGTGTACTTGTTTGTTCCTGCTTTGTTCAATATTACCTGTATATATACTAATGCCACTCTGCTTGGACTCAAGGGTCTGCAGTATGTAATAAATAAAAAAAAAATGATGTACGCTGACCTCGAGAACACTTTTGACGTCAGTTCCCAACACGTGGCTAGAGCACCAGTCCACAAAGCGAGCCGCCGCCTGCGCGGCCTACAACCAGAGTTCGGCCAACTCGCAAGATCAGTAAGGCCCATGACGTCCGCTACAGCTAGCCAGACAAGTCAGCTTTCCAGGAATGCACCGCCGTTCGTCCTTCACACACCTCGTTCGCCCCCAACATTCCACGGTTAGAGGTTTGAGGACGTCGAAGACTGGTTGGCCTGCTTTGACCGTGTGGCGGGCTTCAACGAGTGGGACGGCGAGCGCTAATTCCGGAACGTGTACTTCGCACTACAGGACTCGGCCAAGACTTGGTATGAGAACCACAAAGCTTCCTTCACTAACTGGGAGATCTTTCGCCGAGAGCTCTTAGCCACGTTCAACACCCGCGAACGAAAGGAGAAGGCTGAAATTGCCTTGCAATCGAGGTCGCAGCAGCCGAACGAGAGCGTCGCCATGTTCATCGAGGACATGACGCGACTCTTCAATCGCGCCGACCCTGCTATGCCGGAGGACAAGAAAGTACGCCACCTAATGCGCGGCGTCAAAGAGCAATTGTTTGCCGGACTGGTACGTGACCCGCCAAGAACGGTGGCCGACTTTGCCAAGGAGGCAACAAGCATGGAGCGTTCTATGCAAGAACGGGGCGCGCACTACGGCCGTCAGGCTAGTGTAGCAGCCGCTCACCACTGTACGCCCACGTCGCTACCCACTGAGGAGCTTCGAGAGCTTGTGAGGAGCCTGGTGCGCGAAGAACTCGAGAAACTTTGCCTCGAAGCTCCACAGGCCAGCGCCGCTGCCATGCCGGACGTGGTCCGAGATGAAGTCCGGCGAGCTGTTCAGTCGCCACCAGCTCCGTAGCCAGCGCCCTATGTGATGACATACTGTCAAGCACTACAAAGTCATCCTGGGCCAGTGAGACAAGCCTTTTCCCCAGTCACTCATGTGCCTTCACTGCGGTACCCAACTGCAGCTGTACCCGTCGTACCGCAGGAGCCGCTGTCCGCCATGAGCAAAGCGTGCGTTTGGCGTACGCCAAACAATAGGCCCCTCTGCTACCACTGCGGGGAGCACGGCCAGATCCTCCGCCACTGCCCCTACCGCAGAATGGGCTTAAGGGGGTTTTCACCTGACTCACCTCGACCACGCTACGGAGAACAGCCGCGAGACATCGAGCAGTATCTGTCCGATAACGTGCAGCCAACGACCTCGCGGCGACGCCAGTCCCGGTCGCCATCCCCAAGGCGGTTATCTTTGCCAAGCCGCCCGTCTTTTTCTAGCCAGTTCAAAGGCGCGTCCCCACATCGAGAAAACTGAAGACGGCGTCCCCCGGGGGTAGGGCCGCCGCTATTGGATCAAGTCAAGAGCCTCCACCCGACGATTCGCGGCTACGATCCGACCGACGACGACCTCACCCGACAACCTCAACGACAACGCTGTGCTGTGGCCGACGGGTGTCTGCCGAACTCCCAATAATCGCTTAAATCGCGATGTGACCACACTTGTGGATACCGGCGCTGATTTTTCTGTAATGAGCAGTCGGTTAGCCACGGCCATTAGAAAGGTTCTGACCCCTTGGTCGAGACCAGAGATCCGCACTGCTGGCGGCCATGTGGTTATGCTAATTGGTGTCTGCACGTCACGAATCCAGATCCGCGGTGCTACTTTCCCTGTTTGCTTTGCTGTGCTGCCCGAGTGCTCCAAAAACCTGACACTTGGTTTGGATTTCCTTCGGAAGTACGGTGCTGTCATCAACCTTCAGGAGCTGGTCGTGTCATTTTCCACTCAACCCGCTGTAGACGGCGATATCAAGCCACGCGGGATATTAATTCCGTCAAGAGCTAGTATATTTGTTACCGTACATTGGGACAAGATCACTGGAACTCGTGGCATCGCTGAAACTAACATGTCGCTGCTCCTTGGTCGGCAAGTCTGTGTTGTTCGCGGAATTAGTGAGTTGACCAATAGCCGAACCGAGCACATGTTAACCAATTTTGGCTGTGAACCTCAGTGTTTGCCTGGCAGAACAGTTACTGCGTATTTCGAAGAACTCAGCGAATTCGTGGGACTGCACGCTTTGTCCGAAGCCTCGGCCTCACTGGAGGCACCGACCACTCTTATAAAAACTGGCCAATCAGAAACGCTGCCTCGAAACCGTTATCCAGTCTTTCTGTGACTGCTTCGCCTCGACCTCTAAGGTTAGGCGGGCACCGCTCACAAAGCACCAAAATATAGTCGACGCCAACCGGCGGCCGTTATGTCAGCCGCCTTACCGGATCTCTTCAAAGGAGCGTGATGCCATTCACCGCCAAGCTAAAGAAATGCTCCAGGACGACGTGATATAACCGTTGACGAGCCCGTGGGCGTCGTCTGTTGTTCTAGTAGCTAAGAAAGATAGAACCCTACGGTTCTGCGTTCATTACCTTCGTTTAAACAAAGTCACAAAAAAAGGATGTTTATCTTCTGCCGCGCATTGATGACTACATGAATCGGCTGCGCAACGCCAAGTATTTCTCATCGCTAGATTTACGCAGCGGCTATTGGCAATTCGAGGTGGACGAACGCGACCGGGAAAAGACCGCCTTTATTACACCGGACGGTCTGTACGAATTCCGGGTGCTCCCTTTCGGCCTGTGCTCGGCTCCTGCAACCTTCCAGCGGAGGATGGATATCGTTCTTGCCGATCTGAAATGGCAGTCATGTCTAGTGTACTTGGGTGACGTTGTCATCTTCTCTGATACGTTCGAAGAGCTCCTGAGCGCTGTGTTCGAAGCAAATCGGTCGGCCGGTCTTTCCCTGAACCCCGAAAAGTGTCACTTCACTTTCGAAGAGTTGAAGTTTCTGGGCCACATCGTGAGTGCTAAAGGCGTTAGCCCCGGCCCCGATAAGACAGCCGCTGTGGCTGCTTTTCCTGTGCCCACCGATAAGCGAAGCGCGCGCCGCTTTCTGGGTCTCTGCGCCTATTATCGGCGTTTTGTGCAGAACTTCTCCCAGATCGCTGAGCCCCTCACCCGCCTCACGAAAGATTCCGAACCGTTCTTCTGGGGCCCGGAGCAACAAAAGGCCTTTGAAGACTTCCGAACTCGTCTCCAAAATACGCCCATCCTTGGACATTTTGACGAGTCGGCTGCCACTGAACTGCACACAGACGCCAGCAACATCCGTCTCGGTGCGGTCCTTGTGCAGTGGCAGGGTGGTCTCGAACGCGTAATCGCATACGCGAGCAGCACTTTTGTCACGATCTGAGGCAAACTATTCCACCACCGAAAAAGAATGTCTGGCGATTGTGTGGGCAGTGACCAAATTTCGCTCGTACTTATATGGCCACCCTTTCAGGGTCGTCAGTGACCGCCACTCACAGTGTTGGCTGGCGAACCTCAAAGGTCCCTCGGGACGGCTTGCAAGCTGGAGCCTTCGACTTCAGGAATTTGATGTCACCATCGTCTATAAGTCTGGTAGGAAGCACAGTGATGCCGACTGTTTGTCTCGAGCTGCTATCGAGGACCCCCGAGCTGACCTCGACGACGATTCAGTTTTTCTTGGCGCCATCTCTACCTCCGTTCTGATTCAAAAACAAAGAGACGACATTGAACTACGGCCCCTCATTGAGTATCTGGAAGGAAGCGCTCGGTCTCCCCCACGAATCTTCTCACGCGGACTGTCGTCGTTCTGTTTACGCGACGGCATCCTGTATAAGAAAAAATACAGCCCGACGGAAGCTCGGCTCGTCTTGCCTACGGCTCTTCGCGACGAAGTCTTGCAGGCGTGCCATGATGACCCATCTTCTGGTCACCTGGGTTTTTGTCGAACTTTGGCACAAATACGGCAATATTACTACTGGCCCAGGGTTACTGCAGTTGTGAAGCATTACGTAAGAATTTGCCGCGAGTGCCAGCGTCGCAAGACGCCGCCGACTAAGCCAGCCGGCCTACTGCAGCCTCTACCTCAGGTCCCCTTCCAACAAGTCGGCATGGACTTACTCGGCCCATTTCCGAGTCCACGCTGTGTAACCGCTACATTGTGGTCGCCACCGACTACCTCAGCCGATACTGTGAAACAAAACCTCTTCCCCGTAGTGTCGCTGACGAAATTGCGGACTTTTTTATCCAAAACACTGTGCTTCGTCACGGTGCACCCACCATCGTTTTAACTGACAGGGAAACAGCGTTCGCCTCTGCCCTTAGGCAGGAGGTTATGCGCCTCAGCGGCACCAGTCACCGCAAGAAAACCGCTTACCACCCTCAAACCAACGGCCTCACCGAACGGTTCAACAAGACGATCGCCGACATGATTTCTATGTATGTCGATGCGGACCATCGGAACTGGCACGCCATACTCCCTTACGTCACATTTGCCTATAATACTGCAGTCGAGGAATCTTCTACGCCGATACTTTGGCCCCTAAGAGGTGCTCCATCAGCTCAGTGAAGTCACCTACGCAGTTCTTCCCCTGAGAACCGTTCGCTCTTCTAGACGGCCGACCTCTGAAGTTGTCCACGTCCCCCGGATGAAGCGGTACCACGCCCGCTAGCGCATCGCGCGTGTCTACACCATACGCCGGACACATGCGACTACCCTTATTGTCCTGCCTCCGATTGCTGCCGCACCGAGTCAGTGACTTTCAAAGAGGGGGAGTAATGCCACACTACTGACTCCTATAGTGGCGCCGTATCGCGGCTAAACTGCATTACCTGGTAGTTAGCAGGCCTTGAGCCATCGCAGGTCTTGATGCCTCCTCGTCTTCATCTCTCGAGCTGCCTGCTGCCTTGCGCGTTCAAGCAGCGTCTTGCACGTACAAGTAAACGAGCCCTGCGTACGTCAACCATATCTCGGTGACAATATAGATCCTTGTATTTATATCTTTACATGTACCCACCAAAATGATGGTCTCCACCTCACAGGGCTCGCACAGTTTTCAAATCACACATAACACATTTGATGCTTCAAAGCTGCAGTAGCTAGATTCACAAGTGTGTGATGGTACAGTCCGAAAGCACCAGTTGACTTTCCACATGCCGCCCAAGTTTTTGCCCTGTCTTGCCGGTATAGCAAGGAGGACTATTTTTATTTTAGATACTGCATTAAAACATGCCAGAATGTTACCCTGCCATCACATGACACTGAACTATGCACTGGGCAAAAAAGCAGTAAAACATTAGAAACGCAACTAACCAGCATCAAAGATTCTAATGCAGAAGCTCTTTGATCTGACATCAGAGACCAAGAAGAAGGCATCAGAAATGCAAGAAATAGGAACATACTAGAACCACGGTGGCCAATTTGTTTTAGAAAGCCATCAGGAATTCATAAAGAAAAGTCACAAGAAATTCGTGAGACACTCAAATGAGCCTAATGCGTAAAGTCATCAGAATTTTCGAAGACATAGATTGCATTTTTTCTTAAGGCAGCGAAGACCGCTGTTTGCATTTGACTTTTCAGATCGCGTTATGGTGTTATCTTCAGTCTCATAAACAGCGCAGTAGTACGACATGATTCTAAATAGAATCTGTAAAGAAGCGTTGCTAAGAGCAAACTAGCTCAGCAAAAGAGTGAAGGCAGCAGTATTTTAAGGCCAAAGCCTTTATAGGCTCAAGATTCGCTCATAAGAAAAGTTTCACACATTTACCCGCCGTGGTGGCTCAGTGATTAGCGCATGCGGCTACTGATCCGGAGTACCGGGTTCGAACCCGACCGCGGCGGCCGCGTTTCGATGGAGGCGAAACGCCAAAGGCGCCCGTGTGCTATGCAATATGTCAGTGCACGTTAAAGATCCCCAGGTGGTTGAAATTATTCCGGAGCCCTCCAATACGGCAACTCTTTCTTTCTTCGCTCAGTCCCTCCTTTATCCCTTCTTTTACGGCGCAGTTCAGGTGTCCGCCGAGATGTGAGACAGGTACTGTGCTATTTCCTTTCCTCAACAAGCAATTTTCAAATTTAATAGCTGTCAATCAAACGGATGACGTCATCAGTGGTGTAGTGAGCCGGGGGAAAGCATAGCGATCATTATTGCAAAAACATTATTAGTCTCAATATGAGAAAAGCCGGCAGCGTGTGTGTTCTTACCAATGCGTAGAAAGTCTCAGTGATGGAAGGAAAACGGTGACATCATCAAGTGGCCGTATGACGCACACAGCAAGCCGAACACTGCCACCTCAGACAATCCTCAGATCAACCCTCTCAGCGAGAACCCAAGAGGCTGTCCAGTTCCTGGTTCACCTCTGTTGTTTCTTTGCCCGCACTTTTCAGACGCATAGACGAGTGAGCATTCTTAGTTCTCAAAGCACTACAACCTTCTCCACGAAGTAGTATGCTGCATTCCCGCTTAACGGCGACTGAAATTAGGCAGACAATCTCGGACCAATGCTTCGCTGTTCGAAGCCCGATCGTATTGACAGTAGGATGGACAAACAGATGAAATGACCGCTAGGTCGCCCTTCTTCGTGGAGGCATTTTCTTCACTTTCATTTCCTCTCAGTGAAGAAAATGCCTTCAAGGTGCTTCGTAGTTGGATGCGCACGCAGCCACTGGAGTAGATCCGCGACTCGGCAGAGACTGCCAGAAGATTAAGTCTTGAGTCGTGTCTGGCTCCAATGCATCGTTCTTGCAGACACAGCGGTTCAGGGTTTGTGAAAACACTTCGCTCTGGATAACTACGTCCACGATCCAAGGCTACTGCAGGCGATGAAGAGGCTTATTCAGCCGCGGCTGAAGTCAGCATTTGAAAACATCTTTTCAGCGCACAAAAACACGGACGAATAGCGGGCAGACAACACAAACGCTGGACATCAACTGCATTTTATTCACACAAAAAAAATAGGCATTTATGTACACAGTGAGGCGCCACAGGTGACAACGTGCCGGGAATTCTTGTCCGTTTCACTAAGCAGGGAACCAGGGACACATCGCTTAAGAAAAAAAACGCCCCGAGGAATGAAACTGCTGCAATTTTCTTTCAAGAAAACTTGACTTGGCATAACAAAGACCTTCTACGGTCGGTAAAGGAAGCAGCAAAAGAAAAAGGCTATAAGTTTGTTTGGTACGTGAACGGTAAGGTCCTTGTTCGAAAGACCGACGGAGCTAATGCAATTCACGTCAGGGATAAGGGAGAGCTGGACGACCTTTAAAGGGTGCGTTGTTTTTTTGCAACAAAAGAAGGTGGCATAACGAAGTGGATTTTTACTTGCCTGATGATGTAGATGAAATTGTCGCAACATTTCCCGCATCTCACTTAAAATGTATCCACATGAACACGCGTTCTGACAGAAATAAGGTGTCATCCCTGGAGGAGTTATTTACTGGTTTCTCTTTTCAATTTTCGGTTATTATGTTAACAGAGACATGGAGCACTAATGAATGTGATATTTTTAGGTTGCCTGATTATAATACCCACTATCTAAACCGGTCGGACTCTCGAGGGGGCGGAGTGTCATTGCTGATCACAAATGATGTAGAATGTCAAATCATTGATTCTTACACAGTGCTTTCACCAGACTATGAAATGCTGACCCTGTGCACTGCTAGACATGTATTTCTGTGTGCTATCGACCACCGAATGGTGATTTGCCTGCGTTTCTGCAGTTCTATGATCAGTTCCTGACTTATGTGGTTCAAAATCATAACTCTAAACCTCTAATAGCTGGTGGAGATTTTAACGTCGACATGAGTGTGAACAGTCCATCATCAAATGCTTTCAATATGATCATATTATCGAATGGTTTTGCTAACTTAATTGACACACCAACCAGGATTACACCTGAAGGCCAGTCCACTCTGGATTTATTTATTACCAATTCCTTGGGGCCGAATGTTAAATCTGGAGTTTTGTCATGTTCTATCAGCGATCATTTGCCAGTGTTCTTGTGTGTAGAATCAAGCAGGTCAATAAGAAAAAAATCCCCACCAATAATGTACCAACTAATAACAGACACAACACTGAATTCCTTTCGTGACGCCCTGTTGTCAGTGGAATGGGACACGATCGGTAATCTCACAAATGCCAGTGAAGCATACGATAAGTTTATGGATATACTGACCCAACTATACCACAAGAGTTTCCCGTCAAGAACACGCAAAAAAAGTAAAAGAACACGCAAACCATGGCTTACACCTGAATTACAGAGTGAAATGAAAACGAGGGACAAGCTATATCAACATTTCCTTCATACGCGATCAGAAGATGATCTTGTCCAATTTAAAAAGCATCGTAATAAGCTAACAAAGAAGTTTAGAAATGCACGATCAGCATATTATTAATCTTTGTTGGATATTGAGTGCCGTCAAAACAGTCTGTTATGGTCGAGGTTGAACACCATCCTTAATCGTGGTCACTCGCATAAGCCTTCATTGAAATTACAAGTTGACGGAAAAGAATTATCCGGTGCAGAACTAGCTGATGCTTTTAACAATTTTTTCACTAGTATCGCTTTTGCTCCCTCTATATCCTCTCATGCTAGCAAATACGTTTCCACTTACATTAACAACACAGTGTACCTTCAACCCGTAACAGTGGTTGAGATCATGTCCGTTATACAAGCCTTAAAGAACTCTAGCAGTTGTGACATCGATGGTCTTCAAGTACGCCCAATCAAACATGTAATTGATATTATTGCTCCCATCCTCACCCACATTTTTAATATTTGTTTAGAATCAGCAACTTTCCCAGCGAGAATGCAGTGCGCAAAAGTTACTGTTCTGTACAAAAAAGAAGATTGTAATGAGCTGGGAAATTACAGGCCGGTATCTATTTTACCGATCTTTTCAAAGCTGTTTGAAAAAGTCTTGTATTCGAGGATGGCAAATTTCATTGAAAAACATAATCTGTTAACACCACACCAGTTCGGTTTCCGTAAAAACAAATCAGTTGAATCAGCGTTGCTAGAGCAGAAAGAATATATATTAACGGCGTTTGAAAGCAAAGCAATAGTTGTTGGCATTTTTGTGGACTTTTCTAAAGCCTTCGATTTAGTTAACCATAACATTTTGCTGGAAAAATTAAGTAAGTATGGAATACGAGGACAGGCACTAGCTCTTATGAAATCCTACCTATCCAATAGAACTCAAGTTGTGAAAACAGGTGCCTTTACATCGAAAGCTAAAGCTGTTAGTTGTGGAGTGCCGCAGGGAAGTATTTTAGGACCTTTACTTTTTAATCTCTATCTGAATGATATCGTCACTATTAACCCTAACGCAAAATTTATTATTTGTGCAGATGACACTAGTATTTTTTTTTTGCTGGGAATGATGTTAATCTTCTTGTTGAACAATGTAACAGTGCAATGAAATCCTTAGAGGAATGGTCGAGAGTAAACGCAATGAAGGTAAATGAAAGCAAAACAAAATCGATTATATTCAGGCCGAGAAACAAGCACATACCTCAGCATCAAGATATTACAATAAACTCACGATGCATCGCTTTAGTGGAGAATTTCAAATGTCTGGGTGTCACCTTTTCCGCAAATATGTCCTGGGATAATCACGTCAAGCATGTTCTAAGCAAAATAAGTCAAACAACTGGTGTAATAGGTCGTTTAAGGTATATCCTTCCCACACGCATCAAACGTTTGCTTTATCATTCACTCTTTCAGTCACACTTGAACTATTGTCAATTAGTATGGGGAAACACAACATCCACTAATATAGAACACATCCACCTGTTACAGAAAAAGTATCTCCGACACACATATAATGCTTCTTATACTGCTTCCACCTCAACATTTTTTTAGCAACTCTGGTGTAATTCCAGCTCAAAATCTCTATAGATATCGCTTAAGCCATGTATATAAACAAGAAATCCACAGGAATATCAACAATATACGTAACCTATCCCAATTACAAGACAGTACTCCAAGTTACCTTACAAGACACTTCGAGGATTGGTCAGTACCAATGTCACGTTCAAGTTACGGGAAACAGTGCCTTAAGTACACAATACCAACGCTTTTGAGTTATTATAATTCTGTCCGTTTTGACCTCTTCACGGCAACCTACAAGGACCTCCGGCAGATGTATTTGGTTTCTATGTAATGTTATCTAGCCTTGCTGTTGCTTTCGTTTGGATTTGTAGAAGTGAGTTCCGCTGTTGTTTTCTGTTCTTTTGTTTTCTGTTGTTTTCGTTTACGAGTACTAAGTCTGTATCATATTAAATATGTATGTATATGTTTGCATATCAAGAATATGCTACGTGTTGCCGCCACTCTGCCAAAATAAGGGTTTGTGGACCCGTCAAGCTGTCCAAGGACAGCTTTTTTTCTACAATCCCCCCATCTGTATCTGATGGCAAATAAAGATTTTTCATTTTCATTTTTTCATTTTCAAAGATAGTTCGGGAACCAGGCTGAGGATAGAGACATTGGCGTGAACAGCAATCTTGGTATTTTTCTCTCCAACACCTTTGGCACGAAGTTCACGCACGAAGTTCCGCAGGAAGGGCGCGTCTGGTATCTCGATGTGTGCCTAGTTTTTGAGGAAACGCGCGTGGGCTGAAAGCAGAAGCCACGGTCGAAAAACCGAGTTCTTAACTATCAATCGGCGCATTCCAAGCTCGTAAAGAGAGCTATAGCAAAAAAATTCTTCCGTTCTGCTCTAGCCAAGTCGTGTGAGCATCAAGTCCATGCCGGCGTCAATGCCCAATTACAGCGACTGGAGAAAGCAGGCTTCCAAATAGAAATTGTGGCCTCAGTGGTGGAATGTCAGGTTCTCGAGTGGAATCTGATGGGCGGCGCGGGCTGGATGAAAATGCACGCCCACAACCTGTCGTAGCGACCTACTGGCATAAGGTGTCCCATCGCCTCAACAAGGTGGAGGGCAAGTGCGGAGTACGTGTTTTGATTTCAGCCCCGAAAAAGAAGTTCGGGTGCATGCGCAAATGACGTTAGGAAGAGGCCAGCCTGCAATATTAGGCACACCAAAGCTCTTGCTGACTGTGAGGTTGGCGTGGACGTTCCCCCCGCATGTGGCAAATGTTACCTCACAGACTGGGTGCTTTATCAACGAACGCTTGCTGGAGCATCGCAGGACAGTTGCTTCACTAAGTGGCGGGGGTCATTTAACTGACCACATTCACCATTGCTTGCACTATCCAGCATGCAAGGAACAAACACGTGTGCTATGCAAGCTCATAACTCATAAAATCCAGGCAATTTACAAACTCCTCTGTATCTTTAATGAAATGTCCTATCTGTTGCGCTCGGGATGAAGGAATAAAATTATCTAAGCGCAAACGTGTTTATCACGTCAGCCAGGTGAAAAAAAGACATATTTGCAAGAATGTACTTCAGATTATGAAACTTATGCCTTTGTTTTCTTACTTGTCTATTTCCTTTGCAGCCTTGGATAACTGTCGTATCTTTTCGGATTATATTCGAGTGCTTGATGTCACCAATGGTGCCTTTCTGTGTACGTGTAGGTCTGTAATTTTTAATTAAAATTCAGTTGATGTGCGGCGTTCCTATTGTCTTCTCGCTCCTCGTTCCTGTTTTTTTTTTCCTCTGAAACAATCTTTCATCATGCAGTTCAGAACAAAGTATCCCCATTGCCTGCGTTTATGTGAAGACAGGCGCGCTACCGACGCTTTTCGTTCTGAATGGGCCGGTAAGTGAATAAACAGATTCCTGGAAGATTTTTAGTGGGTGCGAAAGCACTATGTTGATGGGCAAACCCCGCGACGTGAAGCAACTGCGCTGTGTCGCCTGTGTGGTTTCGTGTATTTTTTCGCGAACCATCACTCATTTGTAATCGGCATGGCTAGTAGCCCTGCATGAACCTAGTGCGGGTGCGACGAGACTACAGCCCACATTCTTTGTGAATGCCCTGTAGTGCTGAAATGCGGTACCTTTGCCGTGCGCTGGGCGGTCTAGATCCACGCCCACTGACGGAAATGAGGTTCTCGGCGACTGGCCGCGGCGATCGCCGTCGGTGAAGTCCTCCGAAGCACTGCTCCGCTTCTAGAGAACTTCTGGCCGGCACGATAGGCTATGACTTCACCGAACGCTTTCTGACTTTGCATGCTCATTTCATTTTCTTGCCTACCTCCCTTTGCCTCCCCCCTTCATCTTTATGACCTTCATCCTTATATTTCGGTGGTGACTGCACGAAAGCACTGCGCTATCGCCGCAGCCGATTACGCCTCGTGTTAAACTGCAACACACTCTCGCGCTGTGCATTGCACATCGTCTTCTTCAGCCAATACTAGTATCAAACTAATATTCGCGCTTTGATCTATGTGGCGATAATAACAGAGAGATGTTCTCTACATGTGTTGGCGTTGACTACGTTGTCGCAGAAGCAACGCATTAACGCAATACGGTTTGGCGTTGACAGCATTGCCGCTGAAACACGGCACTGGAGCGTAGGGGACGTTGGGTGAATTGGCACTGACTATGAAAAAGTTGAGGCGCGAAACTGGCTCCCTGAGTGAGTGGACACCTCAATCGCGCTTTCAGGTACGTGGCGGTGGCGTCCACCTGCGAAAGACTGTGCGTTAGCGCAATATTTCGTACTTATGAAAGCTAAACCGCCAACCATTTTTTGTTGCACACCCACCAAGGAAGGGCAGGGATGGAGGTGAAGGCGGGGAAAAAAATCGTCAAACAAACAAAAGAAGCAACTGTGTGAGGAAGGAGAACGAAAAAAAAAGCGCGACAAAACACGGCTAAGAACCCCCGCTGCTGCCCCTCTTGAAATGTCCCCGGTCGCAAAAAGCAAGAAGAGAATTATTTCCATGACGTAGATGACGTACACATGGGACGTACTCTACCGGACTCCACGCTTCCCGCTGACATCAGAAGAGGAGAACGAATTGTGCTCGCGGAGGCTAGTCCACGAGGGGGGAGAGAGAAATATCTCGGAGGGAGAGGAGCATGGCGAAGTAGCTTAATTCCGATGGTTGTAACTCCGCTTTTAATTAGTCTTTTCTAAAAATGTTTGCAGCCACGCGTTCCGGCGACGATGCCTCACAACCACGGAAGCAGAAAATATTTTGGGCCAGACAGTGTTCAGTGGCCCTTTAAGTCTTTGGCCGTTACAAGTGGGCTAGAATACTGCTCTATTTTTCGGCTATAAGTTACATTTATGCGACTGTTTCAAGACCGGAAGCTGTATTAGCTAAAATCATTTTGGGGACACTCCTTCAGCATTACTGAGATACCGACCAGAAACAGCGCACACGAAAGCGGAATGGGAACTTGTCGAATTCTTTTGCCTTTGGGAGATATCTTATAAATAAACAATGAATGAATGAACTGCTTGAAGCTGTCCTGCAACTCGCGAGCACGCAAAGGCCAGGCTAGCAGTCATCCAAGGGCTATGTGCGTTCCGCTGATGACTGCATCTGAAGGTGGCTTTCGAAAACATGCGGCCAGCATACGTCTCACCCTCCGTAGAACACTCATACATTAGAGAAGGAGTATTCTTTTTTTGCGGTGGTTGTTTTCCCACAGAACACGCTTTGGTTAGACATGAAGCTCGCGCGCTGCCTTTCTTTAGGGAATAGTTGCTTTCGTACGTTCTGATATTGTAGCATTTCATTGAGCTTGCTTTTTTTTTGTGTGCCAAACGAACACTATCAAGCTCTTCTTTTTTTTAGTTTCTCAACTAAACGTACGTACGCGTGCTCGCTTTTATTACTTTGTAAGGCTATATTTCTTACGCAAAATAGGCATTTGGCCCCTGATGTTGCTGCTTCCTCGCAGCATGGCATTCTGTAATGACTTCGTTATTTGGCTTCTAGACTGACAAGTGTCAACCACCGCTGGCATTTGTAGACTGGCAGGATGTTAGATTTGATTCCAGCGACAAAGCAGTGCGGTCAGACCACCCTACAGGAAAAAATACCGACAATATGAGAGGAGTGCGAGAGAAATAATAACCAAGGGCTGTCCTGCACAGCTGCGCCAAATAGTTCTGTCATCCGCCACGTCGACCATTGTCAAAGCGAACGCCCCACTTTAGCAGACTTTCCAGCAGTCTGCTCCAGGCAACACGAATGAAAGGCCAGCTGTACGCAATGGTGCAGGTAAGCCTTTTCTCTGCTGCTGTCATGCAGGTAGAATGCGCAAACCTGCGATTCACGTGTAGTGACCATTTCTGACCGACGAGGCGGCTTTTCTGTGCATTAAGTGTCGCCTGAGGTAGCACGTACCTGCAGAGTTACTTGCGATTACTCGGCATGAGATATACCGATTTTCAGTGCGCAGTGAAATTCGCCGTAGGTGCTACAGATTATGGCTATTTGTGAGCGCATAAACTTTTTAGGGATTTTACCTGCGTGCAAAGAAATGAACACCAGAGCGGAGCGAGGACACAAGCTAAACATTTTTTGCGCCCGTGTCGTTTTGCGCTAGTTGGACGAAACGACGACCGACCAACTAGCCCAAAACACCCATAAACACCTACCGGTAAAAAAATGATATGGGTTTGGTTAAAAACGAAAAGGCCTGGTTTCTACGCATGTTGAGGCCAGCCGACGACCGTCACCCCAGAACAACGTTTCCTCTACCTTCTTTTTTATATCACGGAAATGCTAGGGAGCCATTCACAAGAGTACCGCACGTCGACACTCATATCCTTTCCGAAGGCTTCCTTTCCGTCTTCGAAGAGCGCCCTAGGTTTACCTAAGCGCAGGTAGTGGAGTCCATTTTATGAAAGTCTTGTCATTAGAGACGAAATATACCGGCCTGTCATGGTACCATCCTTTTTTTTATTATGGAGCGATTAAATGTTTGAATCGGCTGAAATAATAACAAAAGGGATTAGCCATCTCGGCGCAAAGGATGCATTTTTGTGACGATCCCGAATTCTCCTAGCGCCTTTTAACATCTCTAGCAGCAATGCTCAAAGAGCGTTTTTCAGTTTGGGTGCTGACAACACAAGCATGCTATGGAAATAAAATGAACGAGGTAACAAGCTTATTACCACAGGAAACTGTGCATTGCATGTGCGCAAATGAGGAAAAAAATGCTCCTCTTTTCTACTAACACCCCTTCTGTAAACTTAAAAAAACGAAAATTATTTTTTGAGGATATGAAATGGTGCATTATCTGTCTCACATATCGGCGGACACCGGAACCACGCCGTAAAGGAAGGAATAAAGGAGGGACTGAGAGAGGACAGGAAGAAAGAGGTGCCGCAGTGGAAGGCTCTGGAAAAATTTCGGCCACCTGGGGATCTTTAACGTGCACTGACATCGCACAGCACACGGGCACCTTAGCGTCTCGTCTCCATCGAAACGCAGCCGCCGCGGTCGGGTTCGAACCCGGATACGCCATATCAGTAGCCGAGCGCTCTAACCACTGAGCCACCGCGGCGGGTTTTTGTAAACTTTCACATTTTTTTCGCCAATAATCACCGCTTTTATCGTTTTCTCCGCATAACTAGCGAAAATCGCCGGAGTTCGAAAACTAAATTAAGCCGAAAAACATCCGCCGACTTTTGTAAGAAATGATCATTGAAGAGTCCGCGGCCTAATCATAGCCTTTATTCAAGACAGGTTCCACCTCATCTGCAGTGACAGCTTAAAAATTGCTAATACACACCACCAGAGCTTCAGACCTGGTTGCACTCTTAGAGCTTTTGCTCACGCTAATGCCCGCTATGAATTCTTGGTTTTAATGTTAGTCTTCAATGAATGCACTTTATTTCTCTCCCCTACCGCAAAATGTTTTCTGCTGTTCGCTTCGCGGTGCGTATCATGTTGCGCATGCTGGCCAGGTGTCCATACGAATTTAGCGATTAACTGCAATCATGGACGGACGATTGTGCGTTCTGCTGAGCTATCCACGGAGCACTACGCTCATCGTGGAAACATTGAAGCACTGGCAAACAACGACACAGATGGGGGCACAATGCAACGTTGTCTGCAATTCTCTCAGTCATACTCTTGACGCTCTGCGGCGCTGGGTTTCAGAGCTCGTTGCGGTTTCGTGGCTAAAAGCTTTTCTTTCTTTCATTCCTTTTTTTCTCACTATACAGTGAAAAAAGAAGTCAAGGGAAAAGCCGTTCAAGCACGGCTTGCGTTGTCCTTGGCCCCACTTATCAGGCATTGGCAGCAGCGAGAAAACCACTAAAAGCAGTGTCCTAAGACGCAGCTAGCTCAGTCAGTGTAAAGCAAAATATACGGCCATAAAAATGGAACCGTAGCAAGTGGTACAAACGTTCAACTTATCAAAATAAACTACATTACACTGAACCAATTTAGCGCATATCACATGCTACACAAAATAATAAAGATTCAGCGGATGAACATGGCGATGAAATCATAAAGCTGCAGTTTAGAAATGTCGATACCTTGAGCTCCCTCAGAAGGCGTGCGTAACGATGGAATTCAGACCTTATAATCTTGCATACCCAACAGCAGTTGCTACTCAACAGGACGACCAAACAACAAACAACTGAACCCTTGTCATTCGTGTACAAGGATCCCGAACTTTGATCACGGCGACATGCCAGAGCGGCAAACTGCTTATCAGGGCCTATGCTTATTCATGGCGAGCGACAGTTCGTTGTTCGCGACTTTCGTCACATTTTTGTAAGCAGAGGTTTGGCAAATAAACATTTATTCCGCCAACGCCAGCCAGGCTGCTCATCGATTTTTCTCCATCTGCTTCCCTGACCATCACGTTCCATCTGATGGAGGTGCTGGGTGCCCATCACGTTGGTGTGCTCAACCCTGAGAACCCCGACCCGGGCCAACGGCGCCAACCCTATCAGCAGACATCAGTGGCCAAGAGCCGATGTCTTTACGCATTCTCTAAAGAATTTTGCTCACCGCCAGAAAGAAATGGGGAACGCTTGAAGCTTCGATTGACAGCCCGGCCCATGACGCAAGTTGCGGTGGTTATTCAGCGGTCCCCTGGCCTTTTGACTTCAACGACTTACTCTCTTTTTATCATGAAAGATCCTTTGACCAGTTATTTCGTCTCGCTATATTCAAGTAGTGGGAAGACAAAATTAAGACGCGATGCGCCCTCTTAGCAGTGGACGGACCGGCACAAATTAGGTTATATCACACCAAGCGGACAGCGCACAGTTAAGGCATGTTTAGGGTGCCTCGAAAAACAGGGTGGCATCAATGCACCCTAGGTACCGTCTTTCACAAAGGCAACCAGGCTTTTTTTGGCTCTCAGTGGTAAGGTGGTGCCTTTCCTGCTTCCCTAAAGATCAAAAGGTCTCAGGATATGAATACACGCGTTCTCGCCCCATTTTACAAAGATATAGAGTGGGGGCAAGGGGGCATAAGTGGTCCACTAAACGGCTAAGAAAAAACCATTCGGCCTGTTTACTTTTGGAAAAGGCGCTATGTTTGAAAGCAGCGGCATCTATATCGAGCGAAATAACGAATGGCTTCCACAGCCACGATAAATCAGCGATGATTCGCGACCAGGCACATACATGACCGTGCAGCTCAGCGGCGCCTCTCGAACTGCCGGGCGGTTTAATGGAACAACACAGCCACAAACGGACGCCATATTTCACAGCTGACGACCAACCCCAATTCAAGCACAACGCCAACCACCTCAGACTTGTAGGCCGCGATAGACGCTAACACAGTAGCTGCGCGTGCGGCTACGGGAACCAACTTCGCACCTCAGTGTGAATCAGTGACCACTTCGCAGCTCAGCTGGAAATAAATGCAAGGCTCTTGGGACCCTTTAGCGGCCCGCAGATTCGACATTCGACCTAGCGAGAAGAATTTAGGGAGCGCGCGTTCTTCCTAACCTTTATAATATGACGGTGAAACTCATTGACTCTGCCAATAAAATGAGGACAAACTGCCATACTTTTCTCCAATGTCTCCGCTGCCGTTTTCACGGCGGGGAACATGGAAGCACTCGCAGAAGTGACAACCGCTCGCTTTGGCCATATTGTAACGTCCGAAACGTTACAATTAGATACACAGGCACCGAGAGAACGGCAGCCGCTAGCTGCAAGACACTAGCCCACGAAAAAACAACATGCTCTTCTACTTCCTCGTTTTCGTCCAAGCTTCTGGAGTCGTCACGTCTGTAACACTTGCCATCTCCGCAGGCGAAGCCCGCTGGGCGAGTCAGGCATTGTCACGAGAATAGCAGGGCTTCGACCAGGCAACCTGCGTGACTTCATTTTGTGCGGAACGTCGACCCCTGGCGGTAAGGCACACATTACGGTAGTTCAGATCACTGAGGCTGTCGACGATGACATAAGGACCAGTGTAGTGTGCCAGCAGCTTTTGGAGTAAACCGCCCTTTCTGACTGATTGCCCCAAGCCAGACGAATTCACCAGGAAGGTAGGCTATATGGCGATGGCGGCCGTCGTAGCGAGCTTTTGAGCCGTCTTGGGATGCGAGAGTCCTCAGACGGTCAAATGGCAAGCCTCTGCAGCCAGACAGTCTCCGCTAAGCACGGATCGTCATTGGTGAAGAATGGGAAGATGGCGTCGGAAGTGTGGCGGTGGGAACGCGCATAAAAGACGACGAATGGAGTGTAACCTGATGTTTCATGTCAAGCAGTGTTGAAAGCGTATGGGGACGAAGGGTAAAACAGAGTCCCAGTTCTTGTTATTCGAAGCGTCTTACATAGAAAGCATATTGGTGAGTGTTCTGTTGGTGCCCTCCGTTAACCCGTTTGTTTGAGGGTGTTAAGGGGTCGAATGTCGGAAATGGAATGCGCACAAAAAGAGGTCTTCGGTGACGTCGGCGGTGAAATGGCGGCCTCTGTCGTTTATGACAACTCTTTGGTGTCCATGTCGCAGATGACGGAATGTAGCACGTAAAGATAGAAATCGTGCGCCGTATCCGCGGGATGGGCCACCGTATCACAGTAACAAGTGAGATAATCCACGCAGACCATGATACAGCGGTTGCCACCGGGCGACTTGGGGAAAGGGCCCAAGAGGTCGATTCCTTCTTCCTCAAATTGAGTTTTTGGAGGCGCCGCATGGTGAAGCATACCAGAAGTAGCACCAAGCAAACGTTCGTGGTTCTGACACAAGGCACAACTGGCTACATATTTCTCAATCGTCTTCGCGCATCCGTGACCAGTAGAAAAGCTCCTGAGTGCGGTTGCGGGTCGTCGCAGATTCAAGCTGTCCAGCAGTTGGGTCATTTTGCATAACGCGCAAAATGGAGGAGCGGAGACTCTCCGGGACAAGGAGGAGAAAGCGAAGGCCGGTTGGCGAGTAGGTCTTCTATAGGAGACCATCATGCAGACAAAAAGTTCCGGCACCGGTAGAGTCCTGCGCGGCGTTAAGGAATTGCTCGAGGCTGGTCCTTGTGTTGCTAAGCATGGATGATGTATCAGGAAACTCCGGTTATATAGAAAAGACGTAATGGTCGAAATCATCAGTATCACAAAGCGTCGTAGCAAGTGGTAACCGGGAGAGGCAGTCGGCGTCAGCGTGTCGTCGACCAGACTTATACGAGGTGGTGTCGACGTATTCTCGCAGTCGGAGGGCCCAGCGAGCAAGACGACTCGCCGGATCACGAAGATTGGGTAGCCAACATAGGGCATGGTGGTCGGTTACGAATTTTAAAGGCCGTCCTTATAGTTAACGGCAAACCCGCTGCACGGAATAATGATGCAGTTGCGTTCAGGCTTGCCTAAAGACCACTGGCGTAAGCAATGACATGTTCTCGCTCATCAATGTGCTGGACAAGCGCCGCATCATTGTCGACACCAATTGCGTCAGTGTCGACCTCCGTCGAAGCAAACGGGCTGAAGTGCTGGAGAAGAGGATGCGACTCTAGGAGAAATCTGAGTTGGCGAAATGACAAGTCGCACTCCGACGTCCACTCGTATACGGAACGTCTTTCTGGCGTAGGCACGTGAGCGGGTATCGAAGTCAGCAAAACAAGGAACAAATCTAAGGAAATGTGACCACAGCCATAAGGAAAAACTGGTAATGGCGCAAGAAACGGGGACACAAAAGGCACACAAAAGACAGGACTGACGCCAACTTACAACTGGGGTTTATTGCACCTAGCCTGCCTTTTATACCACAACCAAGCCATATCAACAAATGCGCAAACGTTGTACATATCAAACGGCAATTCATGCGAACACTGGCAACAAAGTAACGCTGATCACTACAGAATCTAATCTACACAGAGCTTGGGAAGCCAACTTCTTTTCTGGCCAGCAGAAATAATAACAACATCATCCAAGGGGCATGACAAGTCCACACTACCAAATTATGAAACGCGTGAAGGCGAAAAAGAGCACGAATTGAACGGCAATGAGATAAAACCACGTGAAAAAAGATGACAATAATGAGGGATGAAGTCTGAAGATACAGCGCCTAGCGTCAAGTGATAAAAACTGAATATCATTCCTGTAAAAAACAGTCGTCTTAGCGTCTAAAAAACTAAAAATTGTAAAATACCGAAAGAAAGGACGAAACAACAGCAAAAAACCAAGGGAAATCCGCGAACTACAAAAAACCTTCTATAAAAGACGTCTCGGCACTGCTAAGAATAATGGAAGGCCTGCTAACGCATTTGTTTCCAGCTCTTTTGATGAAATATGCCTCAACAATCTCTCTCTCAGTTTTATCTTTTCCACTCTTCAAAAATATATTTTTGTCGAATTCGGGACGGCACTTAGAACAGCTATTGTAGTGGTCAACGAGGAAGCTCCTTTCGTTCTTGCGCAAGTTTCGGGAATGTTCACTTGCACGCTCATTAAAACAACGACTTGTTTTTCCGATGTAAACGAGGCCACAGCTAAGCGGTATCTCATAAACCACTTGTGTCCTGCATTGCGTGAACTTTTTTTGGTGTTTTATGGTGCAAGCCGGCCGCTTTTCTCTGTTGGTCATGGCACAAAGTCTTGAAAGCTTACAAGGCGCGGTGAATACAACCTGAACATTGTGTCTGCTCGCTATTTTCTTAATATTATGCGACACCTTGTGAATATACGGTATTACTGTTACTGATGAATGCAAAACCGGCTCCCTGATGCGGCTGAGTTGCTTAAGGTTCTGCAAAAGCATTTCGCAAACCGCCGAAATTAGACAAAGCGGATAACCTGCCTGTTTTTGCCTTTCAACTTGAGTGCGAAAGCTTGTTGACAACATGTGGGGGCAGGATTTGTTTAAGGCAGATTGCAGGGAGTTAGAAACAATCGCGCGTTTCACAAGCTTTGAATGAGCGCTGTCAAATGGTAGCAAGCCTTTCTTAGAACGCGGGTTGCACATCCAACAGAGACCTTTTCCGGAAACAATAACTTGATATCTAAAAACTGGAGTTGGCCGTCCGTAGGGACCTCCTTGGTAAACGTGAGACCCTGGCCGTGGCTTGAGAAAACGGACACAATCCTCGTGACGGCAGCGTCTAAATCCTGTTCCGAATTGTCCTTCATCATGACCGTGAAATCGTCGACATAACTGTGTATGGAAACTACATGAGGGTCACTGATATGTCTGCTGATGTCCGCTCCTACCACTTTTGTGTCCTTTTGTGTCCCCGTTTCTTGCGCCATTACCAGTTTTTCTTTCGACATGAACCACCTCGCCCAAACTAGAGTTTTACAGCCATAAGAAACGGCGATGCTCATTCACATTCAGGGGTTCTGAAAACGCTGCAACGGCCGCAGACTTCTGAGGATCAAGTCGGACGCCTTTCCGCTCGACGAGATGACTGAGTTCCAATGCTTGACGCTCGCCAAAACGGCATTTCTTAGAACTTAGAACAAAGCCACCTTGCTGCAAGCAGTACAGGACCAGCGCGAGGCGCTGGTTGTACTCTTGGAATGTCTCGCCACAGATAAAAACATCAACTAAATAACAGGTCCTGATGTGCCAATTGAAGTCCGGTAGTATTATGGCTACCATGAATCTCTAAAACGTTGCGGGCACATACACAGGCATAAGACTAAATCCAAGCAAACCGTCGGGTGTAACAAAGGCAGTCTTTTCTTTGTCCGCTGGGTGCATCGTTATCTGCCAGTAGCCCGACCGCAGATCGACAGATAACAAGTACGAGGCGGCGAACAAGCAGTCGGTTGCGTCATCGATGCGGGGAAGTGGGTAGACGTTTTTTTTTTTGGTTATGGCACTGAGGCGGCGATAATCCATGCAAAACTGTCATGTACTATATTTTTTTCCGGCAAGAATAACAGAGGCCGCCCAAGTACTGCAGGACTCCTTTCTGTAACATTTCGTGGACTTACTCATTTATGACTTTTCGCTCGGACGGCACCACGCTGTTCCGTTTCTGGCGAATCAGGTGTGCATATCCAGAGTCAGTGGCATGACCGGAAGGTACACGGGAATGGGGTGTGCAGCGTCAGGCTACGAGAGTCGTTCAAACACGGAAAAATACTTAAGAGCAAGTCCACCAAAGCTTCACGCTCCGCTGTGCTGAGCGACTTGCTAACCATCATACGCTGTTGCGAACCGATCCGCCCTGCGCATCCGTTACTAAAGCCACTGATGGCGGGACGCCTTGACTAAATGCGGCAAGCTTCATCCCAGTTGGCAAAAGCACCGGCTGCAGACACTGCAGTTATTTCTTCACAGTAGTGTGCAGCATTGAATCAGCGGCACCAATCAATTGGGAACCAAGACTGATTCCATTAGAATGATTCGCAAGACTGCTTCGCACAGTTCCAATAGTTAGGCGTTACTGTAACGTCGAAAGCCTTATTCACGCGACTGGAGGACGACGCACCGAATAGATAGACATCGGAGGCACGATAGTACCTGCGGACACACGAAGCACATCTGCAAAATCGGAAATGCCTCGAAGAAGCTGGATGGAAGGCAACCTTCAACGCTTATCTCGCCCTTACGGCATTCGGCAGTGGCGTCACACATACGCAGAAAGTATAAGTCTAGAATAACAGTATGCGCTGAGTGAGACGGCACTGCGAATTCCGCGAGAACATTGTTCCGCTCAGACACACCATGACACTGTACACTCCTACAAGACACAACAAGGCGCCGTTCGCTCCATAAATAAGTCGCTCTTCGGTCCCACAAAAACATTACTTTACGGCCTAGCATTTTCTAAGAGATGAGCTCATAACAGAAATAGTTGCACTTATGTCAACTAACGTCATAGATGTCAACTAACGTCATGTCAACTAACGTCACCGTTATAAACACATAAACCTTGTTTTTCAGCATAACAACGAAAAGATTAATATCTGGGAGCAGTGAACGGTATCCAGCGACCTCACGGGTATAGGCTGCGGGAACTAATTTCTCTGTCTTTGTCGTTACGGAGCGGCCCCGTAATGACGGCGAATGGCGCGCACGAGAGACGGGCGGTGGAGTAAAACTTCGGTCGGGGGCCGGGGAGTGGTGTACGGACGCCCTCAGGATGGAAGTGGTCGCGCGGTGCCAAGGTGTGGCGAAGGGGAGGTCACTGGGTGCGACAAGACCCATGGGCCGTCCGTACCGTGACATCAGGCGACTGCGACAGTATCGTGAAATATGTCCCGCAAACGCCACACCGGTAGCAAACGGGGGCGGGGTGGGAATTCCTCAAAGGGTTCGAAAATGTGAGGAGGCGTAGAATAAACGTATGCATTGTCGCGATGATCAGCAAGCCGAGATGGTCGTCTGGAAGAGAGGGGAGCTCGCGTGCGATTGTCGAAGCACGGACCGGAACGCAAGTGACGAAGGAGGCCGATCGAAACGCGAGCGTGGGCAGTCGCCCGAAGCGGGGACGTGGGCTCCATTGATGGAGGAAAGTCCGGCAGTGAAGGCAGTGTGGAGGCAGCCCTTCCCGAAAGATACGGGTTACAGGACGCAGGTGATGTGAAAGTTCAAGCAAAGGTTATCGTCAATGCTTGCTACGCTGGTCACTTTCGCGAGCCTCCCTATAGTTTTGGCGTTACGCGGTGTGTCTTCAGAGCTTCTAATCTGCGGATGTGACGTGTAAGGTTGGAGACGGTCGCCAGGTCGTCTTTAACGACGAGAAAATTGTAAACATGCCCTTCAAGAGATGACCTATCTTATCTTCGTCACACAAGCGGGAGTTGATGGTCTTGCAGAATCTGAGGGCTTCCTCGTTGTAGGTAGTACACGTTTCGCTGAGTAGCTTCGCCCTATGGGCGAGTGCTTGCACGGCGCGCGCTTTGAGCGCGATGGAGTCGCCGAAACACTGTTTAAATTCGGTGAAAAAGTGCTCCCGCATGGTCATCGTATGTTTGCGATTTTCAATCAAGATCAGGGCAGTGTTTGTTAGGAAGAAAACCGCATTGTCCAGTTGAGCGGCAGAGTCCTGTTGGTTGTATCGGCTTCCTCGTTGGTAGCGCGTAATCCAGTCGTCAATGTCCCCGCCCGCTGCGCCACCGAAGGGCCGCGGCTGCCGGTATGGTTGGGAAGATGCGCTGCGAGTCGACGGAGGCCGTTCAGCGGCCGAGGGTCATGAAGCGCTGAGCGAGGCTCATCCGCGTGCTGCGTGGCGACGGACGGGTCCAACGAGGCGGCTGCGGCGAGGCTCCAGGCTCTGTGGCGGTGCCGTTGTGAACGCTTGGGGGTCGATTCCGCAACTTTCACCAAGCAGTAACGTCCTAAACGTTAAAATTAGAGACACGGGCATACAAAGATAGCCTGCCGCTAGCTGGAAGACGCTAATGTCCAACATTCTCGAACAAATATTTTGATGAATACAAAATTGTAAGATACTCTAATGAAAATATTGAAGGTAATGGTGGACTCTTTTGATATGTAGCAAAATTTTTCTTTTGATATGTTTCAATCGTTGGCATCGAATAGTTAAGACTACCGTTAAAAATCCAATGGCGAGCGCTTTTGATGATATCAAAAAGGCTAATAGATAACAAACTTAAAACTGCCCCCGTGTGATCTGCAGATATATTTATTTTTATAGTGAAATCTTACATTATATGAAACAATTGCGTCCATTAGTGGTTTCCCGCTCAAAAATGCTTTTATCCAGAATTTTGGGGGTATGAGACCACGAAAACTCAACACGCGCGTCCACTTCTTCGTTTTCGTCCAAGCTTCCGGAGTTTTTGTCTTCACGTCTGTACAAATATTAATTATTTATTCAGTACTGCCTCGAACAATTTTTTTTTTGTCAGAGCAGGTGGATAAAGTAATTTGTATTGGCGCTCAATACTACTAAAAGGCAAAGTGCAGCAAAAATGCGACGTAAAAAAGGATCTATAAACATCACAGGTACACGCGGATAAACGAACAAGTAAGCAAAAAATCTCGTTGCCTGTTCGTTTCAGTGATCAGCAAAGCAGCAGTGGTCACAGCCAAGACGCCGCTTGCTAAGCTACAAGTGTATCTCGCATGAAGTCACGCGTTCTGAAAATGGCAGTCAGCTTCTGCGCTCCATCCTCCAGCCGCGGATAGTGTACCAGCCTCAATTTCCTCGCCTCTCCCGTCAAAAATGAGACTCCCTCGAAGGAGTCAATCGGGAGGATACGCGCGCCATAACTTATCTCTCTCGTATTACAACCCTACCCGCTCTGCAAGAGTGAGCTCAACTTAATGCCTTCAGTGAGGTCACCGACCACTGTGAGGCAAACAGAACATGCAAGATGTCACTTCAGCTTCATCGCTTACAGACCCATCCTTCACGGTCATACTCTCAACTCACAGATAATCGCTCATCTGCTTCGCCGCCGATATGATCCACGCATCTACCTCAAGGTTGCACAGTACTGCCGCGAATCTTAGCAGTGTTTTTTTATTCGTTCTTCAAAGCTGCCGGCACGCCGCTTTATCGTTTTGTTTGCGATGCAAGACCCGACCAGATTTATCTCGATTGATCGTATCCAGACAGAGCTAATTCTACGTTGTTTCAGGATCTTCTAGGAACGTTTCAAGCTTCATATCGAAAGTTAACTATCAGCTTTAAATTGAGCACGGCCGACAGCGGCGGGACTTCTGTTCGACAACCGCCGAGCACGCTTGTCGCTTCGCCGCCGCCGAGTGATTCAGTCCATCGTAGGTGCAAGTCAGCCCAAATAAAGAGTTTTGTTTAGACACCATTTCCGCAGCTTTTCTACCCTCTGGACTGAAGTCGCCACTTCATGACAACTGGTGGAGCTGCTGGATGGCCTTCCATGTTCCGGACGCCTTTCAAGTCGTGACACCAGCCCTCTGTGCATCGCACCGGATGAAACTCCAGCAGTCAACCGAGCCACCTGACGTCTTCAGGGAGAGAAGTCTGAGTTCGGGGCTCTGCTGGATCGCACCGGACAACGAAAAGACGTTGCTACGAGCACCACAGCCTCGTCAAAGATGTCGACCCCGATCATACTGCAACAGCCGCGGGAGCCGCCAAATTTCAATGGATCCTTAGGCAAAGACCCCGAAGAATGGTTGGACCAATTTGAGCGCGTGGCATCATTCATGAAGCGGGATGATGCAGCAAAAACTGGACAAGTATTTTTTCAGGGCTCAGCACGTACGTGGTACGAAAACCACGAGTCGTCCCTAACGACATGGGACATTCAAGAAGACACTTTTTAAGGTGCCCACCAGTGTCGTGAGGAAAGAAAGCGCCGGATGACTCCTCGAGTTCAATATCCAGCTTCCAAACGAGCCTGTGCGCGGCTACGTTGAAGAGATGAAACACCTCTTTCGCCGCGCCGATCCCGAGGTGGCCGAGGGAAAGATAGTTCAGTTTTTAATGCGCGGCATTAAAGACAGCTCTTTTCCAGCCTCTTCCGCCAGTCGCCAAAAACACTCGATGAACTCATGCAAGAAGGCTGCACAATCGAGAAGAACCTTGATGTCGGGACTCAGTAGTAAAATCGTCCTTCCTGTGCCTGTGCAATCCATTCGGACACGACGGCCACCACCAGAGATAACCTGTGGGAAGTTATCCGCGAAATCGTCCGCGAGGAGCTACGCCGATTACTGCCATCCTCTCCACAGCCCCAAGCAGCGGCTGTCATGGACGTGGTACGGGAAAAAGTGCTGCAGGCACTTGGCACCCCGACGGCCACAGAACCCCAGGCCGTGACCTACGCCGCTGCAGTACGCACTCCTCAGCCCCAACTTCGACCCCTATGCCCTCTCTGACATGAACAACTTGTTCCCATGCGCTTCTATTGCGGTGAGGCCGGCCATATTCTTCGTCACTGCCCGTACCGACGTATCGCTCTTCGAGGATTTGCCGTTGACGTCCCACGGCCACGCTTCGGCCAATGTCCGCAGGAAATCGCCGAGTACCTGCGTCGAGAGGAGTACACGCCAAACCGCCTTTCGCGCTCACCATCGTTGTCAACCTCACGCTTTGCGGCGCCACGGCGCAGCTACGGAGCCACGGTACGAGGAAGGACCCCAGCCCCCGAAGGGAAAACTAAAGACACCAACCATTGGAGGTGAGGTTGCTCCCGAGTGAAACACCCAAGATCATACGACGACCATGCCGCACGCCGACGCTGCATACAATGACAACCTCGACTACGACGTGAACCGCCGTCAAAACGACGCCGCTACCGAGAATAGCTTCGATGACACGTTCTACCCACGATTCCCATACCCCACGAAGCCGTGACCTGAGGCCCAGGACGACGTGCAATCCAAGAGCCAGGACGTTCGACGCCCGATGTGGTCATCACGGACATTCAATTTATTTTATTTTATTTTACCAGAAGTTTGGAAGGATATCGGGGCTAAAGCTGTGAATCGCAGCTTGACATGGCCCAGAAAACCTCTACAAGACAATGTCGACATAGTTATTAGCAATAGTTACGAGAAACAATGGATATATCTATAAAACCAGATACTATACAATAATAACTTTGAGTAGTATTCAAAACACAAACAGGCTTAGTTTCCAAATATTATCAGAAATAACCCAAGAATTCATCATACATATATATTTGAATAAAACTGTAGATTTATACAATCATAAGTGAAATCAAGATAGCATACAGGTACGAGAAATAATAGGTCAGTGAAGCAAACATATATCAGAAACGCGACTACTTATAGTTTCGAAAAGGATTCTTGAAGCTGTATAAATTAGATTATCTTGGCATATTGATGTTTATTGAGATTTGTGGGAGGTTTTGCTGTAATGACTGAAATTTGTATTTTGTGCGGAAATGCGGTGTATGCCATAATTCAGTATTACGAGTAAGTATAACTGCTTTTTTGAGGGTAGGGGGGGCGTAAGACATGCAGTTTGTACCAAGAAATTCTTCTGCTCAGTAATTAAGAAGAAAGAACGCAAAATACTGATATCATATATGCTATTAGCTCTGATGATTCTGTATGAGGGAAATATCATTTGGGTCGAGTGTAGGAACGAAACATTGGCAATATAGCGAATGACCTTTTTTTGTCGTGCAAGTATATTTTAATGTTTGTTTTTGTTATGGTAAGCCAATTAAAGCTACCGTAATTTAAACCATATGAGAATAGAGCGTAATATATTTGCAGCTTTATTTTCGTAGGGAGAAGTTTTCGGCAACGAGAGAGTGCCCCAGTTGTTGCAGAGAGTGTTCTACAGAGGCTATGGACTTGCGATGAGATGAAAAAATAACTCCTAGGATCTTATGTTCATGTAAAATATCAATTTATTTTCCAGAATATTTAACGATATGATTAAATTTGAGTGACTTGTTTCTTGCCGTGAAAATCACTGCTTTAGTTTTTTTGCGTTATCTTTTAGTTTATTCTACTGTGGCCAAATATGGAGTTGTTCAAGTATTTCATTTGTATTGTTAATCAATTCATCTTCAATGTGACTAGAGATTAGAATGCTGCAGTCATCCGCATAAATGACAATTTTCGCTGTTTGGTTAATTGTAAAAATATTATTTATGTTGTCAAGGCGTTTATTTGAAGCACAGGTCGGTTGGTCTTGGTTGTCCGGCGACACGACGGGCACACTCACAGGCGTTGTTCGAAAAACCCAGCTGCACTTCGTCTGCTTCTTCGTTGTCCCGCTTGAACTCGTCCGCTTCTTCGCTGCGCTGCGCCTGTCGGTCCCATTACAATTACTCTCCCTCCGAAAAGGAGCCATCCTGGCGACTTACGGAGAGGAGAGGATGGGCGGGTCATAGTAAGGCTTCAGGCGCTCAACGTGCACAGTTTCGCGCCCCCGGCGACGGTGGTCCGAAGAGGGAACGAGCGGCTCAACGATATAAGTCACCGGAGAAGTTTGGTGGACAACCCGGTAAGGTCCGTGAAAGCGAGACAGTAGTTTCGTGGCGAGGCCGGGAGTGGAGGAAGGCACCCAGAGCCAAACGAGGGCGCCAGATGGGTATGACGCTGGAGGGTCCGGGGAATCCCGACGGTGCTTCTGATCCCATTGTTGCTGTGTGGTGAAAGAGCGGGCAAGTTGCCGGCATTCTTCGGCATACAGGTGAGCTTCGGAGAGTAAGGTGGTCTCGGAAGGGTCAGGGTGATAAGGGAGGATGGTGTCCATGGTGGATGTAGGCTCCCGGCCATATAAGAGGAAGAAAGGAGAAAACCCCGTTGTTGTCTGAGTAGCCGTGTTATACGCGTACGTGACGAACGGGAGCACTTGATCCCAGTTGGAGTGGGCGGTGTCAACGTACATGGCGAGCATGTCACTCAGAGTGCGGTTGAACCGCTCAGTCATGCCGTTGGTCTGGGGGTGATAGGCGCTGGTGTAGCGATGAACGATTTGGCATTGCTTGAGCAGGGCCTCGACGGCGTCCGAGAGAAAAACACGGCCGCGGTCACTCAGAAGTTCTTTCGGGGCGCCGTGACGAAGAACAAGACTGTGTAGAATGAAGTGAGCGACATCGTTTGCGGTAGCAGATTTGAGAGCCGACGTTTCGACGTAACGGGTGAGATGGTCAACGGCAACGATGATCCACCGATTATTAGCCGAAGTAGTTGGAAGCGGGCCATAAAGATCAATGCCGACGCGGTCAAAGGGACGGCCAGGGCAAGGTAACGGCTGCAAAGGAGCGGCGGCGGGGTGGGGAGGTTTCTTGCGACGTTGGCAGGCGATGCATGACCGAATGTACTGACGTATGTAGCGGTACATACCTCGCCAGTAGAATCGCTGACGAAGGCGAGCATATGTTTTCAGTACACCGGCGTGGCCGCATTGTGGAGCGGAGTGAAAACAGGCACAGATTGTAGCACGGAGGTGTCGAGGGATGACCAACAGCCACTTCCGGCCGTCGGGGAGGTAATTACGGCGGTATAAGAGGCCATCACGAACGGCGAAGTGGTGGGCTTGGCGGCGAAGGGTCCGGGTCGAAGGATGCGGCGAGGGAGTGTTCAGGAAGTTTAGCAGCGAGGTGATCCAAGGATCCTTCAATTGTTCGGAGAGCATATCAGGGATGTTGAACGAAGAGAATTCGTAGGCACAGACGAGGGCAGAGGTTGACTCGCATGGAAGTGGTGAACGAGAAAGGGCGTCGGCGTCCGAGTGCTTGCGGCCGGAGCGATAAATGACGTGTATATCAAACTCCTGGAGACGTAAAGCCCAGCGGGCGAGTCGGCCAGAAGGATCATTGAGGGAGGATAGCCAGCATAGGGCGTGGTGGTCTGTGACGAAATAGAAGGGCCGGCCGTAAATGTAAGGGCGGAACTTGGCAATTGCCCAAATGATGGCGAGACATTCTTTTTCTGTAACAGAATAGTTTGATTCCGCCTTGGTGAGGGCGCGGCTGGCGTAAGCGACGACGTATTCCGGATACCCAGGCTTTCGCTGGGCAAGAACTGCGCCCAAGCCCACACCGCTCGCGTCAGTGTGAACTTCTGTCGGACAGGCGGGATCAAAATGGCGAAGGATGGGGGGAGAGACCAGCAGGCGACGTAAAGTGCTGAACGCGGTGTCGCATGCGGGGGACCAAGACGAAAGGTTCGGGCTGCCGGCAAGAAGCTGCGTTAAAGGGGCGATGATACTGGCGAAATTTCGGATGAAGCGGCGAAAATATGAGCATAAGCCTATAAAACTGCGAAGTTCTTTTAAGGTGGTTGGTTTGGGGAAGTCAGCGACGGCGCGAAGTTTGGCAGGGTCAGGAAGAACGCCGTCTTTGGAGATGACATGGCCTAATATCGTGAGCTGCGTTGCACCGAAGTAACATTTTTTCAAGTTTAGTTGGAGGCCGGCGTCAGTAAGGCTAGTGAGTACGCGCTGAAGGCGGTGCAGATGGGAAGGAAAATCTTTGGAAAAAACGACAATGTCATCTAAGTAACACAGACAAGTTTCCCATTTGAGGCCAAGGAGAATAGTGTCCATCATCCTTTCGAATGTGGCTGGAGCATTGCAGAGACGGCCAATGCGCGCCCCAAGGAGGGCTGGGAAAGGTCGAAAGAGTTGCGGAAGCGGCAGAGAAGTTCCAAGAGTTGGTCACGGTAAGCGGACGGAAGGTCGGGAGCGATGTTACTACGAAAGACGTCGATGGAAATCGGATCGGGCGCTGTCGCACAACAGGCTAAGGCAGTAACTGGGGAGCAGGCACGGGTATCGGAGAACTCGGAAGCAAGAGCAGGGTCCAGTTCTTCAATAGAGCCGAGGCATTCGCCGCGAAGAACAAACGACGGGTAAGAAAATGGGTTGGTGACATAGATGGCGCAGTGGCCATCGGAAATCGAGACAACGGCGAATGGAATGAGGAGGCGCTGATGGCGAGTGGGTGCTGCGGTAGGTGTGAAAAGAACAGGGCCGCTGAGGAAAGAGCCGGGCGGAGCGGAACGAGGGCTGAAGAGGAGGGAGGTATGTCGGTGTCGGCAGCTACAAGAAGCTTAGCGGAGCGCACAGGTAGGTCACACAACGAAACATCACACAGGGGAGAAAGCTCAAGTTCCGCACGGGCACACTCAATCACTGCACGGTGGGTCGAGAGGAAATCGCAGCCGAGGATGACATCGTGAGAGCAGGCGGTCAGCACAACAAACTCGATGGTATAGGCGACGTTGTTGATAGAAACGCGGACCGTGCAGGCTGCGATGAGGTGGATGCGCTGAGAGGTGGCCGTACGTAGTGAAAAGTCAGACAGCGGCGTTGTCACCTTACGAAGTTTGCGGCGAAGAGCATCACTAATTACTGACACTGCAGCACCCGTGTCGACTAGCGCGAGAACGGGGACGCCTTCAACAGACACCTCAATCACGTTAGCAGGAGAACACGGAGGACTTAAAAAGTTGGCAAAACACGCAGTTCTTGCCTCCTGAACTGCGGCAGTCAGTTTTCCTCTGGGAGAGGGTCCGGGCGGCGGAGCATCGGAGAAATGGAACGTCGACGAGGGGAAGGCGAGCGACGAGTAGGGGTACTGGGAGCGATGTGTAGAGGAGGCAGAAGAGACATTAGGCAAGGGCGGCCCGGAATCGTAGCGGAAATTGCGCATGAAATCGCCAGAACGAGGAGATCGCTGACGGCAAAAGCGTGCGACATGGCCCGGAAGACCGCAGGAATAGCATATCGGTCGATTGTCCTCGGTACGCCAGGGGTTCGTAGGGTTTCGGCGGGGTCGACGAACCGGGACCTGCGGCGGGGGTATAGACGGCGGTGGAGCATAAATGGCCGGGCTGCTAGGGTAGGCGGCAGAGGTGGGCGAGCGCCGCCGTGTACCGGTGACTGCTTCAGCATAGGTGAGCGGCGCTGCCACAGGAGGAGGTGGGGGACTGGATGGCAGAACTGCAGCGACCTGCTCCTGAATAACACGACGGAGAGTGGGCGTGAGAGATGGCGCCAGGTCGTGCGGAGGGCAGACGGGGTCGGGAAGGTGATGCAGCAGAGAAAGCTGGCGAGCGACCTCTTCGCGAATGAAGTCTTTAACCTGCTGCATGAACAGGGGACTGCTCAGCAGACGAGCCACCAAGGGCCAAGCCAGCAAGACCCCCCGCAGGCGCGCCGGACTGCCGCGTAGATGCGCGTTGCTTGCGGAGTTCGTCGAAGCTTTGGCACAGCCTGGATGACGGTAGCGACGGAGGTGGGGTTCTTCGCCAGCAGCATCTGGAAAGCGTCATCGGCTATGCCTTTAAGTATGTGGTTGACTTTATCCCCTTCGGACATGGAGGGGTTGACACGCTTGCACAGGTCAACGATGTCCTCGATGTAGCTTGTGAACGTCTCGGAAGGGAGCTGAGATCGAGCACGAAGACGTTGCTCGGCGCGAAGCTTCCGGACGGCGGGGCGGCCGAAAACGTCGGCGAAGCTTGTTTTAAAGGACGACCAGGTGGGAAGGTCGGCCTCATGGTTGCGAAACCATAGGTTGGCAACGTCCGTTAGATAGAATAGGACGTTGCTAAGTTTCACGGAATCGTCCCCACCGATTGTAAGTGCTGATGCGCTCATAGGAGGCCAGCCAATCGTCGACGTCTTGGTCATCGGTGCCACTAAAAGGAGAAGGGTCACGCTGGCGCTGCACCCCGTGACAGAGTACGGTGGCAGGGAGGGGCTGCGATGGTTCACTCGGACCTTCCGGCATGGTGGCGGAGACGAGTAGCGTTCCACTTCGAAGTTCCAGGATGAGGACCGGGACGGGAACCCAGCACCTCCACCAAGTGTCAAGGCGTTTATTTGAAGCACAGGTCGGTTGGTCTTGGTTGTCCGGCGACACGACGGGCACACTCACAGGCGTTGTTCGAAAAACCCAGCTGCACTTCGTCTGCTTCTTCGTTGTCCCGCTTGAACTCGTCCGCTTCTTCGCTGCGCTGCGCCTGTCGGTCCCATTACAATGTAAGCATTAAAAAGAAGACGTCCCAAAACACTGCCTTGTGGGACACCGCATGTAACAGGCAGAAAGGATGACCACGTAGTGCCTATGCATACAGATTGGCTTCTTCCAGTTAATTATTATGTTATCAGTTCTAACGGCATCCCACGAATACCATACGACGATAGTATGAATAATATTATCTTGCGATATAAGGAATCCAAAGCCTTCGTGAAATCAATAAAGAGTGCTAACGTGTAAATATTATTTTCAATGTTTTCCACAATTGCCTCTTTTATTGCTAATAATGCTGTTTCGGATGATTTTTTTTTTTCCTGAATCCAAGCCGGGCTTCAGTCAAAATGTTGTGTTTATCTAAAAACCGCGTGATGCGACAGGAAATAAGCTTTTCTAGACCCTTGGAGAATATGGGTATAATGAATATCGGCCTATAATTTGATGTTAAGTTCCTGTCACTCTAGTCTGCTTCATGCCTTCTGGATACACACCGGTTCATATAAATTTTGTATACTGCTACCACTACATGTAGTGGTATTGCACTAATGTAATATGCCTTGTTTGTTTGTTTGCTTTTTGCTGTTTTTTGTTTTGTTTTTCAGTTCCAGTATTTTCTGATGTATGCTTCCCTTTTTTTCTCTCTCTCTCTTTCCGCTGTGTATTTTTTCACATAAGAGGATTGTTCGTTGCTGCTAATGGGTGATGGGTGACTGGAGCTTAGTCAAGCCGCAACAAAGCGGCTTTTTCTTCAGTCACCTTTTTTTTCGCTGTATTTTTCCATGCGAAAAATAAATTGATTGATTGATTGATTGATTGATTGATTGATTGATTGATTGATTGATTGATTGATTGATTGATTGATTGATAATACATACTTTACTGGCCCGACTTGCATATTGTTAACGTCTAACGCAGTGTTATTACTTAAGTTCATAAAGCATCCGCCTCGTATCCGGGAGGTGCGGGGTTCGATCCCCAGTGCCGCTGGGTACCCACCGGTGATACAATGGGTACAAGCTTTCCCCTGGTCTGGTGCTCGGCTTATTTAGGTTGAAATGCTTGGGAAATGGGTCTTTGACCCCACCATGAGAAAAAGAAAAATACCTTGTGACATGGCGCTCTTTGGCCATAGCTGCCCTTGCGCCATAAAAATCCATAATCATCATCTTAAGTTCATAATGTTCATATAAGTTTCTGTTTCCCTTGTTGGCTCCAAAAATAGGCTTTCCCTAGTGCTATTTATTTGTGAGCGCCGAATCGGAGTGTTGCTGTCCTGTGATACAATGTTAAAAGTATTCGTTAAAGTGTTCTGCTAAGGCTTTGCCGGTTATTTCCTTATCTTGGTGGCGTATTTTTTCGGGCGAACGGCAGGTATTTCCGCGGCTGAGAACGGTATTGATAATTTTCCAAGTGGTATCTGGGTAACGGCCAGCAATATCAGAGAACACATCTTGATAGTAGGTTTTCTTTTCTCGCCTTAGTTCGGCATTTAACCTGTTTCTTTCCATCTTAAAATCTTGTAGTGCAGTAGACAGGCGTGTACGAAGAAAAACATGGTAAAGATAGTTTTTCTTTTCGTTAGGTTGGGCCTAAAAAGAAGGAAAATAATAATCACACGCCTGCACCACTAACGTGCAAAAGGCTTAATCCTATCTGAAGCTAAATTATAAGGCCGGAAGGCAATAATATAATTTCACCATCCGTAGGTGGGGAAAATGCAAAAAATGAGGGGGGGGGGGGGAGGTAAAAGCTACATAGCGACCCACAGCCGGGGAAGCGGACCCGGGGAGACTCCACATATCTCCCCTGGGACGTAGCGGAGAAGATTGATGAACTAGGTTATGGGAATTGGGATGGGAATTGGGACAGCGAGTTTTTTGCCCTGATACTTCATATATCTCGCCTCCATTGGTTTATGGGTTTATGGTGGATTTAACGTCCCAAAGCGACTCAGGCTATGAGGGACGCCGTAGTGAAGGGCTCCGGAAATTTCGACCACCAAATTTCGACCACAGCCAAACCAGGCACCGAAGGATAGCTTCATACCATCCGCAGACCAACAGACTTACCGAGCGCCTGAATAAAACCATCGCCGATATGCTGGCTATGTATGTCGATACAGTAGAAGCTTGGGCAAGTCCGTGTGACATTGTTTTTCGGCAGCGCAAGACACCAAGGACGAGACAAGTGCACATACACGGCGCTGAACTCACAGCTGGTTTTATTGAGGCGATTACAACTTCTTAAATACAGTGGCAGCCAACCTCAAATGAAAAGCATAAATGCACAAGGAACACTTGTTGCTGGGCTAGTTAGTGCGTAGTTCTATGTAAAAACGTTAGCGCAAAATAAGAGACAATCACAAGAAAGGTGGACAGGACAACGCGCTACTGACAACTGATTTTTATTGAAAGAAACACATAATATATAGGTTCACCGTCACACCACCTATCAGCTGCAGCAAGCGTCAGAGAGATGAATAGGGTCATAAAAGCGCCAAAAAAAAACGCTAAAAACATGACTTAGTTAAAAATGATAAGATCGGAGAAAGAACAATAACAGGCATGACACGTGGTGTAAAGGGCCAAAGAAACATGACTGATTGGGATCTGAAAGAATTACGACCAACCAAAAAACATTAAAACCTTAAAAAACCAGAAAAAGCACCTGAGACGATAAGCCATCTAAAAGGCTTTGTGCACTCATCCTTTCAGATTACACTGGGAAAAAACCACAGCACCTGTACACGTGTGCGTATCAGGAAAACTTTCATAAAAAGGCTTCTTTGCTTTTATACAAGAAGATAGAAACATCGCTAACGGCACTCAGGCCCGTTTTACTAATTAAAAAGGCTTCTTTTAATTCGCGGGACACTCGATCCCGGCCTCTACATAAAACTACAGTTCTTTCAAGAATGGGCCCGCAGGTGCTTTGTTCGCAGCCCTTACAGTGAAGAGGCAGATTAGAACCTGTTCCCGTCCCCATTGAACGCTCATGCTCCCTCAACCTTTCATTCAGGCAACGCCCCGTCTGTCCAATATACACTTTCCCACACGCGAGTGGGATCTCATAAACAATCCTTCATTGCATTCTACGTGCCTACGGGCATGTCTGGTTCCGCAGGTTTTTTCGTTTCTTTTTTCTGAGTTTACACGAGGACATAATGGGGTCAGCTTACAGGGAGCAGAGAATAGAACTGGAACTTTGAATTTTGATGCAACTTTTTTCAGGTTATGGGCAACGCGGTGCGAGTAGGGCACCACTTCTGGCCTAATTCTATCCTCAACAGGCATAGGCTGTTTGCGTTCCACGCCTTTTATAATGTGCAGAAGGGACTCCACCACTCTAGTCAGGACAGACTGAGGGAAGCCTGCATCCTGAAGCCTTACCATCTGCAAGTGGAAGCCCCTTTCCATGGTAGGACAATAGGATTTCGCAATGGCGGCGTTTAAACCAGACGTAGCAATGGCTCGCTTCACTGTCATAGAGTGTGCCTATTCATTTGAAGAAAAAAACCTTTTTGGGCACGAGGGTGGTACATCCAGCAAATTTTCTCTTTGGTTATGGAAAATCCCAGGTCTAAAAATTGCAGTTTATCACTTTCAGGTAGCTCCTGTGTAAATTCTAAGCCTTTTCCGTTTTCACTAAAAATTCCTAGAACCTCGTTAACTGTGCCTAACTAGGACTGTGTGTCCTGTTTTTTAGTAGGATTAAATAATCATCGACGTATCTGAAAACTCTCATTACCCTACTCTTGTTCAACTGCTCATTCACACTTCGATCAATCATTGAAAGGAAAATATTGCTCAGAACCGGGGCCACACACGAGCCAATACAAATTCCTTTCTTCTGTATAAGCGATCCACTTTGGAACTGCACAACTGTGGAACTAAGATAAAATTCTAACAATGTCATGAAATTCCCTACTGACACACCAGCTGCGTTTTGAAAAGATATACACCCGCTTTCTTCAATGCATGCTTGAACGGCTGTGAACAATTCTTTGCGGGGAATGGAGTGGAAAAGATCTTTAGCATCAACAGAAAAGAAATACCCAATTTTCCGATTACCGTCAAGAAATTCAATTATATCCAAAGAGTTCTTCGTTGCGAAAGGATCAGTGACCCCAAGCTGGTTAAGATGCTTCAGCAGGAACTGACTAACAAGGCGTCGCCAAGATCCCCTTTCGCTTGCAATACAACGGAATGGTACACCTTCTTTGTGGGTCTTAGCTGTAAAAAACATGCTAAGAGTTTTGCCCTTACAGTCACTAATAGACTTTGCTAACCTTCGCAGCTCCAATTCATTGCAGAGGGCGACAGCTCTTGACTTAGCCTTCACAGGCTTGAGTTCTGACCGTTTAAAGTTTTTCTCAACTGCACGGCACGCTTTTTCATTATATACTCCCTTAGGCACCACCACAAAAACACCTTCCTTGTCGGCTTGCAGCAAACGAATGTCGTTCTGTTTGAGGTAATTCACCACTTTGTTGACCGTAAACCCATATCCACTGGCTTTATCGGAAGCCGTTCTGGCTAACGCGTCCACTCCTTCTAGCAGGCATCGCTCACGATCTTCCGGCGGTGCCTTCCCCGCCACTGGCCTATTCAGAGCAAGGAGCTCATGAGCCACTGTAGTTGGCTCAAGACTGAACTTCAAGGTGTTGGAAAAAGACCGAAGTTCAGTCTTGAGCCAACTACATTGGCTCATGAGCTCCTTGCTCTGAATAGGCCAGTGGCGGGGAATGATAAAAGAATTTTAGGCCGCGTGATAGATTGATTATATTTTCCGGGAGGTGTGGCTCTCCAGGTGTTCCATCTAATGTGGTTGTATGTTCGTTTATCGTTTCTTTGTTATTGTCGGGTGGGGATATGTGCGTTGCCAGTTTAAATACCATTGTGCGCTCCATACCTGCCTCAACAACGATGCCATCACGAGGGAATTTTTTAAGTTTCTTCGTCCAAATTTGCTTAATTTTGCTCAACTGAAAGACCTCAAGCTCATCTGTCTCGAATGCTGAGAGTACCATGCTGTGACGCGCCCGCCTCTCCTCGAGTATTATTGATGCTAAGATCTGTCTAAAGTGCTCAATTGTTATTTTCAGGAGGTTTAAAGAAGCTTCAAGTAGTTCTTTGCTCAATGCTTCTCGATGGGATTCTGAAAGGTTACTCATGGATGGCGATAGGGATACAAGAAGACCCTTCGGTACAGTTTCTGATTTAAGATATATTTGAAGAAATTTTAGGTGGAGCTCGTGCCTGATTAGCTTGTCAGTAATTTTTCTTAATTTTAAAACTATTCCTAGAGCGTGTGACATTGGCAGAAGAAGAAATGGCGGGCGCGTGATCCTGGTCGGCCTGTCAGTTTTCCTTTAACTTCAGCCGTTTGCTTCAGCCACAGCGTCGTCTGGGGTCATACCTTTGTTTCGGCGTGGCGACCTCGTGACCGAAGTTCTGCAGGGTGACGGAAGTTTGTTGGGAGCCCAGAGTTGGTTCTGTTGCTGTTGATATGGGAATCCTCCGTGATTCTGGGCTTGTCGGAGTGGCAACCGGTGACGTATCGCCCACCACAGCGGATGTCGGGTGGTTTGGTGCTGAGTATGGGTTCCTGGTGGTAGTGTCTGGTGCCGGAACTCTTGATGGTTCGTTGGCGCTTGCAGACATGGTGCAGTGCAGTGATCTGTGTGATGGCGTGGGTAGAAGTGCTTGGTAAGTGGTCGTATTTTCTCTCGTGCGTCCGGCGTCACTTGAAATTCTTGACGTGTTTTTCGGGTGACACTTCTGACGGTGGTCCTGCAACCCAGCTGTCCGTTTATTTTTAATTATCTGTTCAGCTTCCGCAATGGTCGGGAAATCTGCTGTTGTGGGTGCCCCGGCTTCTTCATTGGTTTTGCTTGTGACCTCAAAATAGCTGGCAGCTATTCGGGTGCTGTGCTCTATGGTGGGTCGTTGAATCTTCTCTGATGGTAGGTGATCTTGCCATGGGGCCAAGTATTGCCGGCGAGCACTGAGGATAACGTTGAAGACATTCCAGGCGAGCAACAAAACTCCCCCGCAACTTGGGTGCACGCCATCAGCAGCTAGGACCCTGGTAGCGGGGAATGCCTCCAGCGAGTGAAAGATGTAGAAGACATTTTGGTTCTGAGCACACAATTCAATAAGTCTGTTGTTGAACCCGGTGGCGCGCTGATTGAATTTGTCCACCATCCGCCAATTTCTGGAACCAAGTCTGCGATTAGGGGCCCGCAGCAGAACTAATGTGGCGTATATCACCTCGATATCAGGCCGTGCTGTGCAGATCATGCTTGTCCTGTAGATGTCGTTCGTTCCCAAATGGAGTATCAGTCCTCTTACACTGGGAGGCACGAAGTCCAGGAGGTTCCCCACGTCAGTGATTTCAGCTCCGGGTTGCGAGATGAAGGCTGCAGGCACACAGGCTAGATGCGTCGAAGTGGTTGTATATGTGTTTCGTCTGAGAGTCTCCAATCAGGGCCCATGTTGGCGCGTTGAGGGGATATTTCCAGAAAACGTTGATTGAAGCGTTAATGGCAGCCATTGAAGAAAAGTAGTTGCGAAAACATGAGGTACTTCACTGCTTAAAATAATATACATCGAAGTGTACGCTTCATTTAAGAAAACATTTTTATTTTACTCGACGTTTCGGTCGGAGGAACGATCTTTTTCAAGAATGACCATACAGTGCATGGGCGCGTGTTCTTATAGCATGGGACTTGACACACAGAAGGCTTAAAAAGAAAAGAAATAAAGAAAAGTAAAGAAAAGAAAAAAGGGAGGAGCGGGCGATCGGGGAGAACGGAACACAACAGACGCCTATGGCATATTAGGGGAGCAAAGGTGGCGCGTCGCGTACCCGTGAACTCACTGCACACACACACACACACACACACACACACACACACACACACACACACACACACACACACACACACACACACACACACACACACACACACACACACACACACACACACACACACACACGCACACACGAGAGGAAAGAAGGAGGCCGGGCTGGGTGCGCACGCGGCTACTGCGACAAGAAAAAAGAAAAAGAGAGAGAGAAGCAAAAACAGAGAATATATATATATATATATATATATATATATATATATATATATATATATATATATATATATATATATATATATATATATATATATATATATATATATATATTTGTTTCCATTTAATAAAAGCATTCACGAAAGTGATGTAAGGCTTTTGGAACACCCTGGATGGTCATGTAATAAACCAACACTGAAGTTGGGTGTTTATGAGGTCGTGCGTCCTTTTAAGAACGGCAACGCAGGAACGCTAGCCATTTTGAAGCACACTGCGATCAAAGCTGGTCAGCACACTTAACGCTTTCGTGCCAGGCGACCAACAACAGCCCCCCCCCCCCCCCCCCCCCCTCATATCTGGAAATCTTACTCTCTGTGTAACACGCGAGCAAAAGCAAGTGATCTGCTGTACGAGCAGAAATAAGCAAAAGCCACAGTAAGGAGCACCTGAGCTAAATATATAGCAAATTTTATGTTTTCTGGACATTGCTTTATGAAATTTTTAATTATTCCCGATCTTCTTTATCCTTTTTCTCGGGACTCTATTCTACCATTCCTTCTTACGCGAACAATCCTAACTTTATTGCCGTACAAGTCTTATTATTGAAGCTTTGCACAGCCGCTGCAGTCACTCAGTTGTTATGCCGCTCGCCTGCTGAACGGTAACGAGGATTCGATCCCTGCCAGGTGGTCGCATTACGATGAAGGTGAAATTCCAGAGGCCCGTGTACTGTTCAATGTCAGGGTACGTTAAAGAGCCCCAGGAGGTCGAAATCAACTGGAGCCCTCCACTACGAGGGTCCATCACAGCCTGATTCACTTTGTGACGTTAAACCCCATAAACCAATTCAAGCCATTTGGGCTAATGCAGATATGGTTGCCCATGGTATGACGTCGTGGCGTCTTTTTAAACTCTTTGTATCAGCCCCGTACGGGACAAGAAGAAGAATGGGCAATCAGCGTATCAGGAGAACAGTGAACGTCCTGTTTTATTCATTGCTGATATTTATAGCTGAAGGTGGAAAGGGGTTAACGTTAGAGAAGACAAGGCCGAAGCACGTGGCAATATAGCATACACAGATAGCTGGCGGGCCTTGATATGATATGATACACTCGCGTCTCTTCGGAAAAATAAGCACTTGTTAGTAGCGCTTCGTCGTGTGTGTGTGCGCGCGTCCGCTTCTGTGCCAGTTCTGATTTCAGAAATCGTAAGCCAAGCTTTGTACACTGAATTCTTGCATATCTGGATTCGCACTGATCCACAATAAGTAAAGTAGCTCAATTTTTTTCTTACTGGTGCATTTTTCTCACAAAGATGCCAATATGAAAACCATTCTTTTTGCCACCCCACTATTATACTGTTTGCTATTATAGTATCGCAATTCCTTTCGTTTACTGCAATGTTTCTGTCCTTACGGATATAACTATACAAAGTAATTTCTTTGGCTATGAACTTAAGTCACGATCGCTGGCGGCAGTAGTGTATTTATTGCATTATTAAAAAAAATGTAGACATTTTTTCGTTTGCTTTACCAGTTTGATTCGGAAACAACAATCTGGTTTTTAGGATAGGCCCTCAATTCGCTGTTCGTATCTGCCATGTATTAAAGAAAATTCTCACAAAGTGGCCTCATACCTCAGTCTTGCTCTGACAGCACTTTTATGCCTTTTCTGCGCTCATGAAAGTCCTCTGATTTTTTACCACACCGGGACATTCTCCTCTTTGTGGAAAAGTACATTGATCGTTTCGAAACAGCTGCCTCTCAGTACTTTACAGATGCCAGCATACTGGGCTCTTAATTTTTCTATTTCAGCTTTGATCTACATATACCTTTTTAATGATTCTCCACGTATCTGAAACAATACGGTGTATGTACGAGTTTAAGCCCAGCTTCAATCCTTGGCGACCTTTTTTACTCATCTGGAGCCAACTGTCTGCCATATTTTAATATTTCTGAAATTTTTAGATCTGTATATGATTTTGTTTTATTTTTACGGATAGTAATGCAGCCAGCTCTGATGCCGGCGGTATCAATGTTTTAATTCTTTTTAGCGAAGACTTAGGCTATTGCATTACACACGTGATGTTCCAATTGGTGGTGAGATTCCTTTTCTGGGAATCAACATTGAATGTCCAGGCGACCAATTAAGTCTGTTGTTTTTGGAGACTCACGAACAAAGCGCCCTTCCAGCTTGCCATTCGGTTGATTCCAAGCTGATAAAAAGGTCGGCTGCAAACTTACGCATTATGAACGCCTTAAGCCTACGATGTACACACGCCACTGGTGATGATTTCAATCAATTCCCAGTCCAGCTGAAGGTATAATTTGCCTGAGCATGTGTTGAGTCGCTCACACGTGCCATTCGCCGACGGGCGGTTTCGTGTTCTGCGCATGTGCAACGGTACAGTGCATGAAATCCCGGTTTCGCCTCCCGTCTCGTCGCAAGGCTTTTTGAACGGCGAATTTCAAAACGTCGCAGAATGCAACCTACCAATTAGCAGACATTCTAAATGGAATCATAAATTCCTGGAGTGCTGGTACATAATGGTTCATGGCTGAAAAATTATATTAAAATTTTATTCCGAGTGCGTTATTTAAGTGGCTATTTTGGCCCACGAACATCTCTATATGAAAATAAAGAAAGTACCCCCGTAATACTTGATGAAGAATTTAGATCCTTTAATGCACAATGCCACAAAAGCAACCAGTCAAATACGAATCGGAACCACGTTGTTGCACGTTCCAGAACACAACATTAATTCATTTTGCAACCGGACCCTTTTTGTCCTTTATTGAATGATAAAACTACCTAAAAAAGAAAAACTCGAACATACTCATGCCTCAAATCCCTAGGCTCCATTAACACAATTCTGTTACACCCTCGCACTTCATCACCATGTCAGATTTCTTGGAGGCATTTCTTGGAGATTTCTTGGAGTTAAAGGGCTAAAAAGCATGATGATAACTAGGAGATGCACACGGCCTAAAGGGGCGGCTAAAGAAAACTAAAACGTCACATCACAAACCAAAAATATTTAGAAGCTCAGAGAAAACAGCACGACAGAACTGCTTGCGCATGGCACCTAACCCAGTACGAGGTTGCCTCAAGAAGAAGACAAAAGCGGGAGTTGAAGGGTCTGGTGTTATAAACAAAGAAAAGAAAGTTGCTGTTTCACCCTACCTGCAGAATATTTCTCACCGCCGAAAGAGGATAGGGCAGCTGGCAAATACCAGCATTGTGTTTCTGTAACCAGACAAGCTGTCCGAGATGTGTCACAGAGTCATCGCCCCCGCTGCCCGAAAGCCAGCTTGCACAGTCAAGTGCCACTCACCATTCGTGGCATGCAAAGTTGGCGTGGTGTACAACATACCTTGAGCTGTGGCAAAGCCTACGTCGGGCAATCCGGGCGATGTCTCGGTGAACGACTGATGGGGCACTCTAACAACTTTTACGGAACTTTGTAGGGACATCTGAGAGCGCACTGCTTGAATTGTTCCTGCCGTTTCTGGAACCATTTGTTTCAATAATGCACTGTTCTAGCTAGAAATCTGCATAAAAGCACTCGCAAAATCATATAAAAGCCCCACATTTCGAGACTACGGCAAGATTACCACTTCCCGAAAGCTCCATCGAAACGTGCACCACATTACTTGAGCCAGACGGCATTTGAGTACGTAGTTGTGTTGTGCTCTTTTCTTTGGGGTTTTAAAAGTTGTATGTTTTTCATTTCACCTTTTAGTTTTTGGCCACCCCTTTTGGCCAAGTATGTATCTTAATTAACGCATGTATATGTCTCTTAACGCCCTTCGTGGCTCTTTTATTTCATCTCATTTTATGAGGTCACATACTGTAATTTCATTTTTTTAATTGTTGGCACGTCCCGCGTGGCAGATTCAGCCTTTTAAAAACGGCCATTTGCTTGTTAATTGCATTTCCTTTGTGCGACGGTGTCGCATTATCTCCTGTCTGTCCATTCCCTGTCGTTATCTCGTGCTCAACAAATAAAAAAACGGAACAGTTGTTCACGTGCCTCCCCGCACAATGTACCTAAATATGCTGTTCCTTACTGAAATATAGAACCAATTGGAGCCAGCCCGGTGGTGTCTCGTGTTTTCTTCGTCCTTGATTAAAAGGTGCGCTGGGTTGCATTCCCAGCTCCCATGAATTACCGGCTTGCCCGGTCAGCCACGCTCGCAGACTTCGATGATCGTGGTGATTCGGTACATCATACGGCTCTTCCTCAGATTAAATAGTTCCATAAAGAAAAAGAGATCCCAAGGCAAGCAGGTTTTCTCTACAGGCAGAAATCTAATACTGTACGGACCGATTTAAATGCCTTTCTCAGTGCTGTCTGGCGTATTAAACAGGAGGCAGTTCACCATGCATGGTACAAATTTTGCTTTAGAGTGACGCCATGCACTGGCAGGCAGCGTCGATGTGTAGAGTCTAAAAAAGAACGTTCCGTTAGTGGACTGAATTCATATTCGCTTAACACGCTTTCAAACACTGCCATCAAAAAGCTGCAGAAAATGCTGCCGATGCAAAGCTACAGGGAACAATAACTCGGTGAGAACTTCAGTCATTTGCCTTGCGGATAGGCAATACAGGTAATCTGAAAAAAGCGCTGTGTGAGCAAATCGAAGTTGACAGCAACTTAAAGTCCCCTCACGAGCCTGTTCAGTCGGTTGGCATAGGTAGGGTAAATGGGCACTCAGACACCTAACGCAAAGTTGCTGAAATGGAAAGGAGCGGTTTGCACCAGACTTAACAGGAAGAAACAGCTGTTCAAGACCCAAGAGCTCAAACTGAGAGCACCATATGAGCGTTTAGAATATTCTGGGCATTACCTTCACCTTCTTCCTGACACAATGCAGAACCTGCAGGACATAAGCGAGCATTGAAAACAAGATATTACAGACTTGTGCCCGAGCAAACAATGAGAGTTCACGACCCATCCAAGCCTAGGTTTGTCTCCTCATCGACATGATTTGGTCTTTCCAGTAGGCTCCACTGTTGCTAACCTAGTACAGATGACCTCCTAGGTACCGGAGGGCGCCGCGGTCCCGGCTTATGCCTCCAAAATGACTTGGCCTGGTACCCCATTGAGCCAACCAAAATCATTTGGGGTTTATATATAAATTAAGAACCGCACTTTCTGCCTCGCAAAATAGCAAGTATTGTGTTGAGAGATTCCGAGAGGCGGCAGAGCTCCACATTCGAAAGGAATGGGAAGAGGACAGCTTCTTCGGGGGCGCCTTTTCCCACCGTAAGTACTGGTTGAGACTGCTGCTCCCCCACCCGAAGTAGTGCTGTTCGGTTAGTGGGGAAGTCTTGGACGTTGGCGTACCACTGTAGCTCTTCGTCGGCGTTCGTACTTTTTTTAAATCTCGGTTGAGGTGCTCACGCACAAAATGATCCACTTAAAGCCTTTCCCTTCATCAAATGCAGCGGAGGGTCTAAAAAACAAATAAAGCTAGACTGGGAACTTGGCTGCTTTACTCACTTCGTGCAAGTGGGCGCTGGGCCCGCGTCACTTGCTAGCAATAGTTTATGAACTCCGGGGTTAGATACATCAAGGGCAGGATTCTCCGTCAAGGTGTCATCGACACAAAAGCTAGAGTTTCCGCAGTCGTCATGATAAACACCGACGGAAAATACATATTCAGCCTTTCCACAATACGCGCAACCTGATCACAGGAAGAGCGATCGTTAACAATGAATGATGAACGCACATGAACAGCCGGAAGTAATGTTTCCAGAACAATAGTAGATATTCTGTCATGAAAGTTGATAAAGTGCCGTTGTAATAAAAGCCTCCGGCTTCGTGTATTTTACTCGTTAAGATAGATTTAAGCGTTCCATGCAATGTAGTCCGGCTGCTCTAACTCAAATGCTTTGCGTCTTCTGAGATTTTTTTATTCCCCACTCTCCGAGTCGCATATACTCAAACATTACCGACTCTCCCGCAGAACGTACTGTCCACCTCACAAAAAACTCCGATGAGAGGAGGCTGCCTCCGTGCGCCAAATTCAAACTAACATTTCCTCCAACGCTACCACGAGTATTGCCCGTTTTGTGGAGCACATCCAACACTCTGCCACTCCAAACGGCAATGCCTCAGTCCTCTCTAGGCACTCCATATTCCACCCCTCCCCCCGGTGGGAAGCCATCCTGTCCAGCACAGCCCTAGACGACCAGTGTGATCTGATCATCCGGGACACCCAGACAGCTACGGCAAATGGGGCTCTGAACTAAGGGCTCCACCCTCGGGGGACCTGCCTCCAATCTTTCATGATATGTTTTTTCTCTTTCCTTATCAGATGAATCACCTCCTTGTTATACGATGGGTTCTTCTGGTTGCACTTTAAGCACATCTTGGGCACGAACTGAGAAATCCATTAATGAACAACGTGATAACATTTGTCAAACAGCACATGAACACTTCGTTTCACTACAATGCAGAAACCATCAAAATCGAACTTTAAAGATCAACGATATAATAGTCATCAACGTGATCAAAATCCGTTACAAGATAGTAATCAGGCCTATTAAGTTCACAAATGACATCACACCTTAGCAAAATACCCCAGTGATCAGACAGGCCTTCCAAGATTTGACAGTCCCAAGCATTTTGCGATATCTCTGATGAAAGAAAAGGAAGGCTAGTATTCAGTTCTCGCTGCTAACGCTGTCAGCAGCCTCTGTCAGGTCTAATGACAGGACCGTATAAACACTGGAATTATAAACCAACTTGTCGCGACCATTTGAAGGCATCAAACTCCAATCAGACAAAGGGTAATGAGATCGCCACTTAGTAGTTATTTACGATACTACGAGGGTGTTTTAGTGAGCAGGCACACCAATCAGAGAACTAGTGGTTTACAGGGTTGGAGAAGAAATACAACAGCCAAAAAAGACAAACACACAAGACTTAATAGGGTAGTACGTTGGGCCAGTAGGTGTAGCGGCATATTTAAAAAACTTTGCGCAGAATAACACAGTGCGTGCGCGCTCTTTTTTTCCCACACGTGATTCTCTGGATTTGTACGCTTGCGCCAGTTCTGCTTCTTAAGGCGGTGTATCAATTCTGAAAATACAGTTGCAAGTTTGCGCTTGTGTGTGTGTGCGCCTTTCTCCCTCCCGTCCTGTGTTATTTTGCGCAAACTTTTTTTTAAATATGACACAAGGAGAGAACAACACAGGACAACTATGTACGCAAAGTGCCGAACCAAAGTGAATTATTAGATTCCGCGGACCTGCGGAAAATTTTACACAGTTCAGACGGGTGACTGTGTCAACGAGAGGATGCGCAAATACGGAACAAAAGTTTGCGCTGGTGAAGATGGCTATCTTGATTGGCACTGCAGTAGATGTCCTGGCAAATGTTCCCCACGTTTCTCTGATGACACCAATCTGGGCTATGGAAAAACACGGAAGGCCCGAGAAATTTTTTATTCCTTTCAAATATCAAATCATGGCCATGCTTGCGTCAGTTACCATCGATAGCGCTGACGATAAAAGAATTTGATTATTTGAATAACTATGTCTGAGTGTCTGTCCTGCCTTGGCGCATGCGTTGAGATTACTTGGCGGTTTGTTCTCAGTAAAGAATTCAGTTGTTAGTACCAGCCGTTGTCCTGTGTTGTTCTCTCCTTGTGTGTTCGTCTTTTTTGTGGCTGGTATATTTCTTCTTTAACATGCCGTACCAACAGGCTCACCATTCTGCCCCGCTCCAGGTTTGGAAGGTCGATTTAAGCCGCCAATACCCACCAGATCACGTAGGAAGAATTTGAATCAACCCGCCATGGTGCTAGCGATACTCAGTGGTAGTTTGAAATCAACGCCTTACTTTATGAACAAAATCACACACCGCCGCTGCCAATAGGCCGGTTGCATTGTAAGACTGGGTGATTAGGAGGCACGAGCTCGCCGTCGTTATCAAAGTTGTTTAATTAACGAGATTTTTGTGACACAGCCGACTGCATGAATTTACAGTCAGGAACGTTAGATAGTTCAACTTGCAAAGTCGTTCCGTGCATCCTAGGGTGCATGCTACCGGAAATCCAAGTTATCGACTTGCCGATATAATTGCACAAGTAGCGGACATTGTCTACTGTCACAGTATCAAAGTTTAGTCGGTCGGTACTTGTTGGAATTATTTATAATCTTGACAAAATTATCGCACAGTGCGTTGCGTATCCGCCGCACGCTAAGTGAAAAACCTTCACTGATGTAAGTTTCCGGCCTTTTCACATTGGAAACATTCTTCTGTATCAGGACTTTCGATGTAAAATCGAGCATCTTCGGCATCACAAGCCAAACTTTCCCACTCTAGTGTACACCGACCTTGTGTCAGCGCTGCATACAGCCGCATCCAATTTCTTTTTATAAAAAGCTGCAATAAGGATGCAAGTAGTTGCTCGGGGATTTCAGTTGACGATTAGCGACTGTTTCCTCCAGGGTATCCACACGCCGCTAGACGTTGGCGGCGCCTCAAACCAACGCCTGTAATTTTTTTTACATCCTGTCCTGAAACATAGTAATCTTTGCTCTTCGAATTGATATGTCACAACGCCGTCAGGTTTCCCCAGCCAGCAGTTTCGTCGTGATGTGTTCCTTCTTTGCTGCTGGGCCGCCTGGTGGCTTTGTGGTTAAGCGCTCGGCTGCTGACCCGAAAGACGCCCATTCGGTCCCGGCCTCGGCGGTCGCATTTCGATGGAGGCGAAATTCTAGAGGCCCGTGTGCTGTACGATGTCAGAGCACGTAAAAGAACTCCAACGGATTGAAACTTCATGAGCCCTTCACTACGGTATTCCTTATAGCCTGAGTCGCTTTGGAACGCTAAACTCCCATAAACAAACCTTTCTTGCTGGGTCAGGGCTTACCTTGATTAACGAACAACATTAGCAAAAATAGCACTAAGAAAATTCTCAAGAAATGTAATAGTTACATAGCTGGCTTGTTATTTGTACTATTACGCTCAATACGCATTGCAACGCGCGACATGGTGGCCACAGCGCTTCCCGCAGGCACGGTGGGGATGACATGCTGTGAGCTTGAAAAAGGGAAGGAAAGATTTAATCAAGCAATGAGCAGCCCCTGCTTCCACGAGTCGCCTGCTCTTGGCAATACCGCGGCGTTATCGCTTGCCTGGTGCAGACTTCTATGCTGTCCTGCTTTCTTGCTTATACAATACAAGGCTCTTTTAGCATTTTATCAAAATCCGTTATTTCCTTATCAACCGTATTGCACCGATTAAAAAAATGAATGCTCGTATGCTCTGCGGCGTAAGCCCTGGCAACGAAGTTAGGACAGGAGCGCAGTGATTCAGTAACATGTGCTGTCATTAAAATAATCTGCTTATTTCACACGGCCACTCTGCGCATGCGCACCTATCCTCCTCCAGCTGCCCTCTACGGTCCCTCGTGGACACGCTAGCCTGCCGCTCGGTGCCGGGTGAACTGGATAATGCAAGCAGCGGGGGTGCTGCAAACAGTCGGAGCTGTTCGCAACGGCCCGACGCCCGCTTGCGCGAGGCTGGCTTTGATTGGTCGATTCCAGCGGTGCGTTTTCTTCTGCCTCCGTTTCTCTTGTCAGAATTTCTTCACACGTTTTCGAACAGCCACCGAGAAACAATCGCTTCAAATGTACAGCCTAACATCCTAGTAGCGACAACGGTATTTCAGCGCTTTCTGCTTTCGCACACGGCACGCAGATGTGAAGGACATCTGCGCGTGACTAGTTCCGTTCATTTTATAATCTTTGTGTATGCTCGCTGAACACTCCATGAGTTTATATATTTCTAAGTGTTCTCCACTCTGCTTTCTTTTCTTGATATCACTCGTCACACCTTGCTCTGTCTCCTCTCAGGCTAAAAAGAATCAGTGGGTCCGATTGGCATTTAAAGGTGAAATTTTTCCAATTATAAATTTATAACGTATTGAAAACTTCAGTTCTGTTGAGGTTAACGATTTGATCCCTCTAGAAAATCGAGTGAGAAACCCGATTAGATTCATATGAGTCCGACTTGTTGTCTTATTCAGTGAATTTCATTCCATTTCGACTTCCATTACTTGGTGCAAACGATTTATTTTTTTTCCCTGGGCTTCTTCACCTCAAATGGCTGCGTATTAGGTGTCTGCGGAATATATGGCAGTTATCGCAGCGGGCTGCTATATTACTCTTTTCGCCCTCACGGCTGTTCAGTGGTTATGCTGCTCGGCTGCTGACCCGAAAGACGCAGGTTTGACCCCGATGGCGGCGGTCACATTTCGATGGGGGCGAAATGCTAGAGGCGCGTGTACTGTCAGATGCCAGTGCATGTTAAGAACCCCAGGTGTTCCAAATTTCTGAAGCCCTTCGCTTTGGTATTTCTCATAGCCTGGGTCGCTTTAGGACGTTAAGCGCCATAAAACCTATTATTATTTTCTTAATATTTTTTTTATAAAAGCGCCATCACCACTGCTGCTTGCTGCTGCGAAATTGCACCTCTCACCTCGAGATCTTCAGATGTTCCGCACATTTCTCTCTGCTGGCTCGCCGCACCTCCAAAGTCACCGGCAGAGAAGGGTTCGCTTGTGCACCCTAGTCATAACATGGCTGCGCTTGAATCTGGGTGCCTTCCAGAAATACATTTTTCTGCGGCGTGGTGGAAACGACCGACGGAGCTGAAGCGGTTTAAGTCGCTCACGGTGTGAAGCAAGAGGATGGAAGCAAGTAATTACATGAGAGGCACACCAGAAAAAGAAAGGATGCTCAAGACTGGTTCAATGCGTATACCGCTCACCTTCATAGTCAGCCCAACGGGAAGGCTCATTCAAGAGTGTAAACAACGCCGACTGCAGCGTGTCACCTGCACGCAAGGTGTAACCAATGGGACACCTCCGGACCGACGAGATTTCCGCAACCTATAGCAAATTACTTCGGAAAATTAAAACCACAACACAACCAGTGAGCGATGCGGCTTAATGTACACTCATTAATATAACCCGTGCGACTAACACAGTTACATTGTGCAAATGGGGAACGAACGGGGCAATAAATCCCGCCACCTGGCAGTAAATAAATGGGAAGGAGGGAAAGGGGAGCAGAAAAATTCCAGCAAGAGTCGCTGCAGCTGAGAACTATGTTCTTCAAAAGAGGTGAACTACGAATAAAAAGTGGCTTTAGACATCACCGTGGAGATAAGAAAAGGGGGTGGCGATGGAAGCCTCACAAAAAAAATAAAAATGGAAAAAAGAATTGGAAGGGACACGTGAGCTCTGGCTTAAGGATATGGCGTGATAACATAAGGCTAAATACCCACATCTACAGAGTTGGTCATTCTCTACTTTACATTCATAGATCCCTGGGAGTACTGATGCAATTTATAGCGCAGTGATGCAACGGTTAAGGGATGCGCTACTGCACTGCGATAGCAGGTGCTATCACCAGTGGGCTTTGTGCGACCAGTTTGCTCTTCCCAAGGAATGAATCATCAATTTACCTACCACCTGCCACGGTGGCCAGTTTGCTCACAACCCGATGGGCAGGTTGTGAAGACGCCGCAAGGTCACGTGACCTACGTGGCCCAGCTGCCTCCTAGGTTGCTTCTTCGCGCATTTTATGTGGGGTTCTCGCTCACTGTTAACGACACCAACGGAGACGCCGAATTTCCTGCGACACGAGTTCCTTAACGTTTTGTGATTAAAATAACATCATATTGTCACGGACAAACGTAGAGAACGCGGGAAGTACAACCCTTTACTCGGGCGAGGCTTGCCGAACAGCCACGCACATTCGAGAGAAAGACGTTCCGCCACGCGCTGGGAGTCAGGTTCGGCCACCAGGTGGCGCCGGCAGAATGTGAGCAACGTGGCATTGCCCCCCTCCCTTCCAAGAGGCATCGACTCGATGCTGCACGCCAGGGGGGAAAACATACGTAAGGCTTCCAGGTAGCGGCGCGAGTGTCTGTGGAAAGGGGCTAAGGGGAGTAATACGGCTTCATTCGCGCCACGTGGACTACTTCAGACTTCGGTTGTCGAGACGACCGGACAGTTCCTTGAGGGAGCCCCTCGTAGATCACCGCGCTGAGGCGGCGTAACACCTGGTATGGACCAAAGTAACGGCGAAGAAGCTTCTCAGACCGCCCTCGCAAACGGATCGGACTCCTCGTCCAGACTTGGTCACCGGCTGTGTAAATCACCTCCCTGCGGCGGAGGTTGTAGCGCTCGGCGTCGCGTTGTTGTTGGCACCGGATTCGCTGTCGAGCAAGTTGGCGAGCGGCTTCGGCGTCACGAACAAATTGTTCAGCGTCCACGACAGAAGAGGGAGTAGGATCCGGAAGAAGCATGGCGTCCAGCATGGTCAAGGCTTCGCGATCGTGCACCAAATGGAACGGAGTGAAGCGCGCCGTTTCATAGAGCGCAGTGTTGTACGCGAACGTGATGTAAGGCAGCATCCGGTTTCAGTTCGCATGGTCATCGTCGACATACATAGAAAGCATATCGGTAATTGTCTTTTTAAGCCGCTCAGTCAGTCCGTTTGTTTGCGGATGGTAAGCTGCAGTCTTGCGATGACTGGTGCCACTGAGTCGAAGTACCTCGCTCGTAAGTGCCGACGTAAACGCAGTTCCCTTGTCAGTTAATACGACTGTTGGGGCTCCGTGACGAAGCACAATGTTGTGAATGAAAACAATGTGCAACTTCGGCGGCGGTGCCACGGGGAAGGGCCTTGGTCTCACAGTAGCGGTTAAGATAGTGACAGCAGCAATATACAGGTTACCCATGGAAGACTACGGAAATGGAACGAGTAAGTCCATGCCGACCTGTTAAAATGGGAGGCGCGGGGTATCGATAGGCTGCAGAAGCCCGGCTGGTTTAGTCGGCGGCGTCTTCCGGCGCTGACACTCACGACAGGTTCGCACGTAACGGTGGACAACCGCAGCAAGCCTGGGCCAGTTGTACTTGTGGCGTATGCGCGCTAACGTGCGGTAAAACCCGAGGTGGCCCGAGGGAAGGTCGTCGTGGCACGCACGCAGAACTTCGTCACGAAGTGTTGTAGGCACTACAAGCAGGTATACAGTGTCCGTTGGGCCGTAGTTCTTTTTGTAGAGGACACCATCACGCAAGCAAAACAATGACAGTCCGCGCTTGAAGAGTCGAGGTGCTGATGGAGCGGTTCCTTCGAGGTACTCGATGAGGGGCAGCCACTCGTAGTCGTCCCTCTGTTGGCGGGCAAGGGGGATGTGGTGATAGCACCGAGAAAAGCGGAATCGTCGTCGGACTCGTCCGTGGGGCATGGAATAGGAGCGCGGGAGAGACAGTCAGCATCACTGTGCTTCTGGCCGGACTTGTGCACGATGGTGACATCAAATTCTTGCAACCGAAGGCTCCATCGAGCAAGCCGCTCCGAGGGATCTTTCAGGTTCTCCAGCCAACACAGTGAAGGATGGTCGCTTACGACCCGAAATGGGCGGCCATACCAGTACGGTCGAAATTTCGTAACTGCTCACAGCACAGATCACAGATCAATTATCAAGAAATGAAACGGCACCAACTGCCTCACATCTTGGTAGACAGCTCAATCGTGCCGTAAGAGAAGGGATAAAGGAGGCACTGACAGAAGAAAGGAAGAAAGAGGTGCCGTAGTGGAGGGCTCAGGAATAAATTTCACCACCTGGGGTTCTTTAACGTGCACTGGCATCGCACAACACACGGGCCTCTAGAATTTCGCCTCCATCGAGATTCGACCGCCGCGGCCGGGATCGAGCCCGCGTCTTTCGAATGAGCAGCCGAGCGCCATGCATAACCACTGAGCCACCCCGACGGCACTCTTGAAATGATGGGACGAATTTGCCTAATTAAGCTCTACGGAAACCCCAGTGGATTGCGTCCTTTGAACGGACCTGTAACACCTTTCGAGCATAATAAATAAACTCCCGCATTCGCAAGATGTGTTCTCGTGAACATCTTAACCAAATAATACGCTTCCACAAGCCGCAGAGAACCCACATTCGCACTCGAAATTCGAAAAGTTCTTTACGGCGACTTTTCAAACTTGCCCTCTACTCCATGTCATGAGCGTACCTAGGTTCAGAAATGGCTATCAGATGGCCTATCTAGGTTTAGAAATGGCTGTTTGTCTGATTCTTTCAGACATCACACAGCTGTCGTGGCCCCAGCCAGTCTGTCGCGTCGCGCTGGCTCGTCACGAAGCTCCGTCCAAACGGAGAACTACGGCGCGCGTCGAGAGCCCGGCGGTGGGGCGGGTTGGGTGGGAGCAGCATCTGAGCGCTGACCCTTCAGCATTCTAACAGTGGCGGTAGAAGAGAGAAGTTCGAATTTTCACTTCATGTAACTTCGCTGCTACGAAACACGTTTATATAATCCTTGGTGAAATATATTCACGTAGCCGCGTCGTTTGCCATCTCAGGCATCGGGTATCTTTATTTAATTGTGCTCCAGGACCAGTCTAAAAAACTGACAACTGACCAAAACTAGTCAGGAGATCATAGTCCATGGTAGAGATTGGTCAAATGGTTCTTGATAACCACAAAGTGAACAAGGGAAGGGAAAACCTCAGGGTGCATGCCAACGTTTCGACAACAGGACTGGTCTTCGTCTGGGCGAAGACTTCATCATTGGTGGGGTTTAAATAGGGCCATCCGTCCGAGCTGGAAGGGCCGGAAAGGCACACTCTCCTCATCCTCACCGGCCCTTCCTCTGCGGAGAAATGATCCTATTTAAACATCGCCAATAATGAACGCTTTGCCCAGACGAAGACCAGTCATCTTGTCGAAACGTTGGCGGCGAGCACCCTGAGGTTTTTCTTGTCTTGTTCACTCAGGAGATCATATGCACTTAAAAGATCTTGCCTCACATTGTGAGACTTGAGCCTTGGAAAACAGAGAAAACGACGATTTATATTTTTTTGCTATTGATAATCGCATACAAGAAAATGAAGAGCCAGCCATCTTGCGGTTAAATGTTGCCATTATCGGTGTGTCTAACCACGGCACCACATCTCGCTAAAAAAATCCGAATTTGTTAAGTGCAGAGAGATTTTTTTTCTTTAAGGGATGTTCGCCATATTTTATTACAGTTCACGTTTTCATCAGCACACCTTTCAATGAAAAGCTGCGCTCTCTTCACATAGACCATGAAGTGATTGATTTTAGCTTTGGTCACCAGATGGCGCCACCGTTTTTTTTAATTTCTTGCATGAAGCGGTAAGGACGGTCTACTGAAGCTTTCGCTGATGAGGCGACAGTGCCGTAACAGCTTGGGTGTAGGAACAACTCAAATGAACGTTATACTAAAACAATTTAATTGCTCTCTAGCGAGTAGAATAAAACTTAGTTTTAGGTAAATTAGTCCTGTCGGCTTGCAATTTACGCCGGACTCACTGATCACGATTTGCAACACCGGAATACATCAAAACACGAGAATCCACTCATAAAACTATTCACAGAAAATCTTCTGCAGCTTTCCTAACGAAGCCATCAGGAAACCGAGCGCCTCAGCAAGTTTTTCTTGACGGCTAAAAACACTGGTTGCCTAAATTCGGCTGTTGGTTCCTTTAGAGCACTACCATCATTGGGCGTGGAAAAATAAGGTCCCAGATAGAAGTTTTAGAGCCGCATCTTTTTAACAAGGCAGAAGATGCAAGCATTAGTGACACATCAATGAAACTGTTGGATACAGACATCTCCTGTTTCATTAAAGTATCTCCTGTCTCTCTCTCTCTGTTGGATAACAAAATTACATTTTTAAACTCTTCAGAACAGTTGTAGGTGATTATCACGTGCACAGTAAGACTGTCATTTTTCTACTTTGCTTGTATTTTTGTCAATTTCAGGCGAATTGTCATGTGTGCGCGTGTTCGACAATGTTCCTGAAGAGTTTGCGCGGGAGGTTCGCTGATATATATATAGGAATTTGAATGTCATCCTGTATTTTCCCGGTGCCTGCGTCCCTTCCTGTGGTTTCCACTCTTTGAAGGAAGCAAATTTGACACGGCCGTTTTCCATGGCGCCAACGGAAAAGAAATCACGAGCTTCAGAACAGCAAAGGTTTTCAGCATGTTCCAAGAGGAGCAGGGATGATTACGGTTCACACATGAAACGCCGGAAGCTCTTGACTTGTGCATAGCCTTTAACGAGAGTTTCACCTTCTGGGCAACACTAGACCAGTAGTGAAAAAGGACTAGTATGGCGTTGCTCAGGAAACAAAAAACTAGTAAACACAAATATTGCCATGGAGTGCATTGCGCAAGCTCTTATCAAATCATGCATTGAAAACACCCTGTAGCTCCAAATGGAGCGGCTCTCCTGGTAACGGCAGCCAAAATTTTCATAGAAAAACAAAGGTAGGCGGAGACTTGCCCAAGGCGCGGTTGAAATTAAGGCAGTCTTTGTATTACCACACATGCGCAATGTATCGTCTGTGTCGTGTCTCCCTCGATGTGCATGTCAAACTGCGCGCTGTTCTGTTTAAAATAACTTACCAACTCTCCCAAGCATTCGTTGTATCGGGCAAGCTCCAGATGTTTACGGCGAACCACAAAGTCGGGCTTTTGATGAAGCGTAAATGGCTATACAAGCGGGCGAGCGCTTCGTTCACGCAGAGACATGAATACATGAGTGTGAGCTTATCCCCTCCACCACCGGGATTATATGAAAGAGCCTACTTTTGTACAGAAAGGACTACATTTTCCAAGGCGGAAAACGTATCAATGAAAGACACAGACCACGAAAGAGCACACAAGTTGTTGAAAGTAGCCCGAAAGTTGGCCTATCGTGGTTTCTAGTATGCAATACTTGGTCATTTTTTGCGCAAGGTGTTAGCAGTTAATCGGGTAAAGACACTCAAAATTTTTGGCTTCTTGCTAGTGGCCCGGACGTATCCATTTCATGCCGTAAAATGCTGATTTAGCAAAGGTGTAAAATATGCCTTTTGGACGCCTCACGCTTTCAAAATCAGTGAATTAATTTCCAACCAATGGTCTCTGACCATGATGGGCAGTTGACGTCTCCACTTCCTTCACAAAAGGGCTACGATTGCTTAATGTCCTGACTGCACAGGGAAACACACACATAGATGCTTGGTGTGTGTCGTTCGCAGTAGGTTCGCCGAGTGCGACAGATAATCTGGAAAATGCACAAGAGGGACCATCTTTGCACAATATATCCGATAATCTCGCAGCTGAGTGGATTGTAGAGAGAAGGGAGGTTGAGAATAGGGTGGCAAATCAGAATCGCTGGAGCGACAAAAAGGTGGCGCGGGGGTCGTGAAGTGGACGGGAGGACACACGATATTTAACACGCCAGCGGTGGCACCCGCTCCCTCAGTTCGACTTCACACTTTGAAGTCGCACTCGGTCTTCTCCTCCTTTCTCTGAAACCATTGCGCGACGCCAGTTTATCCGCTACCCACAGGGAGGGGACCGGTGACGGGTTGTACACCTTCGGCCAGCCGAACACGGCGGGCTGAGCTTTGGCAGCTTAGAAGGGAGCGGCAGCGCTTGCTGTAGATCCCACCATTCAGCGCAACAGGAAAGTCGCCGCGGAGGCAAGTGTTGGAAGCGACAAATGGAGAGTGAAGACGATAGGCATCGTCGTCTAGCGCCTGAAGCTGAGAACAGCGGACACAAACGCCAGACGGGCTCTAATGCTAATGCATGCATCACCCCATGAATCGTATTTACTTTTTTTCTAATTCGAAAATAAGAGCAGCGCACATAGCTTTTCGGCTCCGAACGAAATCACACATGTTTCAGTGCTAGCTCCGAACATTATATCTGTATCAGAACACCGCACTTGCAGTCACATGCCTTTTCAACACCTCGTGCAGTGTTAATTATTTCTTTTTATTTTTACCTTTTTTAGGTGCCTCAATTATTGCCGCCACAATTCTCAGGTGTCTTGCACATGAGCTCATCCGCAGTTCAGAATTTAGCTTCGTGCAGCGGTCATCGTAGCTGTAGCGGCGCGTAAAAATGGCATAGATAAAGTAACATTTTTGGAAATGCACCCGTGACTTGGCGAAGTCGGGAGAGGGGTGGGGGCGATAGGGTTCTGAGGTCAGAATCTGCGGCAAAATAAACGACGTAGGAAGATAACTCTCTGAGTGTCATGTGTCTCTCACAGTGTCTGTGCCAGTCAGAGACTTTTCTTAGCTCTTAGAAGTACTTACCTCCAGTTAAATCATAACACTGGGAATTTCTTAATTCCGCTTATCAAATTCATCTCCTTCTATGTTAAGTGAAGCGGTAATGCTCTTAAGTGGAGGGCAAGTAATACGAATAAAGTTCTCTCTAAGCAGCGCTTTGGCAGTGATTGCTCCTACTGCTCACCCAGCAGAGCCTTAAAGACCGGCACTCGGGTGCGCAGGAGGATGTTGGAGGGTTCGCAGAGGACGTGGTCATCGAAGACCGTGTTGTCAAGTCAACTGTCCAAGACCTGGAGATCCCAAATGTCGACTTCGCTACCTTCCTAAGGGATACCTGCGAAAATGAGCCGGACGCAACAGCTCTGGTAAGTTCAATGAGCCATTCGTCCTCCTTGAATCACCTAAATAGACTCGCCTAAATATATAGGACTAAACTCCTTAGTAGTTTGCCTACTTACCTTGTATAAAAACCGTAATGAGCTGCAACAATGGTATGCGCAGGCATGTTTTGCCGAAATTTGTCCAGTCGAATTTTATTCAGTGCAATTCCTCGCGTTAAGTGATACAGAACAAGTCTGAAAGGAGCACTGAAAATGTTTGGAGGGTTCGTGTGAAACATAATATGTACATGTATGCCTAGAAATAACTGAAAATAAACATGGAGCTAAGAGGAAAGATTTATTGGTATTTATTTAGGAGGCTGCAAACCAGAAGATCACCGATTTGGAAGTCGCAAATGATATGGAAGATATCTGAAAACGCGATACGTGAAACGAACTTTTTGCCCCTGATTCTTTCTGAAATAGTTGAAGAGCATTTTTAGGTAATTTGTATTTTTTTGTCTTCTTTTTGCGCATGCTTCATATGAAGTAGATTGCCATGTATGTCTATTTCCTGTTCGCGTTGTTTGCCTTGTGAAGGAGGCTGCGGGCTCTGGTCAAGTAGCTTGCCTCTAAAGCGACTTTTAACCGCAATCTCCTCATCACTGATGAATATAAAGAAGTTTATTATTATTATTATTATTATTATTATTATTATTATTATTATTATTATTATTATTATTATTATTATTATTATTATTATTATTATTATTATTATTATTATTATTCCAGAAAGCGCTGTGGTTCTTCATCGCAGCTAGACGATGTCAACGTGAAAGATAGCACTCAAGCAATTTCAGCCTTGATAGAAGAGATAAGGGAAATAAAAAGAAATGTTGAATCGCTGCCAGCGCTAGTGGTGAAGGTAGATTCTTTGCTACTTCTGAAAACAGAAATCCTGAACCTGACTAAAACAGTGGGAGAGCTTGAAGAATCAGCTAATTTTTTGTCAAAAGAATGCGACTCATTTCGAGTACAGTTAAAGGCGAGCCAGGAATCCGCATGTGCTCGGGACAAAGAAATGCAGGCATTGCGTGAGACTGTGAACAAGCAGAACGCGCAGCTACAGAGTTTGCTCAAAGAACAAAACGATGCAGAGCAATACAGCCGTAATGCTAACCTTGAGATATATGGTGTGCCAGTCACTCCAAATGAAAACCTGCTTGATAGGCTACAGAACGTGGCGGAAAAACTGCAGCTGGAAGACTTTTCCCGTGACGACATTGTCGCTGTACATCGCCTTCCTGCCAAGAAAGACAGCGTTCCGATCATCCTGGTGCGCTTCACTAACGTAGCAACCAGAGAAAGATGGTTTAACGCTCGAAGCAAACTCAAGGTCTTGTGTGAACCAGGGGTGCTGGAAAAGATCTTTTTTAATGACAACCTAACAAAAATGAACCGTGAACTGTTCTGGAAGGCCAGGAAGGTAGGAAAAGAAAAGGAGTACAAATTTGTGTGGGCAAGAGGAGGCAAAATCTTTGCTAGGAAAGAGGAGAAGGCGCCTCTTATCCGAGTAGTCTGTGAAGCAGACCTAGATCTAATACAATGAACGGCGCTCCATCAGCTACGCTAAGTTTTCCTGACTTTGAATCATTTAAGCAGGACTTCGGTCCAAACTCTGGTACAGAATTTACTCTGATAAATGTGAATAAACGTAGCTTGCGCAAATACTGGGACGAGTTTAGAACTATTGCAGAAGGTGCCATTCATTTTATAGATATTTTTGTGCTAACAGAAATTAATGTTCCAGATTCCTGCCTAGATTTGTTTACCCTGAAGGGATAACAACCAATGTTTGCGACTCGTTTTTCACGTAGAGGAATGGAATCGCTGTTTTCGCCCGGGACACGTTTAACATATCTAGAATGGATATATCATTTTCACATGCTGAATGCCTAGCTTTGGAACTATGCTCCAAGTTAACGTCTCTTATGTTGCTGGCAATTTACCGGCCGCCATCAAACAGCATCAGCCGTTTTCTTCTAGAACTGGAAATAATCTCGCAGGCTAATAACACAATAGATCAACTCTGCATAGCAGGTGATTTAAACATAGATACGCTATGTCACACTAAAACGGTTGTGGCAGATTATCTATAGCTGTTCTTTCAACGTTTGGCATAGAAAATGTTATTAACGCACCGTCTCGCGAAGAACCGCTGGGTGGTAGATTGGTCCAGTCGTGTCTTGATCACATAGACGTACGTGCTCCTAACTGCGATCTGTCGTCAGCTGTCATTAATCAACGTTTAGCCGATCATTACTTTACTGTTTGTCGTTTCTTTGACCGTACTACTAATAAGAATCCAGGGCGCTCAACCTATGACACTGCAAAAAATAACGTGCACGTTGCTATAGTGGATCAGCGCAAATTAGATAATCTAATTGGAAACTTTGACTGGCAGGCATTATATAGGTCTAATCCCCCGGACTTAGTTTATTCTCGGTTCTGCCAGCAATTAAACAAGTCAGAACAGGCATGTAAGCGGATCATCCGCAAAAAAAAAGACGTAATCATGTCTGGTTTAATGATACTATTATGCAGGCAATTTCACATAGGGATTGGTTATGGAAACGTCGTAAACGCTCCCCTAAAAATATTGAACCACAAATCGAATATAGGACCGCAAGAAATAAGGTTGTTGCGCTTATTTGTTCCGCTAAACGTCAGTATTACCGTGAACAGTTTAAGCGAGCAGCCAGAAACCCCGCCAAAACATGGTCACTGATTAATCATATCAGAGGCGTTAACAGAAATGAGTCTTCTTTTCAAGAAATATTTGCATGCAATCTTCAGGAAACCGCAGAATTGTTCAACGAACACTTCGCACGTATGTCTCGCTCAAAATCATCCTTGCCACAAAACAGCTGTTCCTTGACGCGTACCATATCGGCGTCCGCCTATTTACCGAAGATGTCGTCAGTAGACCTTGCGCGCATAATCTTCAATTTAAAACGGAATAAACCACTGGGCCTTGATGGTATTACTGTGGCCCTGCTTCAGAGAAATTTTGAAGTTCTGGAGAATATTCTTCTTTTTATCTTTAACAGATTCTTAGAGACTGGTATGATACCAAGTACGCTAAAAACAGCGATTGTGAGGCCGGTATACAAGGGTGGCAAGAGAGAGAACCTTGAAAATTACCGACCAATTTCGATTTTGCCAATACTTTCACAAATTTTAGAAATATTTATGCTAGAGTGCATGTCATCATTTTCGAAAAAATTTTTTGTTCTATCTGACCGGCAGTTCGGATTCATAGAAGGCCGTGGAACGATTTCACTGCTCGAAGAATTCTCGGACGAGTTATACGCGGCTTTTGAACACAATCTGTTTGCTTGCTGCCTGTTTCTAGATATTGCCAAGGCTTTCGACACAGTAAATCACGAAATATTGTTGCGAAAATTGTACCTGTACGGATTTAGAGGACCATTTCATGAATTGTTGAAAAGTTACAAGATCGCTCACAAGTCGTAGCCCTCGATAACAACACACTCATTAGCAGCCGTCAGATACTGAAAGCGGGCGTTCCCCAGGGATCTATTTTATCGCCATTACTTTTCAATCTATTTATAAATGATTTCGCATCAACAGTGTCTAATGCCTTGGTCTTTCAATACGCCGATGACACAGTTTTACTTTCAAAGCACATTTCCTACAAACATGCTGTTGCTTTACTACAAGACAACATCTGTAATGCGATGAACTGGTTTTCTCTGAATGGCCTTTTGATAAACCAGCAAAAAACGAAATTAGTCTGCTTTAGAAACCCATTGAAGACAACTGTACTGAATGAATCCATCTTTTTACACTGCCACAATGATAAAGACTGTCTTTGTTCTCCAGTTGAAAGTGTCCATTGCATAAAATATCTGGGTGTTTACTTTGATGCTGACCTCACGTGGAACAGTCACTTGGCACACATTTGTAGCAAATTGCGTAGCACTGCCTGGTTACTGTTTACTGTTAAATCTTTCATACCATTATCGGTAAAAAAGACAATCATGCACGCTCTAGCATACAGTGTTCTGAGATACGGCATCACACTGTTCGCGCCCTGCTCTCAAAAGTGGCATGACCGTGTAGACACGCTCTTAAAAAGTATGTTGAAAAGTACCGCCTATGCACATTCCTTTCCACCTTCAGATAACTTATTTAATATCCTTGGTCTTCCTTTGAGCGCTTATATAAACAAACCGTTGTTCTCCGACACTTCTGGAATCCTGCGTTCAAGACAAAATCAGTTGTGGCCAGAACGCTACGTAAAGGCCAACGCTTTAAGATCCATAGATACGCGACCAGATACGGCAAAGCAAGACGCTGTGTATACGTCCCTGCATTATTCAATAGCCTTCCTGATGATGTGTTATCCGCTACTTCTAAGGCAAATATTAAACGCATGATTAAAACTCTGTGAAAAGTGTTTGTGCAAGAAAACAAATGACACTTGAGATTTGTAGTTTTATTGAGTGTATTATTCAGTATTTATTAATATGTATTCAGTGTGTGTACTTTATTATGTGACTTGTATTGCCATCACTTTTCGCTCGCCGATGTTGCCGGTCCTAGTTCTGCAAGCCTCCTTTTGGCTTTGACAGGCCCGATTCTGTATGTATTTCAATGTGCTGTGGCAATAAATTATTATTATTATTATTATTATTATTATTATTATTATTATTATTATTATTATTATTATTATTATTATTATTATTATTATTATTATTATTATTATTATTATTATTATTATTATTATTATTATTATTATTATTATTATTATTATTATTATAAAGTCTGCTCAGGTAATGAATGAGGCTGATATTACATGTCTAGTGCTTTCCGACATAAATTCACTTTGCGTCGAACGCGGGTGGGCGTCCGGGCCTACAAGAAAAAATAACTGTTCCGAGCAAGGGCTTTTCCGAACAGTTCTCTAGAACACACAGCGACATTCTCTGAATGCCCTCACCGGTTATCGGAGTGAGAACACAAACAATGTGAGACCAAATTTAAGAACCGTTGCGTGACATCAGATTGGTTGGTCTATGTCCCCACAAGACAAGCGTTTCGTCAATTGTAAACATAGGTGAATAACAAACTTATGTTTATTCGAACCGTCCATACGTAGCTTAAAGGCTAAAGTGGACGGTAAGCTTAATAGCAGTGCACCGGGCAAACAGCGTAACATACTCGTATTACACCTCAACGACATATTATGACCTTCTAGTACTAGTCGTGGGCTTAACGTACGCAGTATTGAACTAATTAGAAGGATTACGCTAAAACTCTATATGCCCAGATTGAAGTCACAATGGTCATGTCTCAAAAGTCGCCAATGCACTCGTTTCTACACTGTCGGCTCTTTTGCTTGTTTGCGCATGGGATTAGGAGCAACGCCACTCTTCTTCAGCCGGTAGTTCGTAAAAGCTTCTCGGAAGAATTTTTTTTTTTTGAGGGAACAGGAACCGGACACTCGGGAGTACACATGGAGTGGAGCACACTCGCTTCACACTCGCCTCCCCTGAACACGAAGGTCAACGGGCAGAAAACATGAACGAAACAGTTGTGAGAAACACCGCCGCACCGACGGCACGTTCCTTTAGGGCTCCACCTGAAAGCACGTGTCACGTCTAATGTTGGCGTGGCTGAAATCTTATCACAAAAAAAGCATATGAGCCCCCGAACGGGCCCTTAAGACTATGTGACATCCTCAGTTCGGGACGTCAATAGGAGGATGCCGCGGCATTGGCTCGAACAATGAAGGCCTGTAAGGCCCCGAGCTGCTAAGCTTGGTCAGTCGCCTCCCACTTTTCTCAGGTATTCATTTTGTCAAGGCGTTTATTCGAAGCACAGGTCGGTTGGTCTTGGTTGACCGGCGACACGACGGGCACACTCACAGGCGTCGTTCGAAAAAACCCAGCTGCAATTCGTCTGCTTCTTCGTTGTCCCGCTTGAACTCATCCGCTTCTTCGCTGCGCTGCGCCTGTCGGTCCCATTACAATTTATTTATTTATTTATTTATTTATTTATTTATTTATTCAAATACCCTACAGGCCATCCGGCGAGGGTATTACATATCAGGAGCACACGAAACTCTTTAATAACACTTTGCTCGAAATCAAATGTACAGAAAAGAGAAACAAAAAAATACAGACACCATTTTTGAAGTACACTAAAGAAACCAAAAACGACAATACAGCGCAAGAAGCGTAAAAATTCAAACAGCTGAAAATAGGAGAAGGAGGATAAACTTTATTTTCATCGACCAAGGTAGCAGTTGGTGTGGGATTATAGCCCCATCAAGTGGCCATGAGCCCGCGGCGTTATGGCGACTTCTAGGGCTCTTGTCAAAACCCGGACCTGTGAGTCCGAGTCAGAACTGAGCAATGCGGCCTCCCACTGGTCTGGATTCGAGAGCTGCAAACCTCGCGGAGGGTAGCCCTGAGGGCAAGCCCAGAGTATGTGGTGTAGAGTGACATGTTGGCCACATAGTTGACAGGAGGGAGAGTAGATCCCACGGTATATGCGGGCATATATCGCCGGGTTGGGGAAGGTGTTCGTTTGGAGTTGTCTCCACGCAACCTCTTGGGGTTTAGTGAGAGAAATAAGTGCGGTGGGATATAGAAGTCTACCTAAACGGTAGTGCATGGTTATGTCATGAAATGTAACCATGCGATCTCTCGCCGTCAGCAGGACGGGCGACAACACATCCCAGTCAACGAATCCTCGGGCATTATTGTGCGCCGCCCCGTTCCCCGGATGGGTTGAGTGCGCAGGGACCCAGATCAATTGGACCGGGCGGATTTCGTCCTTGGTGGAGCGGAGCAGAGATAGGGTGACGGGGGAGACCCGGCCTTTGGCAAAATTACGAATCGCAGATTTAGAGTCTCTGAAGATGGTTTCTGCAGAGGTGGAGACCATCGCCAAGGCTATGGCCACCTCCTCGGTCTCTTCAGACGATCTGACGGGAATGGAGCACGCAACCAACGGACGTCCACAGTAGTTAACAACCGCGAGCGAAAGAGCATCGCGGTCATAGTATTCGGCGGCAACAACTGAGAATTAAAGTATAAAAACAACGCCGAAAGAAAAAATGGAAAAGGAAATTTGAAATAAGGTAGTGGTATTCGAGGGAGCTCAAAAGAAGGATTATTAACTCTATAAATGTAAAGTGGTGCACAGGGACGTCACACTCTGATGTGAGTATGCAGCATTTTGTGAAAATTGTGTGGGTAAAACTCGGTAGCAATATCTGATGGCAGGTTATTCCAGTCACTTATGGTTCTGGGTATGAATGACTGCGCGTAAAGAGATGACTGACACACTGGGCGATTGACTTTGTAAGGGTGATCACGGAGAGGAAAAGTGAGGCAAGGTGGCTGAAAGAAGTCGTCATGCAAAACGTCGTGAAAGCTTGTGAAACAGATATAGGCGAGCGTGTTTTCGTCATAGTGATAGTGGAGCGAGTTTGGTACGATTTTTTTAAAGGTGTAACTATGGTGTACGGGAAATTTATTTATTTATTTAGTTCAATATACTGCAGGCAGCGGTGCTGTCCAGGCAGGAGAGGGTTACAAAAGGTAAGCTTGCAAAGAACGCTCAAAACTAGTAATGTTAGTACATTCAACAACCGAAGCAGGCAGGCAATTCCATTGTTGGATTGTGCAGGGGAAAAAGATTTTTGGAACTGCTTAGTCCTGGCACTGTATGGCCTTATCACTTTTGTGCGGTTCAGCCTTGATAATCTTTGTGGTGCACAAAGTAAATACGAATCACGTGGCAATCCTGTTTTATGATATAGTAAGTGCAAAAATTTTAACCTGCCAATCTGTCTGCGCATCTGGAGAGGCTCCATCTTATGCTGCCTCAACATATTAGTAGCGGAAGAACGTTTCTGGTAATCGGATGAGATGAACCTGGCTGCATGACGTTGGATGCGCTCCACCTACTCGATGCTTTTTATATGATACGGATCCCACACAATAGGGGCGTACTCTAGGACTGGTCGAATCATAGTGCGATATGCTACAAGTTTTACGCTCGATGGGGACCCTTTTATTTTTTGCGTAGGTAGCATTATTTCCTGAATGATTTCGAGCATATATCATTGAGATGCATATCCCATTTAAGATTGGTAGTAATTGTCAAGCCTAGATATTTGATGGATGTGACTGCATTTATGCATTGACCTCCAATTTTGTAAGCGTATTGTAAGGGATGTTTCTTAGTTGTCATTGTCATTGACGCAGTTTTAGAAAAATTGATTTTCATCGCTCTTTGTTCACACCAGTCCGCGAGTTTACATAAATTGGTATTTAGTAGTTGCTGACAGGAAGAATTCTTGATGACAGAATAAATGACACAATCATCGGCAAACAATTTTACAGTGATACCTTCATCAACATTTTGAGCAATATCATTAATATATATGAGGAACAAAAGCGGTCCCAGCACAGATCCCTGCGGTACACCGGACCGAACATGCAGACACTCAGACCTCACTGCACCACATTCAACAAACTGTCTGCGATTGTGTGGGTACGCTTGCTACCAACTGATAAGAATGTCTGGCATCCCGATTTCTTTTAGCCTCTCGATAAGCAAGTTGTGCGGCACACAATCAAATTCCTTAGATAAATCCAGGAAAATTTCATGTATTTGTTCGCGATTATCAATGGCCAGAGAAAAGTCATGAATTACGGATAATAGCTGCGTTGAAGTGGACACGTTTTTACGGAACCCATGCTGAAATTCGACTAAGAAGTTGACCGATTCAAGAGAGTTGGATATATGATGAGCTATTATGTGCTGAAGCAACTTGCAACACGTACATATAAGTGAAATAGGCCGGTAGTTTCCAGCATTTAACTTTTAACCGGACTTAAAGACTGGCACTACTCTTCCGACTAACCATTCACTAGGCAGGCAACTTTGATCATGTGAGGCACTAAAAATCCCGTAAAGGTAGTAGAAAATTATCTCAGAGTACCGATGGAGAAAAGCATTACGAATGCCATCGGCGCCATTTGACTTTTTGTTTTTATATTTAATAAAAGTGCATGTATGCCCTCGCGGCTTAGAACTAACTTCGGCATCTTAAGACAGGAAGTAAATGCATTAACACTTGGGCGATATGATGAGGTAGAAATCTGAGTGAATGCTCTTTGAAACGTAATATTGAATTCATTAGCAATGTCTTTAAACTCTGAATTAACATTACCATCAATACGTAGCTGATCGACGCTCTGCTTACTACCGGACAGAAAGCGCCAAAATGTGCCACGACAATCTTTCATAAAAGAAGCAAGGGTATTCTCATAGAAGTTTTTGCGTGCATTTCGCAGTTTGGAAACCAGATCTTCTTTGAGAGCATGCAAGTTAGCCTCACAACCCTTTCATTTCCGTTTCCGTGCTAAACGCCGTTTCAGGTGGATGATATCACGACTGATCCAAGGGTTGTGATGTCTCGTTTTCTTACGCCGTACAGGAATATATCTGTTAATGCATTCCATGACCATAGCCTTGAACCTGTTCCAAAGGAGCGAGACGTCACCTCCGTGTACGAACTCGGGAAACTTAAAGCGCAAGGTATCAAGATCCGATTCGCCATCTCCAGCGGAAATATCACGAAACGTTTTCAGAGAAGGCAGTACTTTGCTACCATGTGCGTTTAAATTTATATAGACTCACTTATGATCAGCGATGCCTTCCGTGATGGACACATCACAATATTCTGCAAATTTTTAAGAAATATGAGATCAAGGGTCTTGCAGCTGTTTTTGTCACACGTGTGGGGGCAGTAACCAGCTGTGTTAGGTCATGAGAAAAAAACTGCATCAAGGAGAAGACGTGCACTCTCAGCATCATGCGATTCTGTTATTTTTAAAGAGTTCCAGTTTATACCGGGCAAGTTAAAATCACCGGCTAGCACAAATTTTTGATTAGGTCTTATTAAGCCTTCAAGATGATCAGTCAGTTTTGCGATGAGGGATACTGGGCTTTGGGGGGGGGGGGGGGTCTATAAACGACGCCGAACAGAGTGGAAAAGTCGCGATAGCTGATTTTACACTACATTCTTTCGTGATCTGTAATCTGATCGACTAAAAAACATTCAATTTCTTTTTTCACTATCACAGCCACTCCACCCCCCTTCGCCCATCGCGATCTCGCCTCACTATCTTATGGGAAGGGCGCACAATTTCAGAGTCAGGGATTTGGGATGACAGCCATGTTTCAGCAACTGCCAGTATATGGGGATCATGAAGAAAAATAGTCTTCAAGTTGAGTTGCTTTGTTAGCAAGACTTCTTGCATCTCATAAAGAAAAGCGGAGCGATTTGACCTCGAATCATGTGGTCGCTTCAGCAGTATTAGGTTGGCGCAATTTCACTACTTTCTAGTCACCTTCATCCCAAATGTAGACATCATTATCTACACGAAGTCTATCGTAGTCAAGAGATATCTTGCTGGCCAAAGATTTGAACTGCTTACCATACTTCCAAAGATTGGCGCGTTTATCTAATGTGGCCTTGCAAAAATCATGACAGATTGAAATGTTGGAATCCTTGAGCTTAGAACAGATTTGCAGCACACGCATCTTTTTGTTGTAGTCAAAGAAGTTTATTATGACTGGTCTTGGCTTATCACCTTTCTTTTTACCCAGTCTGTTTACCCTTTCGACGCTCGTAACTGTTACACCCAGCTTACGGCTAAAGATTACATCAAGTATGTTTTCCTTCAAGATGGTAGGATTTTCATCGACTTCCTCGGGTTGCCCAAAAATTATTAGGTTACGGCGTCGGCTTCTGTCCTCGAAATCATGGAGTTTCTTTTGTTGTACAGAGACAACTTTTTTTAGTGAGGAGACCTCAGACCTTAGAAGATTTAGTTCTTCAGTGTGCTGAGCTAGAACCTTGAGGGTATCATTAAGTTCAGTGAACTTTTCATTCATTGTTTTTTCGAGCTGATTTTGTGAGGCGGAAACATTATCTATGGAAGTGTGCAGAGCTGCCTGCATGTCTTGCAACAACTTTTTAATGTCATCGGGATGAGGTGCAGTAGGGGGAGGCCCCGGGTTAGTCTCCACGTCTCCAGCGAGCAAGAGCAAAATAACGTTTTAGTAAAACGAGCTTTTGGGCAAGTTGGTTACTTTGCTTCCACATAACTGCAGCGTAAAAAATTACGAGCACAAAAAAGGGGAGAAACACATACGACACGCACCGTGTCGTATGCACTTTGCCGGGCACGGCAGGACCACGATGCATCGATTGTCACTACGAAAACAATGCATACAGCGATTGGCACGAACCTGTGCAAATAGCAGAAAATGGTTCATTGCTGCGTCCGTGACGGTCCCGACGTGCCCTCTAGTCCTAAAATAGTCCTAAAAATGAAGCGAACAGGCACAGCTTTGCAGGAATTCAAAGCTATGTGTGATGTAATCCTGACTCGGGTCCCAGATTGCACATGCATATTCCCTTTTAGATCTGGTTAAGCTGGTGTATGCGAGCTTTTTTAAGTGTGAGGCTGCTTGCCTTAGTCATGATTCAAATTGAGCGATTAGCAGTTGAAAGAGTAGCGTTGTTGTGATGATGCCATGTTAGATCCGTTTGAAAATTTACTCTTAGGTATTTTTATCTGGTAGTATGAGGTTATAATGCGGGAAGAGGAACGTGTAAATGACATGCACTTAGTTTTGGTGTGATTTAGGGTCATTTGCCAGTCAGAACAACAGCTATTAATCGCGTTTAAGTCTGATTGCAAGGCTTGTTCATCCGTTTAAGTATGAATTTTGCAGTAAATAACACAGTCATCGGCGAATAGTCTTACTCGGGACAAGATGCAGCTAGGCAAATCAGTGGTATATATTAGAAAAGGCAATGGACTAAGCACGCTCTCTTGTGTAACGCCGGACGTGATTGGAATAAAAGAGGAATTGCAGGCGTTTATATTTGTGACCTGTGTTCGAAATGACAAAATCTTTTATCCATAATATGACTTGTGTGCTAATGTTAAGATATTTTAGTTTCGTTAGTAGTCTGTGGTGAGGAACGCGGTCAAAAGATTTATAAAAATCCCGGAATATGACATCCACCTGGTTACCGATGTCAATACAGCATAGCAAGTCGTTAGTAAATCCCGCTAACTGCCCATCGCATGAGTATCCCTTGCGAAAGCCGTGTTATTATTCGAAGGTTATGTTATGCTCTTCAAGGCATGTTATGATTTGCGAATGTATGATGTGCTCCAGTAGTCTGCAGACGGTACTAGAAATGGGTCAGTAGTTAAGAGGAGATGTGCGATCGCCAGTTTTAAAAACTGGTGTGACCTTGGCTGCGCGCCAATGATTAGGAATCCTGCCGGATGACAATGACTGTGAACAAAGAACGCACAAGATTCCCGAAATTCTTTGTGATGTGCTTTTTAAAAACTTGTTCAAGCCAACGGGATCAGAAGCAGACGACAATTTGCGATTATTAGGTAGTGATATGATACCGGACTCCCTGGTAGTAGTCTGCTGCATGGTCATATCTGAAAGTGTACCTGTGTTTGGCGATGAGGATACGTCCTCGCGTGTGAATACAGACGAATCTAAGAAGAGCTTCACTGAAGCGTTTGAAGAGTTTTACTGAAGCGCTAGCGCAAATAATGTACATATATACACACGCCATGCGTGTCATCGCCGTGTCCGGGGAAAAGAGGATCCTGGTGGTTGAGCCGATGCCAAACATATGGACCTTTAAGGCCCCTCGGCGGAGGCAACACACCAGACTTCTTTTATGCGCACAGAAAGACGACACAAAAAGACAAGGTAGACAGGACGGAGCGCATCCTGTCCTGTCTACCTTGTCTTTTTGTGTCGTCTTTCTGTGTGCATAAAAGAAGTCTGAGTATGAACCAACTAGCCCCACAACGTATATTACTGGCAACACACCACTTTGGCCCCAGCTTCCTGTAGACGGCACCTCCGGCCTGACCCGACCGGGAGAAGTCGGCAGTCGCCTTTTCCTGTCCTCCCCTTCATCTTTCGCTTTCCTATCTCTTTCTCACAGCTTTTCCTATCTCCTACTCACTTAGTAGAATATAAAGTTGGGCTAGTTGGGTTATGTTCATTTTGAAGGAAAAATACAGCTCGAACAGAGACGACGGACGAAGAGGTGCGCAACACAAGCCACCCTCAGCGCTTGTGTTGTGCACCTCTTCTTCGTCCGTTGTCTCTGTTCGCGCTGTATTATTCCTTCAAAAATCCTACTCACTTCTTGGTTTTTCCTTTTTTCCTAGCGGCGAGGGTTAACCTTGTGTGACCAACTACCCTGAGTTGCGTCATACTTGGTTATAGTTGAGGTGTACAGCTGGCGTAGGCAGGCCTTCCTTGCAAGTTCCTGTCCTGTCCCCTAGTTGGGCTCCATGGAAGGTGGCAGGCACCATGACCGAAAAACTTAATTTTTTATCGCTCCCCCCTTTTCCAAACCTGATCGCTCTCTAAAAAGAGGGTGGAACGAAGCAGAAGATTTTTTCCCTAAAAAGAAACAAACATTTTCAAAGTTTCATGTTATCCACAGTGAATGCGAACAAAAGCAAGCCCGAACAATATCACCATTTCTTGTGTACAAATGCTTAACAAGTGCCGTGGGCCCTCGCTACAAGGTATCAAAAATGGCAAGCGGCGACCTACTCCTTGAATTGCGCGAGAGCATCCAGTGCTAGAAATTCTCAAGCATTGCTTCCATTGGGGACATCACTGTCTCTGTGACTCCCCACCGATCCCTTAACACAGTCTGAGGCGTTATCTCACAAAGTGACTTCATCCATTTAACAGAAGCCGAAATGCTTCAAAGGCTCACCGACCAGAATGTACTTGGCGTTCACTGAATCAAAATCCGCAAGGATAACAAAAAAATGCATATCAAACACATGGTCCTCACATTTAACACCAGCACTTTTCCCGAAACGATCGAAGTTGGATACTGGAAAGTCAACGTCAGACATTATATACCCAATCCCCGCCGATGTTTCAGTTGTGAACAGTTTGGTCACGGCTCACAGACTTGCCGCGGCCGCAAAACCTGCGCGAAATCCGCTTCGAAGTACCACCATTCTGAGGAATGCGACGAAGCACTGTGCTGCACGAACTGCGAAGGAGACCACGCTGCATATTCCAGGGCGTGTTCATCCTGGGGAAAAGAAAAAGAAATAATCACCATAACGACAAAAGAAAACATTTCATTCAAAGAAGCAAGGAGGAGTTTTGCGCTTACCAACACATTCTCGTTCACAGCAAAACCCAACTTCGCTGATGTGGTGCGCGGGGGCGCAGCACCACACACACCTCCAGCACCTGCCGTGGCCACTTCCACCGAGCCGATGGCAGGGCCCTCCAGGCCCCAGGCAGGGACAGCGAAGGCTGCTCTGCCACTTTCAAAGCAGGGAGCGCCGTTTCATGGGTCGGCACCCCGCAAGACTACCCCCGTCGGGGGAGCCTTGACACTAACAAAACCGCGGCTTCTCCGCGGTCCTGCAGCACCTCTTGTGAGGTGATGGATACAACTCCCACTCCACCTGCTTTACACCTGCGGAGCAGCTCTCTCGAGCGAAAAAAGAGACTCCTCATAACGGGTCCAGAATATAAGTAAACCCCATATCGTTCCCAACCAAAAATTAAGCATGGCTTTTTTAGTTCAGTGCGACTTTAGAGGCCTGTTGAGAAATTACAGTGACATAACAGATATCTTAGGGTCAATGTTGCCCGTAGCATTCTGACTTCAGGAAACCAGTCTAGGTTTCGAACATATGAATATCCTGAGAGAGTACAAAACTTTTAGGTGCTATCGCGAGCAGGCAAACAGACTATCAGGAGGCGTCACGATTGTCTTTCGAAGCGGCGTCCCTGTTTAAGAAATCAAAATCAAAACAAAACTTGAAGCCGTTGCGGTCAGCATCACAGGCGACAAAACAATTACTATCTGTTCTGTATATATTCCTCCACATTTTACATTAACGGTTCATGATCTACAAGAACTCATCCATGAGCTTCCACAACCATATCTTGTAATTGGGGATTTTAACGCTCACTCCCCTTTTTGGGGAAGCGAGCGCTGTGACTCTAGGGGCCAAATAATTGAAGATTTTATCCTTACAAATAATGTATGTCTTTTAAATGCGGAAAAGGCCACATACTGCTCCCCTACCTCGGGGAAAATGAACTGTTCAAATTTGTCGCTTACTTCACCATCTCTTTTTTACGATTTTAAATGGGATGTCATTGACAACCCATATGGTAGCGATCCCCTCCCTATAATAATAAGTTTAATATCTCCACCGGAAATAATCATCACAAAACCACGACGATCGAATCTGCAGCTAGCAGACTGGGAATTTTTTAGAGCAAAAGCCACTTTACAAAGTATAAATTTAGAAAACCTGACCATCGATCAGATAAATGAAAAGTTCACCACTGGTATTGTAACGGCTGCAGAATTAGCTACTCCGCAGTCTTCTTGAGTAGTGCGACAAAAGCACAAAGTGTGGTGGCAAAAGAGTGCAAGGAAGCAAAAACCAACAAAATAGAGCTTGGGGTAAATTTCGCAAGTATCCGACACATGAAAATCTCGTAAATTTTTAATTAAAAAGGCAAGAGCTAAAGCTCAGTACATTCGTCGCATTGCCGAGAAAGCTTCACGGCAGAGTTTTTTTTCATCTATAAGCAGTCAAATCACATGTAAAAAATGCGGAAGCAGGTCCGAAAATTAAACAAAAACTTCTCGTCGTTCACAGTTCCTCTTCTGACAACACCTGGCACAGAAACAAGTATAAGAAAACAGGCAGACATTTGAGGTGAACACTGCAGTTTCCATTTCATCGCAATATATGCAGTCATTCGTAAAACCAAAAAAATATAACCGAAAAACAAGGACTTCTATTAAGTGGAGGTGGAAAAGGAGAATAAAACAATTTAATTACTCTCCAAGAAATAAACAGAGTACTGTCTGCCGAAAAAAAATCTGCTCCAGAAGCCGACCAAATACACTATGAAATGCTTGCCCATCTTTCTGAGGCTGCTGTAGAAGCACTTTTAAGATTCTTTAACAAAGTATGGGTTTCGGGGAAAATACCTGAAGCCTGGAAAAAAGCTATTTTTGTACCGTTTTTTAAACCTAAGAAACGTCCAACATCTTCTAGCAGTTATTGACCCATAGCCCTTACCAGTTGCCTCACCAAATCCTTTGAAAGTGTCATGAATACAAGATTAACTTTTTTCGTTCAATCCTGCGAACTTCTAGATATCCATCAATGCGGTTTTAAAAAGGGATGCTCCGCAACAGATCCCATAGTCCGTCTAGAAAATACTGTCAGATAAGTTTTTATCCAAAAACACTACTGTCTTGCAGTCTTTTTCGATTTAGAAAAAGCGTATGATACAGCATGGAGGTTCGGGATTCTTCGTTGCTTAGCTGAGCTCGGCATCTGTTGCAGAATGCTGTACTCTGTAAAATACCTTTTTTTATAACCGTTCATTTGATGTCCGCCTAGGCTCAACCCTTTCGGGGAATTTTATTCAAGAAACTGGAGTACCTGAAAGGTGTATTTTAAGCACAACTCTCTTCATTGTAAAAATGAATTCTCTTTGCAAAATTATACCGAAGTCTGTTATGTATTCACTTTATGTAGGTGACCTCCAGATTGTTTGCACATCATCCGACATGTCAAGATGTGAAAGACAAACACAATTAACATTTAACAAACTGACATCATGCGAAGACAGAAATGGCTTCCGGTTTTCTGCGCAGAAAACAGTAGCCATTATTTTCTCACTCATACAAGGATTACAGGCCGATCCGACCCCATATCTGAACGAAACCGAGTTGCCCGTTAAAAATGAGCACAAATTTTTAGGTATAACATTTGACAAAAAACTCACTTTCCTGCCTCATATTAATGCATTAAAAAAGAAAACTTCCCGGTCATTGAATATACTCAAAGTCATTTCACATAAACACTGGGGTTCTGACAGGGCAAGCCTTCTAAAAATTTACCGCTCTGTGGTACAATCCTGCTTAGGCTATGACAGTATAGTATATCGTTCAGCAAGGACATCGTATTTGAAACGACTCAACCCAATGCGCAATTTAGGTTTACGCCTTTCAACTGGTGCTTACAGGACGTCACCTATAAACAGTCTTTATGTTGAAACCAACGAGCCGTCACTTACAGACAAAAGATCAATGCTCACATGATCGTACATTCTAAAAATCCGTTCACTGCACAAACATAATCGTTATACCACCGCTACAGAGTGCCCATATACAGTACTCTCTAACCATAAAGCCAAGCTACCCGTCCATTGCTCTTACGATTTTAAGACATGTGCCAGAACCTCGGCGTACTAGACATATTTCCATGCATTTCTTCAAGGCGAGGTCCACTTCCGCCATGGTACAACTTTCCAGAAATCTGTGATCTCACTCTTACACACTTCCGTAAAAAACAAATTCCGCAAGAACATATAATACATGAATTCCTCACACTTGAAGAAAAGTACAGTAATTACGCAGCCTTTTATATAGACGGTTCAAAAACAGACGCTTACGTTGGCAGTGCAGTGGTACAGGGGAATTGGAATAAAATAGTAAGACTTCCACAGTGTGCTTCCATCTTCACTGCGGAATGTTACGCAATCCGGGTAGCCATAGAAAAAATATTAAATGATAACCTCGCCAACAGTATTATTTATACAGACTCTCTAAGTGGGCTCACAGCCCTTCAGTCTAGAAACGCAATAACCCCACTGAATGGCGACCTCATGCACATTACTACCACAGCCCTAGCTCAAGGACAAAACATAAGACCCTGCTGAGTACCAAGTCATGCCGGCATAAAGGGCAATGACAGAGCACATTTGTACGCTGCTCAAACTTGTGGCAAGCAAATAAAGATTGCAAATGTGCTCTATAAAGATTGCATGAAATTACTACAATGTAAGGCAAGGAAAATTTGGCAGCCCACTTGGGACAGCGAAGTAAATAACAAGCTACACTTAATAAAACCAGTGCTCGGTGAATGGAAGTCATGTGTGCACCAGAAGCGTTTCAGCGAAGTCATTATCTGCCGCTTCCGTATAGGCCGCACACACATTACTCACAACTTTCTGCTACCAAAAGAAGACAAACCAGTTTGTGCATGTGGAGATGAACTTACAGTCACTCACATTTTAATTTCATGTTCTAAACTGGAAAAGCTACGGAAAAGTGCTGCTCCCCGTTTTATAACCAATGCATCCCTTTTCATCCATCACTGCTCTTAGGTGAAAATGCAATTGTGGACATATCTTGCGTTTTTAGATTTTTAACAGAAGCTGGTGTTCTCAAAAATATGTAAAACATGACCTAGTACTTTGCCTGATGCACCTCAGTCAATTTGATTGGTTGGGGGCCCCCAGTACTTGCCCAGCCAAGGACGGCTGACGAGGGTACCCAGCCTCCTTTAAAACCTTTAATATTGGTCATTTGTGAATCTTGTTTTCCTCTCAATACCGCGCAGAAGTGTATAACCTTTTAGGCACTCTACATCGCCATATTTTTTATACCTTTGTAAAAACCTACAGAAAACAATTTCTTATACCTTGAGCTTGATGCATGATAGCCTTAGTTGCTTATGCGCCACTAAACTCAACACAACACAACCCAGGAAAAGTTACTCAAAGGTAACTCAATTAACTTCAGTTGTGCACAGCTTCGCAGAAGTCCTTGATAATTAGCCCTAACAGATGTAAGTTTTTTTTTAGATTTTACGAAAGTGTTTGATCTTGTTTCACATAACAAACTAACTTGTAAACTCGAATTTGCTGGTCTACCTTCTCTCTTAACCAAATGGATTACCGCATACCGCACTAACAGAACCCAATTTGTTTTTGTTGGTGGTCACTCCTCAAGCTCCTTTCCGGTAACATCTGAAGTCTCTCAAGGAAGCGTCCTTGGCCCGTTATTATTCCATATCTATATAAACGACATTGTTACTGTGATCTCAAAACCAGTTCAAATCAGGCTGTTCGTGGATGACTGCTTTTCATTCATAGAAATTAAAACTCCGGAGCACCAAGTAGTGCTCAACTCTAACCTCAACAGCATTAAGGATTGGCGTTGCAGACACGATATGAAATTAAATGCTGAAAAAACAGTTTTCATGAGACTAATAAAATACAGTCTACCATATTAGTACCGCCTACAATCACGGTGCCTATCAGAAGTAATGCGCTACAAGTACCTTTGTATACCAACAACTAATACCTTAAATTGCAATGCTCACATTTCTAACATTTGTGCATCATCCTTCCGTAAGCTGCGTTTTCTTGGATATAAGTTAAATTGAGCCCCTTCCGCAAACAAGCTTTTAGCTTATACATCCATCATTAAACCGCAATTAAAATAAGCCTGTACAGTGCGGGATCCTTTCACCAAAACAAATTACATGCGTTAGAAATTATTGAGCGGAAATCAGTCCGTTTTATTTTTTCTAAATTCCGCACTACCGATTCCCCTACAACTTTAATGAATGTTAATGGCATACAGACACTGGAAACTCGAAGAAAGCTTTTGCGAGTAAAATTTCTTTTTTTCTTGAAAAATACGAAGTTATCAATGAGTCCGGACCCTTACTTAAAACCACTAGTGACGCGATTAACAAGACATCGTCACGCCCAGTCCTTAACACCTTATCGTGCAAGAGCCAACATATATAAATATTCTCATTTTCCCCGAACAATAACAGAGTGGAACCAGCCTCCTTTCAATAGTCTAATAAGCACTAAGAGCATTGCCAGTTTTTATTTAAAAAATTTGAATGTTGTATGTCCTGTTCTGGGGAAAAAACGTGTTCAATTTGCTTATTTTTTGTTCGAATCATGCATGTGCTGTCACTGGTTTGCTTATCTTTTAATTTGTGTGCTAAATGTTAACTCTCCTTGTATGTCATTGTATTGCCCCTCCTGTCTGGGCCTACCAAGGCTGGCAGTATTGAATAAATAAATAAATAAATAAATAAATAAATAAATAAATAAATAAATAAATAAATAAATAAATAAATAAAACCACTTTGCAACCGACTTTGGTCCGGGTCAACTCCGAAATTTGGACTAAAATAGATGTCCATCTATAACTGAGTGTGCCCGTCATGATGGCGACCTCCAGATTTGGCCCAGGCCATTACCAAAATTTGAACTTGGCGATCTCGGAGTTCCCGGGTTCGAACCTGACCGCGGCGGCTGCGTTTTTATGGAGGAAAAACGCTAAGGCGCCCGTGTGCTGTGCGATGTCAGTGCGCGTTAAAGATCCCCAGGTGGTCGAAATTATTCCGGAGCCCTCAACTACGGCACCTCTCTCTTCCATTCTTCTTTCACTCCCCCCTTTATCCCTTCCCTTACGGCGCGGTTCAGGTGTCCAACGATATATGAGACAGATACTGCGCCATTTCCTTTCCCCAAAAACCAATTATTATTATTATTAATCTCGGCGCACTTGCCTCATTAGCCACGGAAGAATTGGTGTCGGCGTACCAGAGCCATCGGTCCACCTTCGGGTAAAACCGTGGTGAAACCCTGCCTAACTTCTCTTCGTTTTAAAAAATGATATGGAGGCATCTTATCCGCGGCTATGAACTCACCATTAGCCTTGAACATCACATTGCGTTAATTAAATTTCAATTAGTAAATGTCAATAAAATATTATTCAATTGGCCTGGTTTTCGAAATTTTTGAGGTCATCCGCAGCTCGCTATTTGCTCCTCAAGAGTGTTTCTTACTGTGTCTTTAGCAATTTTTAAGTGTTAGTTGTAACAACTGATATATGCTGTGGGGCCTTATTATGAAGGGAAAACTTGTAGCGGACACCGCTGCCCAGTTGCGCTGGAGCTCACGTTATGTGCAGATCGATGCGTCCACGGGCCGCCGCTACACCGGGGCGGAACTCAAAAGCACCTGCGAGAGCATCGCGGCCGGGTTCCAGCAGATGGGCCTCGTGCCTGGGGATATGGTGGCCTTCGTGTCGGCCAACAGCGTCGACCTGGTCATGGCATTCATTGCGACCATCTTCGCCGGCGCCAAAATTGTGTGCGCGAAGACTACCTACAACGAGAGTAAGAGAGCTTCCAATAACCTCATGAAAAGCAGTCTAAAGACACTGCACATAAATTCCTGTCGCCCATCAAGCTTAACTGCTAAACATTCGGATGGCGTTCAGTGATTACTGGCAACGCGTCGCAGGGGTTCGGTGGTCCTGGGGCGCCACTATTCACCAACAGGTTGAGGGTTTATCCCCGCTTGGCAGCACTATTTTGATGTACGTAATATTTTAAAATGTTCGTCAGATTTTTGGGCCCATTCAATACATATCGGAGTTCAATATTGCTCAAGAGCCCTCAACTAAGCCAACCGTTTTTGTTGCTGTATTACACTCGGCTCAGAAGGGTATGTTAATTATCAGTGTTCAGGATATTTAGGAATCCTGCTACCGTAGACGATTGGGCTAGCTAGTTCAACATTTTGTGCGGAACAGCGCTGAGCACAGGGACGGAGACGAAGCGAGACAAAAACAGAGGCGTTGACTTTGGACCCGTGTTTTAAAAAAAAATGGTTGTTTATTATGTGCGCAAAACAAAAGAATTCATAAAAATGGAATGGTTTAGTAACTGCCTAAAACCGCTAGAAATGACCTATGAATTGGCTGTGCAAGGTAAGCTACGCGTTTTAGACTTCAGGCTGCATTTTTTTAGCAGTGAAATTTCGAACCCCTGGGAAATGTGCCATTAATGTCTTTTTACTGTTTTTTTTACGTGTTACTCTCAGCTCATAAAAAGGCGAAATGTGAAATGGGCTTTTTACAGTGCATTGACAAAGAGCTGTGAGCAGTCGAAAAAATGCTGTTTCGAGAAGCAAGCAGCAAACCTCATGAGTGCCGGTTACCCACTTCACATGCTAACCTCTGTTGAGGAATATGCACTTAGAAAAAAGAAAAGTTATTGTAATAGCCTGTCTCATGGGCACCAAGAAAGCGTAACCGTCTAGCCGTATATGCTAGACTGTCGCATAACTTGAAGAAAGTTCGAAAGCGCGTGGCTGTTGACGTTGTTTTTTCTGGCGTCAAGTTTCCCACACTTGTAAAAGCTGTGACCAGTGATGAAAGTGATGAAAGTTGAATGGCTCTCTCGCACAGAAGAATGCTGTGACTTTTTTGTCGATTGCTCACAAGAAGTAGCATATTTTATTCCACCGACATATGGCACAAGATACGTTGCACAAATTTCCGCTGTGTAAACTACAGATATGCGTTTCCTAGTACACTTTGTCCTTGATCCTTTAGCTTTCTGTACACAGAGAACTAAGAACACATAAAATTAAATGAAATGAAGCACCCCTACAGCTTTAAAACCATGGCAGCACATCTCGGGACATACTGCCGAGATTGCCTCTGAAAACCTAAATAACACAAGCTGTCGTGCTGAACAACCACAGAGGTAAATTGGCAACACAGATAATCGATGCACATGGACTTATGATGCTTAGTTTTACTGTGTGATCACTTCGTAAGTGCACTATCTGAAAATGAAGTGGTTTTCTTGAATGCGCGAATGTAAATGACCTGATGCCGGGGCGGCTGCTTTCCATAATTACTGCCTTTGATTTCGGTGAGTTCTGTTGTCTTCTGCATATAATCCGCATGCTTTGTTCACTAAACGTCGTATGAAAGTGCCCGTGTATTTGTCGCGCCTTCATTCTTGTGCCCAGCGTTGTTCCGCACTTAAATACTGGACAATTCCTCATTATCCTTCGAAAGTATTTTAAGCAGACGCACGGAGTTTCCCAGAAATACAGCACGAAAAATTTCTCAGTGCTTTTGAATGCCGTTTCTTGAATGTGATTTTTCAGGCCGTTGTGCTTGGTGGATCTACACGGCGAGTAAATTCGAAAAGCAGAATTTTAAACTAACATGAACATGAATTTAAGCCCACCTGTGCGGATGACTGTCATCATTTAAAATCAATTTCAGTCAGCGCAACTCCCAAGCACACTAAGCTATATATATATACATATATATATATACATACATACATATATATATATATATATATATATATATATATATATATATATATATATATATATATATATATATATATATATATATATATATATATATATATATATATATATATATATATATATTGATACGGGAATAAAAGAAGAGGCGGAGAGCGAGCGCGAGCGGCGAGCGCGCGGCTCTAGCACGAGGGAGATAGAACGAGAAAGCTTGGCCGCCGCCGGTCGTGCTTCGCCGGCTCTCCTCCGTACTGCTGCTATATTTCTCTGGGCGGGCCCGTGGCCACCCCGTGGCATCCCACACCGTAACATTTTGGTGGCAGCGGTGGGATCATGCCGCTCACCCGCTCCCAGAATCAAGCACCCGACGTGCCAGACGACAGGAGTCCACCACCAGCCGATAGCGCCGACGACGCGGCGGCCGGCGCCGCTAGACCTAGGCGCTCGGAGAGGCTCGGCTCTTCGCAGCAGCCGGACGCCGGTGTTGAGCGCCTCCTGGATACAGTCACCCAACGGATGGACGCATGGGAGGCCCGTCTGACTGCCCAGGCTGGGGAGATGGAAGCTCTCCGGCGCGAACTCCGTCGCCTGGTGCCAGCCGAGCCGAGCACAGGTCAGGTGCCTTTGGGCGTCCCCGCCGCCGCTGTTTACGGCTCTGCCGTCGCTGGGCCTGCGGTCGTGGCCGCCAATGGCGTGCTCGGCGCGGGTGCGTCCTCGCCGCAGTGTTCGTTGGACGTTGTGGAATTGCCCACATTTGACGGCACCATCTCGTGGGATGCTTACCGCATCCAGCTGGACGGTATTGCGGCGGCGAGAGGCTGGGACGAGCAAATGAAGGCATGGATGCTCGTTGCAAAACTGAGGGGCCGCGCCACCGAGCTGCTGCAGAACGTGCCGCCCGACCAGCTGGGCTCTTACACTGTTCTGGCGGGCCTCCTCGCCGATCACTATGGTGCCTCAGGTCAACCCCGTGTGCAGTACCACCGCCTGCGAGCCCGCCGTCAAGAGCCCGGGGAGACGTACCAGGACCTCGCCGCCGCCATTGAGCGCCTGGCTCTGCAGTCGCTGCCGGGAGCGCCTCAGAACGCCGTGGCCCTGGTCGGCACCGAGGCGTTTGTCGACGCCATCCGACTCCCCGAGGTGCAGCGCTTGGTCCGCTCTGGCCGTCCTGATTCCGTCCGCGCCGCTATGGCGCTCGCCATCGAGGCGGAATTGACTTTGCTGGCCACGCGGGGGTCGCCACCGTCTGTCGAGCGCAGCGTCCGGGTGCAGGCTCCTCGGTCCGCAGCCCCAACTGCGGCCTCTATCCGACGCCTGCGTAACGACGTCCGCATGACCTGCTTCCGCTGCGGCCTGCGGGGACACTACGCGAGGGACTGTGCCGGCCCTCCAACGTCGGGAAACGATTTGGCGGAACTCCGGGGGCACCGTTCCGCCGAATAAAGTCCGTCCCCACACTCCTTCGTTCTCCGCGTCCCCTCCTTTCGTCGGCTCCGATTACCACTGATGCTCCTTACGTGCTCGTCGACGTCGCCCTGCTTGACCGGCACATAAAGGTCTTGGTTGACACTGGAGCGGCTGTCAATGTACTGCACAAATCGTTTGTTGCTAACGCGCCCCACCTGCTTCTGCCAGCCGCCAAAACCCGGCTCTTAGCTTTTAACGGCACCCCTGTGGAGCAAGTCGGACGTGTCGTCGTCAACCTGACAGCACTTGGAAATACCATCTCCACCGAGTTTGTTGTCGCAGACAGCCCTATTTGGCCAGTGGTCCTCGGGTGCGGGTGGTGCCAGCAAGCCGGAGTCGTCCTTAATTTTACTAGAACCAAACCACGGGCGAGCCGAACTCTCTGTGGGCCGGGCTGGCTTAGCCGGGTTTCCAGCCTCGGTGTCGCCCTGTGGCAGTCCCTGGTGTCGGCGACCAAGCGTGCCTCAGCATCTCTGCGTGACCTCGCGACGAAGTGGCCGTGTCGAGTCAAGCCGTTCGACGTCACTACCGTGACTGTGGCGTCCGCCGTGACCCTGCCACCGGGTGCGGCAACGTGGGTGTATGCCAAGCTTGACAGTCCGGTCACAGCAGACGTGCTGTTCGAACCCATCCGGTGTTCAGCTCCAGCCCGTCAGATGACCTCCCCTCGAAGCCTTCTGCCTGTGCTCAAAGGAGAGGCCCACGTATTTATACTCAACATCAGCAGCGTACCTCTCGCGCTGACTCCCGGCACGCAATTGGGTACAGCCTCAGTTTTGGACCCCGGGTCACCAGTGGCGTCTCTGCAACCTGAAGCCCCGCCTCGCCACCCTCCAGCGCCGGCGATCCTATCATGGGAAGAATTTAACTTTGGACCCAGCCTGACCTGCGCGGAGCTCGCCTCTCTGAAGACCTTGCTGCTCGAGCATCGCAGTTGCCTTGCTCTCAGCGCCGGTGAACTCGGGTGCACTTCCTGGGCTCAACACCGGATCAACACCGAAAACCGCGGGCCCGTTCATCACCAACCTCGCCGTGTAGCGCCAGCCGAACGGAGAGTCATCCAGCAGCACGTGTGCGACATGCTTGACCAGGGAATCATTGCCCCTTCTTGTAGCCCTTGGTCCTCCCCTGTCGTCCTTGTGCGCAAGAAGGATGGAACACTCCGCTTCTGCGTTGACTATCGGAAGCTAAATGCTATTACTAATTGCGACGTGTACCCGCTGCCTCGCCTCGACGATGCGCTTGACCACCTGAAGGGGGCCCGTTATTTTTCCACGCTAGATCTGCTCTCGGGCTACTGGCAGGTGCCTGTTCACCCCGATGATGCGGAAAAGACGGCTTTCGTGACTCCCGACGGCCTTTACCAGTTCAACCGTATGCCCTTCGGTCTCTCGAACGCTCCAGCCACCTTCCAGCGTCTCATGGACCGAGTCTTAGGCCATTTGAAGTGGACTATGGCGTTGGTCTACCTGGATGACGTAATTGTCTACGCGGCTACATTTGAAGAACACCAGAGACGCCTCAAACTCGTCCTCGAAGCCCTTACCTCTGCTGGGCTTCGCTTAAAACCAAAAAAATGTTTCTTCGGTTTCGCGGAGGTGACGTACTTGGGTCACGTTGTGAGCCGGCATGGCATCCGTCCCGACCCTGAAAAGCTAAAAGCGCTTACAGCTTACGAAGCTCCCACCACCGCCAAGGAGCTCAAAAGTTTCCTTGGATTTGCTTCGTATTTCCGTCGTTTCATTCCGGACTTTGCCAAGCGCAGCGCTCCATTGACCGCGCTGCTGAAGAAGAATGTACCGTGGAGTTGGACGCAGGCCCAACAGCTCGCGTTTCTTGACGTCAAGCACGCCCTCCTCGAGCCTCCTACATTGGCCCATTACGACGAATCGGCCCCCATCGTCCTCCACACGGATGCCAGCCAAGATGGGCTCGGCGCTGTCCTCCTGCAAGAAGACGAGTCTGGTGACCACAAAGTCCTAGCTTATGCCAGCCGCCAGCTTTCCGACGTTGAGCGCCGCCGCCACTCTTCAGAACTCGAGTGCCTCGCCGTTGTCTGGGCCGTCGAGAAGTTCCGTCCCTACCTGTACGGCCGTCACTTCACCATAGTCACGGACAATAGCGCTCTCACTTGGCTGCAGTCCGCCAAACATTAGAATGCCAAGATTGCACGCTGGTCCCTGCAACTTCAAGAGTACAATTTCACAATAGTGCATCGGCGCGGCTCTGCCCATCAAGATGCCGATTTCTTTTCTCGCCACCCTTGTTCCGTGACGGCTTTGACGGACCTGAGGAGTGCACAAACGCAAGATCCCGCCATTGCTGCCATAATCCACTCCCTTGGCACCGCCGCCGGCGCAGGCCTCCGCCAACTACGCCGGGTCTATCGAATGAAGGACGACCTCTTGTGTCATGTGAAGCGGCTCCGTGGTCGACCACCCGTCTGGTTGCCAGTTGTGCCGGCAACACTGCGGTCGCAAATCTTGCGCGGCTTACACTACGCTCCCACGGCTGGTCACCTTGGTCGCGGCAAGACCTACGCACGAGTGTCGGAGCGGTTTTGGTGGCCTAATATGTCCAGAGATGTCAAGGAACACGTGGCGTCCTGCCAGACATGCCAGTACAGAAAACCGTCCACAGGTGTAACCAAGCCACCCCCGCAGGCTTTTTCGCCGCCAAGTTCACCTTTCAAGCTGGTTGGACTGGATCATTTGGGCCCGTTTCCGAAGACGCGTGCCGGCAACCGGTATGTTCTGGTTGCGATCGACTACTTCTCCAAGTGGGTCGAAGCACTGCCCGTTCCAGACACGTCGTCCGCTCATGCCGTCGCGTTTGTGGAACAGCATCTCGTTCTTCGGCACGGTGTTCCCCGGCGCCTCATCACGGACTGTGGGAGCTGCTTTATGTCCCATGAATTCGAGCGAGCCCTCCGCTCCTTCGGCATTGCGCATTCCACTACATCCGTCAATCATCCGCAGTGCAATGGCCTCGTGGAGCGTGTTAACCGTACCCTCACGGATATACTCGCATCCTACGTCGCTCCGTCCCACACAAACTGGGATCGTTTTGTTTCTGCTGCAGCTTTTGCAGTCAACACTGCAGCGCAAGAAACAACGCATGTGACGCCGTTCTCCGTCGTCTATGGCAGAACGCCCTCCATCCCTCTCGACGCGCAGTTGGGCCTTCCCCATCCTACTGCGTCACCAACTCAATCTGCTCAACGACTTCATTCCGCCCGCCTCGACGCCCAGCGCAACCTCCTCACGGCTCACGCGCGTGTGCAAGCGGCCAACGCGGCAGCACCACCACATCCCCCCTTCCGGCCCGGTGACTTGGTCCTCGTTCGCCGCCCCATCCGTGCGACTGGCCGTGCCGCAAAGCTCTTGCCCCGATACCGCGGCCCTTACCGTGTCGTTGCCCGACTCGGCCCCGTGACATACCGCCTCGAAGACCTGCCAGAGCATCAACCTTGCGGTGTGCACCACATTTTCCCAGAGCATGTTTCAAACATGAAGCGATATGTCTACGGCGCCTGCGGTGACTCCGACTTAGCTACCGGGTCCTCATCAGTGCCGTCGTCGCCTGCTGGCTCCATGCCTTCCCCACGCAATGCAGTCCCATAAACGGATCGCCGCTCAATATGCATAAAACTCCCTGAAGTTAGCCTAACCGGTGTGGGACCTTCTTCGGCGACTGCAGACACCTTCGCCCAGCTCACACACTTCGAATTCAACGAAGAGTGTGACCGTTTCCTATCTGCGAGCCCACATTGCATCGCCCCAGGAAACCCTGCATCAAAGCACGGCCTTACTTCTCCGCCCCCCCCCCCCCCCCCCCGGTGGAAAGGTGAAAGGGGAATAAAAGAAGAGGCGGAGAGCGAGCGCGAGCGGCGAGCGCGCGGCTCTAGCACGAGGGAGATAGAACGAGAAAGCTTGGCCGCCGCCGGTCGTGCTTCGCCGGCTCTCCTCCGTACTGCTGCGATATTTCTCTGGGCGGGCCCGTGGCCACCCCGTGGCATCCCACACCGTAACAATATATATATATATATATATATATATATATATATATATATATATATATATATATATATATATTAATACCAGTGGCGGCACCAGTACGGACTTCAAGAGCGAGCTCGAGCTCCCCAACGCGCGGCAGCCGGTAGCCGAGGCCGCCCAAACCTCAAAATCGTCGTTGGCGTTGGCGTTGGCGCGCTGTGGCCTTCTTCACTGCAATATATATATATATATATATATATATGAAGGAAGCCAAGAGTCACCGAAACCAGGGTGCAAAGGGGAATGCTTCTGTTCTTTGTATTTGTAGTCCAAATCAATGGGAGAATAATAATTTGATTGTTCTGTCGCTTAAAGAAAATTACTTATAAAGCGGCAGAAACCGCCGGTGAGATCCCAACACACGACCTCTGAATATCGTGCCCGGTGCTCTACCAACTGAGCTACGGCGACGGCCGTCCAATCTGCTGCTCTTGCGGGTATTTGTTTTTTGGGTGTAAGCGAAACTTGAGAGTGTTCACCAGCGCCACCCTCGTTCCTTAGCGGCGGACGTAGCACGTCCTGTAACACCGCGAGTGTGACGTGGAACGTCATTTAACGGCGAGGGCGGAAACTGTGCGGGAGCCCTTTTATGCTACCTATGGCATCAATACTGCCAGAACCGAGACCCTCGTTAAGTTATTAGCAGAAAAGGTAAAGAAAATGAGGGGCTTGTTTGCCAAACTTATGAAGGGAGCCAACAGTCACCGAAACCAAGGTGCATATGGGAAGGTTAAATTTCTTATGTAGTGCTGATCAGTGGGATAATAATACTTCGATTAATCTATCGCGTAAAGGAAATTACTTATAAAGCAGCAGGAAAACAACTATGCCGCCCGTGGGATCCGAACCCACGACCTCCGAATATCGCGTCCGGTGCTCTTACCAAGTGAGCTACGGCGACGGCTGTCCAATCTGCTGCTCTCGTGAGTATTTACGTTTACTGGGTGTAAGCGAACCTTGAGAGTGCTCACCAGCGCCACCCTCGTCCATAGCGACAGACGTAGCACATCCTGTAACGTCATCTAATGGCGAGGGCGGAAACTGTGCGAGAGCCGTCGCCGTAGCTCAGTTGGTAGAGCACCGGACGCGATATTCGGAGGTCGTGGGTTCGGATCCCACCGGCGGCATAGTTTTTCTTTCTGCTGCTTTATAAGTAATTGCCTTTACGCGATAGAATAATCGAAGTATTATTATCCCACTGATCAGCACTACATAAAAAAAATTTAACATTCCCCTATGCACCTTGGTTTCGGTGACTGTTGGCTCCCTTCATAAGTTTTTCAAACGAGCCCCTCATTTACTTTACCTTTTCTGCTAATATATATATATATATATATATATATATATATATATATATATATATATATATATATATATATATATATATATATATATATATATATATATATATATATATATATATATATATACTTTGTAAAGGTGTTTATTCGAAACGCAGTGTGTGTGTGTGTCAGAGAGACAGAGAGACTAGTATTTATGGGGTTGGAAAAAGGCTGCTACAATGCGCCCGATTTAACCTCGTCCCCCCTCCCCCCCAAAGAGAAAATAGGAGAGAAAAAGTGACGAAAGTTGCACCCAGGAGCTTGGTGCGTGATAAGTCAGAGTCTAGAAGGGTGTCCAGTGGCCGTACTTCGGGCACAGTAGAAAACGCCGAAACACACACACTCACAGCCCATAGTGCAAAACAGTGGAACACACACATATTCCTTTACAGTGGAGTTTCCGATAAATTCATTTTCCGTAGCGGGTCGTGCTTTGATCAAAACACGTTTTCTTGATTCGATAAGTGCTTCCTTTTATTGAAGGAAGTACATGCATAACACCGAGAGTTTCCAGGAAGAGCTGTATCAGAAGGGAGGTACCGATCTTCGAATCTAGGGTAAGGCACGGCCCCGACGATTATGTGGGCGGAGTATCCCATAACTCTACCTAAAAATGGTGCGCTTGACGTCTTCATCACAGGCATGTGTATGCCTGGCCAAAGGAGTGATGAGGGGTGGAGAAAAGAACTGAGAAAATGTGGTAAAGCCCCTTACAATGTGGACCCAGCACCTTTGTGCCCTTGCTTCCAGTTTGTTTGTTTGGTTATTGTTACTGTCAGCCCAAGAAGGGCTTTTACAGGAGTGGAGAAAAAAATATACACAACAAAGAAAAGGCAAGTCCCGCTCCAAGTCAACAACAAAAAGATAACGACAATGCAAAGCAGAGGTAGTATATGTTATAAGATGCACGCAGTGAACAAGTGAGGAAAAAAACGCTCGTATTATACGCATCAGAAACAGAATCTACATAGACGCAATCATGTCATGGAAGATTAGAGCCTCTAACCCAGCAGTAAAAGCACTGACAGATGAAGATATGGCAACTGAATGCGGTAGTTCTTTCCAATCCTTAATCGCCCTTCGAAAAAGCTGTATTTGAACGTATCAATGCGTGTAACCGGTGGCTGTATGTATGAACTGTGCCTTTGTCTGGAGAGTTGGTCAAGTGAAATCGCACAAAATTCAGGTAAGTTAGTCTTAACCTGGTTATGAATAATTAGAAATAAAAATTTTAATCGATCAAACTTCGTCCTTACTTCTAAGGGGGGAAGGTTTGCACGCCTGCATAGTTCAGTAGGAGAGTGCCCGCGCTGGTATTTATTAAATATGAACCTCGAAGCCAGTCGTTGAATCCTGTCCAATTTATGTCTGTTAGTTGCAGTGTGTGGGTCCCATATTATTTTTGAATATTCAATAATTGGCCTTATTAGCATCTTATAGGCTATGGTTTTCACTTCAGGTGTTGCATTATACAGTCTGCGCCTGAGTCCCCACAGAAATTTAATTGCCTTACAACTTACTTAATTGATGTGCGTGTTCCACCTCAAACCTGGAGTGAATATTAAGCCTCGATAGTTATATTCTGTAACCCTTTTTAGTTCGTGTGGACCAATACTGTAATTATAGCTCAGGTGCGGCTTCTTTGTGATAGTCATACAGGCTGATTTTACTGGGTTCAGTGACATTTGGCATTCATTGCACCAGTTTAGAATTTTTTGTAAGTTGTTAATGTCTAGCTGGTCACTTAAAGAGTCAACCCTATTATATATGACGCAGTCGTCTGCGAACAATCTTATTGGAACGGTTATATCACAAGACAAAGCATTAAAAAAGATTAGAAGTAACAGAGGCCCCGAACACTGCCTTGAGTTACTCCAGACCAAACAGGTTTAGGCCCAGATTTAATTTTTTTTATTTCAACATACTGCTCATGAGACTGAAGGTAGGATGTAAAGCATTTAGTAAAATTGGGGTTTCTAAATATTGCATCCATTTTTAGCAAGTGTTTCGGATGTGATACTTTATCAAACGCTTTGGCGAAGTCTAAAAAAATTATGTCAATCTGTCCTCGGATATTTATTGTTTGTGAATACATACTAGACGTGCTTGGGGTGACCCGTCAACCCCACCCAGTGACTCAGCTTAGTGTGTGCAGGACAGATGAGAATGATAATAAAATAACCGATGTGCAAAAGATAGAATACAAATTAAATTGTAATCGTAAAAATTAATTAAGACTGAAAAAAAACTGGAAAAACTTTTCTGGAGATGCACCACTATTGCGGCTCATGACTAAGAAGAGGGATCAGCATGTTTTTCATGCTAAATTGCGAATTTAAGTATGAATTTCATTCTTTAGGTACACAATGGAGTTTCCCAGGGCCCTCATTAAGTCTCGAGGAAGATTGTTTGAATTTATAGATGAGATACGGTTCTCACACTGCTCTGTCATGATGCGTGCGGAAGTTTGATTAGAGGATGGTTATTTTGAGGTAGCTGAATTCATGTCCAGCAATGTTTTACATGCCTGGATAAGGAGAGATTAGGCAGAGATTTAGGAAGTGTACGAGAATTTTTGAGCCGTATTCGGAAGCGCGTCTATGTTTGGCCGACATATTGAAGCTGACAGGTCGAACACTCAAGAAGTCGGAGGCTGTGCTGCAGGCAGCGTATCATGCGGTCATCTGGGCGCAGAACTGAAAATGAGGCTTATTTTAGGGTGCGCAGCCCGTGCGCCCTGCAATGCTAATTTTGGACGAAGTTGAAGTGTCGCGAATGCTTCTGTTTCGTCGGTGCACGGTGGCTCCGTAAAAGTAGATTTGCAGCGTTCACTTAGGGTGAGTATTTTATAGTGTCTTGCTAGAATGTGCGAGACATTTGGAACAGGGGTAGAGTGCGTTAGAATTATATTCGTGCGGCTATATTTGTCGGTAGCATTGGAGCTCCTGAGAATCTCTTCCCGGTTCTGTCTGCCAGCTCTGTCTATGGAATCATCGACGATTTTTTCCGGAATTTTTCTCGCAATAGCCCACCTTTTATTTCTGTATAGTTATAGCTTAAGCCATTCCTTAAGGAAGGATGACTTCAGTTTATCATGAACGTCAACAGCAACTCCAGGATCGAATGAACGGACGGACGGACGGATGGATGGATGGATGGATGGATGGATAGATGGATGGATGGATGGATGGATGGATGGATGGATGGATGGATGGATGGATGGATGGATGGATGGATGGATGGATGGATGGATGGATGGATGGATGGATGGATGGATGGATGGATGGATGGATGGATGGATGGATGGATGGATGGATGGATGGATGGATGGATGGATGGGGTGGGTGGATGGATGGATGGATGGATGGATGGATGGATGGATGGATGGATGGATGGATGGATGGATGGATGGATGGATGGATGGAAAGGATGAACTCTTTGAATCCGGCGGTGGTTCAAGCCACCTAGCCATGACTTGTGAAATTTTACTCTTGTCTTATTTTGGCCACCAATCAGATAACCTCCGCTTGGTTACTTCCGCCCTCTTAAATTCTACTTTCCCTAAAGTGTCCTTAAACCCCAATGCTGTGGATAAATCAGCCCCGCTGCTTTCCACTGTAGGGTGAAGCCCTTTACAGAAAAGTATCAAGTGGTCCGTGTGTCTGGTGTCCCAACCTCTGCCGGCCAGCCATCAATTAGCGTTACAACACGCACGGCTTTTCCACCGCACGTCAGCCCTAATGCTGATTGATCCTGACGCGGCAGGCGTACGCGCAGCTAGCGCATCTGGCCTGCATGTGGCGCCATCTGGTGCCCGTAAGAGTTAACCTGAACAATGTGAACAGGGAACTCCTGTGGAACTGATTAAATGATGAAGGTATCGGTCATGAGGTAATTTATTTTCTAGAGGAAATATATCGAGAAAATAAAGTTGAAATAGCATGGGAAGAAATTAACAGTACGATAACTTTCGAGGTACACAAAGGACTAAGGCAAGGTTGTCCTCCATGACTGCTGCTGTTCATGCTTTATATAATAAGCATGAAAAGAAGGCTACAAGGAAGCAATCTCGGTAATAATCTGTTGTACAGATCAGGCGGAATGGTTGTTGGGCAACGACTACCGGGTTTAATCTATGCGTACGATATTGTACTGTTAGCAGATAGCCAGGAAGAATTGCAAACTCTGGTTAATTGCTGTGGAGACGAAGGAGGCAGTCTAGGTTTCAGTTTTAGCGCAACTAAGTCAGGTGCCATGATTTTCAACGATACAACTTATCAGGAGCTTACAATACAAGGCCATGAAATCCCGAATACAAATATCTCGTGGTATGGGTAAATGAAGGGCAAATGTACACAGAAAAAAAGAGTGTCATAGCAAAAGGGCAAAGAGATGCCGGGATAATGAAACATAGGGCATTGGGGGGGGGGGGGGGGGGGGGTACAACAGGTATGAAGTCCTCAGAGGTATTTGGAAAGGAATAATGGTGCCAGGGCTTACTTTCGGGAATGCGGTTCTGTGCTTAAGGGCAGAAGTTCAGTCGAGATTTGAAGTAAATCAGAGAGCTGTTTGAAGATTTGCAGTTGGTGCCCACGGGAAAGCCACAAACGAGGCAGTACAGGGGGATATGGACTGGGCATCGTTCGAAGCCCCGGAAGCTCAGAGTAAAATACTATACGTAGAACATTTCGGGAAATTGGACGGTAACAGGTGGGCAGCTAAGGTATTTAAATACCTATACAGAAAGAGCGTTGATTGAGAATGGCGGAAAAAAACTAGGAAGCTGACTAGTAAGCATGCCAGACACGAGGACGGAGAAAGGAAGAACATTAAACGACAGTTTAAAAATGCGGAAGGTAAAAGTTGGATAAATTCAATGGAAAAGAAGCATGGTGTGCAACTATATCGATACTAGAGAAGGCATATCAGGAAGGAAGCGTTTTGTGATAACTCAAGAGGCAGTGCCCTTCTCATTGAAACTAGGTCAGGACGTCTTAGAACGCGCAGCTACAAAAAGAAATTTAACGAAGAAGATGACACATGTGCTGCGTGTGGTAAATCTGTAGAAACAACACAACACCTCATACTAAAATGTGATGGTATCCATCCCGATGTCGATGCAGGCATAGTCGCTCTTCTTGAGGCCCTATAGCTTAGAGATAAAAACAGTCATGTAAATAAATCTGCGGCGGCGGCGGAGGAGGAGGAGGAGGAGGAGGAGGAGGAGGAGGAGGAGGAGGAGGAGGAGGAGGAGGAGGAAAGGCAGAGAGGTTAACCAGGAGAATTTCTTTATTTGAACCTTATGGGTCCCCGACGGGACATTACATGAGGAGTGGGCGCAAGAACAGTGGTTAACAATGAATATTACATGGGAATCATGACGATCACATGGCTTCCTCGATGGCAGTCTTGAAATGGGCTGGATCAAGGATTATTTATTTCTTTATTTATTTATTGTATCCTCAGGGCCAAAGGCATTACAAAGGGGAGTGGGTTAATTAGGATAAACAACAATGAAATTGAATACAGTGAAAACAGGTATTACAAAATAAATTTCCTCCAGAATAATAAAAATAACAACATCCAGAAAATGTAAATAGTATAGAAACAATGTATACAATACAGTGGAACCATATAAAACACACAATCAACTTTCTTCAAAATAAACAATTTTAGCTACAGCCTTATGAAAGATTTTATTATCAGGAATGGCTGCAATATCGGGGTGAAGGCGGTTCCACTCCACAGATGTGCGGAGAAGATATGACTGAAAAGAAGATTTGGTGTGGCATGTTGGGATGCCAACCTTGTGGCGGTGATCGATGCGACGTGAAATGTATTCGGGAGGTGACATGAAATAGTTGTTGCCGCGCAACGTGATGATATAGCTTGTGAAATAGCGTTAGGCGACCAATTTTACGCCGAGATTGTAACGGTGGGAGTGAGACGTTAGATTTCATGGCTGTGATGCTTGCCGTACGGTTGTAATTTGAAAGAATGAAGCGAACGGAATTATTTTGGACTAATTCCAAGGAATATGTGAGGTTTTCATGCGTAGGGTCCCATATTGATGCTGCATATTCTAGTTTAGGACGTATGAGTGTTTTATAGAGTAGAAGTTTAAGGGATGAGGGAGCGGTAGAGAAATTGCGACGTAAGTATGCTAACATGCGGTTAGCGTTATTAATCACGTAGTCAATATGGATAGACCATGTTAAATTTTGAGGGATATGAATTCCTAAGTGCTTATATGTTTTTACCCAATCAAAAGGAGTGCCATCAAGATAATATGAAGTAAGAGCGTTACATGTCCGGGAAACACGCAAAGCTTTACATTTATTAGTGTTTAATTTCATATACTATGTAGTGCACCAGTTTGACACCAAATTTAGGTCTGACTGGACACTGTCATCATCGTTGACGTTATTTATTTCCCGAAATATTACACAATCGTCAGCAAAAAGGTGAATGTTAGAAGATATGGCAGAAGGAAGGTCTGTGAAGAAGATGATGACCCAGACAAAGCAGATGACTCGTGAAAACAAAGAAGATGGCCCTGCGCGTCAGCCGTATTGCTATCGCCATGTGTGTCTGTGCCCGACCTGGTTGTCCTCGGATTGTTCTCGCCGCTGCTCCCTTCCTCCCAGCTCTTTTAAATAAACCCCCGCCTTACATTTGGTGGAGGAGCCGGAATAACAGCCCTGGAATTGCGCAACCGTACTCACCCGCCACCTGCGATGCCTCACGATGTTCAACATCAAGCCGTGCAAGTGGGCCCAGCTGTTACCTGCGCCGGCTCCCTTCGCCAACGGGACACGGCCATCTTCAGTGGGACCGATGAGCAGGATGTCGAAGATTGGCTCACGTCTTACGAGAGGGTGAGCCTTTACAACATACGGGACAATGCCACCAAACTAAATAACGTAATTTTTTATCTCACCGGCGTGGCTAACCTGTGGTATCGGAACCACGAGGTGGACATTCGCACCTGGTCTGCTTTCAAGACAACCTTCTCCGAAGTGTTTGGTCGTCCTGCTGTTCGGAAACTCCGCGCCGAACAACGCTTGCGTGAACGGTCTCAGCAGGTCGGCGAAAGCTTTACCAGTTACATCGAAGACGTCATTGACCTATGCAAGCGTGTCAACCTCAACATGTCAGAAGCTGACAAGATTAAACACATTTTGAAGGGTGTTGACGACGACGCCTTTCAGATGCTGGTAGCTCGCGACTTGCGCACCGTTGCTGAAGTCGTCACCCTCTGCCAAAGCTTCGAGGAGCTGCGGAAGCAGAGGCTCCTGACTCGGCAGCACCCTCGACAGGTTGAGTCGCTTGCTGGACTGACACCAGCACCTGACACCTCATCGCTGCTACATCAAATCAAAGACTTTGTTCGGGAAGAAGTAGCGCGTCAGCTTTCTCTTCTGCCGAACCCTACAGGGCAAGCTCCAGATTTGGCTCCGGCCCTTCGACACGCCATCCAAGAGCAGGTTGCCGAGGCTCTTCCGCCCGCCCATCCCCCACCACCTGTCGCCGCTCCGCTGACATACGCGGACGTTGTCGCCCAGACGCCGCCCCCTATGGCCGCTCCGCTATCATACGCGGACGTCGTCGCCAGACCTCGACCGCCTACCTATGCTTTGCCTCCAACACCTGCGCGAGCGGTGGCTCCTTCTCTTCTGCCGGCTCCGCGACTCAGCAATCCCTGGCGCACCATCGACAACAGGCCTATCTGCTACAATTGCTGCCTTACTGCCTACTGGCCTTCCACGAGTCAGTACTCCGGATCTGCTGAGCCGCCCTCTAGTCATCCTTTTTCTCCTGACCGTTCAGCCCTTTCTAGACGCCGTTCACCTTCACCGAGGCGCCGCTCCGTTTCTCCTATGCGACGTCGCCCCAATCTCCCTCAGGAGGAAAATTAGGTGCCGCAGTTCCTGAGGGAAGAACTGCGTCCCCGTCGAACTTTCCAAGGCCTCACATATCCCCTGCTAATCTGATCGAAATTTCTGTCGAGGGCATTGCTGTCTTGGCCCTTGTGGGCACCGGTGCTGCGATTTCTGTTATGGACGAAAAGTTTTGTAGTTCGTTGAAGAAGGTAAAGACGCCGATTGCTGGACTGTCGCTGCGTACGGCCAGGCCTGAGCACATCAAGCCGTCCGCAGCGTGTACCGCTCGAGTTGTGATTCAGGACTCCCTCTACACGATAGAATTCGTCGTGCTGCCTTCCTGTTCCCATCCTGTTATTCTGGGCTAAGATTTCCTTTCCGTCCATGAAGCTATCATCGACTGTGCTCGAGCGGAAGTCGGGTTCTCTTCTCTGCCCAATCCTGTTCTGGACGCTACTCCTCCTGTTGCCTGTGTTAAAGCCCTCGCCGCCGAAGACATCGACATTCTCCCGTGCTCTTCCGTTCTTGTACACTTCTCTTGCGACTCTATCGGTGGCGCCACTGTCCTCTTTACTCCAGGCCATACTTTTCTGCACCGCAAGCGTCTCCCTCTGCCATACGCCGTACTGACTGTGTCCGCTGGCCTTTCGATACTTTTGGTTTCTAACCCGTTTTCCTGCCCTACCGCTCTGCGCCTTGGTGAATGCCTCGGCAGTGTGCAGCCCATCGCATCTCTGCTAATCCGCGAGGAGACGGACGATACACCGCTCCTCGCCATGAACGCGCTCAGCCCTTCTGCCTCTACGCCAGATCGCTCTTCTACCGAATTGTTCTTCCGCTCCATCGATGCCGATCTTCCCCCGCCGCACAGAACACAGCTTCTCGACCTCCTTCATCAATTTCGCTCCTCCTTCGACGCTCACCAGACTTCCTTGGGCCGAACTTCCACCGTCACCCATCGCATCGACACTGGTGCCCACGCGCCGCTGCGGTAGCGCCCCTATCATGTGTCTCCAACCGAGCGCCAGACTATTACAGAGCAAGTCGACCAAATGCTTCAAAACGGCGTCATTCAGCCCTCAAGTAGCCCTTGGGCATCGCCTGTTGTCCTTGTGAAAAAGAAAGATGGCTCCATACGCTTCTGTGTCGATTACCGCCGCCTTAATCAGATAACGCGCAAGGATGTGTATCCGCTCCCCCGCATAGATGACGCTCTGGACTGTTTGCAAGGGGCGGAGCTCTTTTCCTTCCTCGATTTACGTTCTGGGTACTGGCAGGTAGCCATGGAAGCGGCCGATCGTCCCAAAACTGCTTTTGTGACACCCGATGGATTGTATGAATTTACTGTGATGCCATTCGGTCTTTGTAATGCCCCTGCAACCTTCGAACGGATGATGGACACCATTTTGCGTGGACTCAAGTGTAAAATGTGTCTGTGCTATCTCGACGAAATAGCCGTCTTTTCCCCCGACTTTGAAACCCATCTATCCCGCCTGAAGCACGTTTTGACCGGCCTTTCTGACGCTGTCCTGCAGCTCAACTTGAAGAAATGCCGTTTTGCTGCGCGTCAGCTGACAATTTTAGGACAAGTTGTCTCTAAGCAAGGCGTTCGTCCCGACCCAGCTAAACTTCGCGCTTTCGCAGACTTTCCCAAACCCACTTCCATCAAAGACTTGCGCAGCTTCTTAGGTCTGTGCTCTTACTTTCGGAGGTTTATTCGCAACTTTGCTTCGATTGCTGCGCCTTTAACACAACTGTCCGGCAGTTCCGACTAATCGAAGTGGTCTCCGGCGTAAGACGATGCGTATAACACCTTGCGCCGCCTCCTCACAGCGCCGCCCATACTGCGCCATTTCGACTCGACCGCTCCTACCGAGGTCCACACGGACGCCAGTGGTGTCGGCCTCGGCGCCGTACTCGACCAGCGCTTCTGTGGTTTTGATGAATACGTTGTTGCCTACGCAAGGCGCACACTTACGAAGGCGAAAAATAGTGTTTGGCCATCGTATGGGCCCTTTCCAAATTCCGCCCGTACCTCTATGGCCGCTCTTTTGACGTTGTGATGGACCATCATGCGCTTTGTTGGCTTTCTTCCTTGAAAGACCCATCCGTCCGCCTTGCCAGGTGGGCTCTTCGTCTGCAAGAATATGACATCCGCGTGGTCTATCGTTCCGGCCGCAAGCATCAAGACGCTGATGCCCTGTCCCGCTGCCCACTTCCAGCCGAGATCGCCAGCCTTTCCACCTCTGACGTCTCCCCGTCGTTCCTTCACATTAGCGACATGCCCTCAGCGCAACGTACTGACCCCTGGATCGCTTCTCTTCTCGACTTTCTCTCCAACCCCACGGCTGCTTTTCCATCCCGTGCTCTCCGCCGCCATGCTTCCCACTTCGTGATTCTCGATAACCTCCTCTATCGCCGGAACTACAGCACCGACGGCCGCAAGTGGTTACTCGTTATTCCTCGCCACCTGCGCACGAACATATGCGCCTATTTCCACGCTGACCCACAATCCGGTCATCCGGTCCCGCGGGAGTTTTCAAGATATACACCCGCATCCGGCTGCGCTATTACTGGCGCGGCATGTACTACACCTTCGTACTTAAATACGTACGCGCCTGTCTCGCCTGTCAACGTCGCAAGCCATCTCCTCATCGTTCTGCTGGAGAGTTGCAGCCACTCGCTTGCCCACCACGCCCTTTCGACCGTATCGGAATTGATTTCTACGGCCCGCTTCCGTACACTGCGGCCGGCAACCGTTGGGCTATCGTTGCGGTTGATCATCTCACGAGATATGCCGAAACCGCCACTCTTCCGTCTGCCACAGCGACAGACGTTGCCTCCTTCCTTTTGCAACGTTTCGTCCTTCGTCACGGTGCACCTCGTGAACTGCTTAGCGACCGCGGACGCGCCTTTTTGTCCGATGTCGTCACCGCCCTGCTCCGCCAGTGCAACATAATCCATCGTACCACATCCGCCTATCATCCGCAGGCCAACGGCCTCACCGAGCGATTTAACCGCACCCTCGGGGACATGCTCTCTATGTACTTCGCATCCAACCACTAGAATTGGGATCTCATCCTCCCTTATGTGACTTTCGCCTACAACACCACACAGCAGTCCACCACTGGCTTCTCTCCCTTTTTTCTTCTTCACGGCCGTCATCCATCTGCTACCATAGACACCATTCTGCCTTACCAACCTGACGCCTCCGAATATACCCCTGTTTCCGAAGCCGCGCAACACGCAGAAGATTGTCGCCAAATCGCCCGGTCACTCACAACTGACGCCCAGTCTCGCCAGAAATTCCGCCACGACAACGCTCACACCACATCGCACTTCTCTCCTGGTGCGCTTGTGTGGCTCTGGGTACCATCAAGTACTCCCGGACTCTCCTCGAAATTTCTCGCCAAGTATCACGGCCCGTACCGTGTCCTGGAGCGCACATCTCCCGTTAATTCCGTCGCCGTACCCCTCACGCCATCTCCCGATCTCCGCCGCCGCGGCCGCGATACAGTTCACATCCAGTGTCTCAAGCCTTACTACAACCCCTCCATATTGCAGTCGCCGTAAGTCGCTAGGATGGCTCCTCTTCACCCCGGGGGTGATTGTGAAGAAGATGACCCAGACGAAGCAGATGACTCGTGAAAACGAAGATGGCCCTGCGCGTCAGCCGTATTGCTATCGCCACGTGTGCCTGTGCCCGACCTGGTTGCCCTCGGATTGTTCTCGCCGCTGCTCCCTTCCTCCCAGCTCTTTTAAATAAACCCCCGCCTTACAGGTCATTAATATAGATTAATAATGGGAGTGGTCCAAGGACCGATCCCTGTGGAAAAACAGATAGCACGTTGTTAGCAATCGGTGAATTAGTGTTATCATGCACGATTTGCCAACAGTTTAAAAGGAAAGATTTAATCCATTGGAAGACGTTAGGATCGAGATTAAGATGGCTCAGTTTATGTAGTAACAATTTATGGCATACTTTATCAAAGGCTTTTGAAAAGTTCAAAAAAATGCAGTCAGCGCAAGATGAGTTGTAAAGTATGCGGTATAGCTTATCAGTAAAGGCAAGTAATTGAGTCTCACAGGAGTATGTTCGACGAAAACCATGTTGCGCAGGCGTGAAAAATGAAATCTCATCGAGAAAGGTAACGACATTCTTGAAAATGATATGTTCTAGTAATTTGCAGCATGTGCTGGTGAGCGAAATGGGACGAAAGTTTTGAAGGCAGTGCTTACCACCGGACTTGTGAAGTGGAACCACCTTCCCAATTTTCCAGTCGTTAGGAAGGCTTGCTGTATCGAGTGACTTAGTGCTAAGTCAGAGGGAAGGTCATTACAGTCGCGAGCTGTGTGGACAAAAAAAATGATTTCTGAAATGTAGTAGTGCGGGCACGATGCGTGATGACGCTGTTTGGATGGCCTGTGCGGGGTGTTCGACGTACTGGTAGAACTTGCTGTCACGGGGTGAACAATGGAAAAACCTGTGATAAAGGCAGAGACGTGAAATTCGGTGACGGGAAGCGAGAGAAGGAAGTTTTAGTTGGAACTTCAAGGCGGATATGCTAGAGTATCGCGAGTAGCTTGAAAGAATAAAGCGAGTGGCCCGATTTTGAACAGATTCAAGGGCTGAGGTAAGGTTAGACTGATGGGGGGTCAAATATTGCGCAAGCGTATTCAAGTTTAGGTCACACAAATGTTTTATAAACTAGTAATTTTAAGCAAGAAGGTGTCATGCGTAGGTTACGACGGAGATACCTAATTGCTCGATTAGATGAGTTTATTATGCGGTTAATGTGGCAAGACCACGATAAGTCACTAGCGAGGTT